>NC_079331.1:7991153-8301923 GCF_029931775.1 Euleptes europaea | reverse complement strand
GGTTTTGAATAAGGAAGTGGAGCTCTGCACCCCAAAATATGGATTGGACCACCACATATCATACACCCCCACATTCAGGGGACTGTGCCCTTCGAGATGACATATGCTGGGTCCTGGTCCAAAGTTCGGTTCTTGTGCCAGCGGCTCCCAAGTGGAGTGACCCCGGACAGATGCCCATACAGACACTGCACCCCAAAATAATCTTTGGACCACCCCAAATGATACATCCCCACACTCCAGAGACTGTCCCCTCCAAGAAGACATACAGCGGTGCCCGGTCCAAACAGCGGTTCTGGTGCCATTGGCTTCTTTTTGGGTCCCCTCCAGAAACCTGTATTGCAAAGAGGTTTTGAATAAGGAACTGGAGCTCTGCACCCCAAAATATGGATTGGACCACCACATATCATACACCCCCACATTCAGGGGACCATGCCCTTCGAGATGACGCATGCTGGGTTCTGGTCCAAAGTCCGGATCTTGTACCAGCGGCTCTCAAGTGGGGTGACCCAGGACAGATGCCCATACAGACACTGCACCCCAAAATAATCTTTGGACCACCCCAAATGACACATCCCCACACTCCAGAGACTGTCCCCTCCAGGAAGACATACAGCGGTGCCTGTCCAAAAACCGGTTCTGGCACCATTAGCTTCTTTTTGGTTCTTCCCCCCACCCCAAATCCTGTATTGCAAAGAAGTTTTGAATAGGGAACTACTGTCCCCTGCAAGAGGACATACAGTGGTGCTCGGTCCACACACTGATTCTGGTACCACCTGTTTCTATTTGTGGTGGCCCCTGAAAATCTTGTATTGTGAAGAAATGTTTTGGACATTTGTGAGCCTTCTGCACCCCAAAATTAAGTTTTGAGCACCACATATCATACACTCAGAGTACTGTAAACTTCAAGGGGGTACGTGCTGGGTCCTGGGACAAAGGCCAATTCTTCTGCCAGCTGCTCTTAAGTGTGGTGGCTCCAGGACAAATGAGAAGTTATCAGCTCCCTTAGCATATGTGTTAAAGGTCCACTTGCAGGTCACTTAGTAACTGACAGCAGTTACCTAAGTAATTACTATTCTATTCAGGGATCTTGGAATCATTCCTTCTTCCTGGGAAAACTCCACCCAAAACCATTTCACTCATCTGGAAATGTATAGCTAATACTTAACAGTACTTTTTCCGAATAGTCTGGGTATTCTGCGTCTCTGTTTCTATCACCTGTCCTTTCTAACTAAATGTTCAAAGGTAATCTAAAAGTTCATTGTCCCTGGCAATTTTTCGTGGCCAGTGAAGGTTGTGTTAGAACAGTTGCAATGTCTAGTGTGCAAAGCACAGTCCCCTGAATGTGGGGGTGTATGATACAGGTTTCTTTGCAATACAGGTTTCTGGGGGGGGGGACCCAAAAAGTAGCCAATGGCACCAGAACCGGTGTTTGGACCGGCCACCGCTGTATGTCTTCTTGGAGGGGACAGTCTCTGGAGGGTGGGGATATGTCATTTGGGGTGGTCCAAAGATTATTTTGGGGTGCAGTGCCTGTATGGTCATCTGTCCAGGGTCACCCCACTTGGGAGCCGCTGGCACAAGAACCGAACTTTGGACCAGGACCCAGCATGCGCCATATCGAAGGGCACGGTCCCCTGAATGTGGGGGTGTATGATATGTGGTGGTCCAATCCATATTTTGGGGTGCAGAGCTCCAGTTCCTTATTCAAAACCTCTTTGCAATACAGGTTTCTGGGGGGGGACCCAAAAAGAAGCCAATGGCACCAGAACCGGTGTTTGGACCGGCCACCGCTGTATGTCTTCTTGGAGGGGACAGTCTCTGGAGTGTGGGGATGTGTGATTTGGGGTGGTCCAAAATTATTTTGGGGTGCAGGGTCTGCATGTGCCTTGGTCCTGGGGGCACCTCACTTGGGAGCCGCTGGCACAAGAACCGGACTTTGGACCAGGATCCAGCATATGTCATCTCGAAGGGCACAGTCCCCTGAATGTGGGGGTGTATGATATGTGGTGGTCCAATCCATATTTTGGGGTGCAGAGCTCCAGTTCCTTATTCAAAACCTCTTTGCAATACAGGTTTCTGGGGGGGGGACCCAAAAAGAAGCCAATGGCACCAGAACCGGTGTTTGGACCGGCCACCGCTGTATGTCTTCTTGGAAGGGACAGTCTCTGGAGTGTGGGGATGTGTCATTTGGGGTGGTCCAAAGATTATTTTGCGGTGCAGCTGAGCCCCAGTGTCTGCATGTGCCTTGGTCCTGGGGGCACTTCACTTGGGAGCCACTGGCACAAGAACTGGACTTTGGACCAGGACCCAGCATTCGCCTTCTCGAAGGGCACAGTCCCCTGAATGTGGGGGTGTGTGATATGTGGTGGTCCAATCCATATTTTGGGGTGCAGAGCTCCACTTCCTTATTCAAAACCTCTTTGCAATACAGGTTTCTGGGGGGGGGGCAAAAAGAAGCCAATGGCACCAGAACCAGTGTTTGGACCGGGCACCGCTGTATGTCTTCTTGGAGGGGACAGTCTCTGGAGGGTGGGGATATGTCATTTGGGGTGGTCCAAAGATTATTTTGGGGTGCAGGGTCTGTATGGGCATCTGTCCTGGGGGCACCCCACTTGGGAGCCGCTGGCACAAGAACCGAAGTTTGGACCAGGACCCAGCATGCGCCATCTCGAAGGGCACGGTCCCCTGAATGTGGGGGTGTATGATATGTGGTGGCCCAATCCATATTTTGGGGTGCAGAGCTCCAGTTCCTTATTCAAAACCTCTTTGCAATACAGGTTTCGGGGGGGACCCAAAAAGAAGCCAATGGCACTAGAACCGGTGTTTGGACCGGCCACCGCTGTATGTCTTCTTGGAGGGGACAGTCTCTGGAGTGTGGGGATATGTCATTTGGGGTGGTCCAAAGATTATTTTGGGGTGCAGTGCCTGTATGGGCATCTGTCCTGGGGTCACCCCACTTGGGAGCCGCTGGCACAAGAACCGAACTTTGGACCAGGACCCAGCATGCGCCATCTCGAAGGGCACGGTCCCCTGAATGTGGGGGTGTATGATATGTGGTGGTCCAATCCATATTTTGGGGTGCAGAGCTCCAGTTCCTTATTCAAAACCTCTTTGCAATACAGGTTTCTGGGGGGGGGACCCAAAAAGAAGCCAATGGCACCAGAACCAGTGTTTGGACCGGCCACCGCTGTATGTCTTCTTGGAGGGGACAGTCTCTGGAGTGTGGGGATGTGTGATTTGGGGTGGTCCAAAGATTATTTTGGGGTGCAGGGTCTGCATGTGCCTTGGTCCTGGGGGCACCCCACTTGGGAGCCGCTGGCACAAGAACCAAACTTTGGACCAGGACCCAGCATATGTCATCTCGAAGGGCACAGTCCCCTGAATGTGGGGGTGTATGATATGTGGTGGTCCAATCCATATTTTGGGGTGCAGAGCTCCAGTTCCTTATTCAAAACCTCTTTGCAATACAGGTTTCTGGGGGGGACCCAAAAAGAAGCCAATGGCACTAGAACCGGTGTTTGGACCGGCCACCGCTGTATGTCTTCTTGGAGGGGACAGTCTCTGGAGGGTGGGGATATGTCATTTGGGGTGGTCCAAAGATTATTTTGGGGTGCAGTGCCTGTATGGTCATCTGTCCAGGGTCACCCCACTTGGGAGCCGCTGGCACAAGAACCGAACTTTGGACCAGGACCCAGCATGCGCCATATCGAAGGGCACGGTCCCCTGAATGTGGGGGTGTATGATATGTGGTGGTCCAATCCATATTTTGGGGTGCAGAGCTCCAGTTCCTTATTCAAAACCTCTTTGCAATACAGGTTTCTGGGGGGGGACCCAAAAAGAAGCCAATGGCACCAGAACCGGTGTTTGGACCGGCCACCGCTGTATGTCTTCTTGGAGGGGACAGTCTCTGGAGTGTGGGGATGTGTGATTTGGGGTGGTCCAAAATTATTTTGGGGTGCAGGGTCTGCATGTGCCTTGGTCCTGGGGGCACCTCACTTGGGAGCCGCTGGCACAAGAACCGGACTTTGGACCAGGATCCAGCATATGTCATCTCGAAGGGCACAGTCCCCTGAATGTGGGGGTGTATGATATGTGGTGGTCCAATCCATATTTTGGGGTGCAGAGCTCCAGTTCCTTATTCAAAACCTCTTTGCAATACAGGTTTCTGGGGGGGGGACCAAAAAAGAAGCCAATGGCACCAGAACCGGTGTTTGGACCGGCCACCGCTGTATGTCTTCTTGGAAGGGACAGTCTCTGGAGTGTGGGGATGTGTCATTTGGGGTGGTCCAAAGATTATTTTGCGGTGCAGCTGAGCCCCAGTGTCTGCATGTGCCTTGGTCCTGGGGGCACTTCACTTGGGAGCCACTGGCACAAGAACTGGACTTTGGACCAGGACCCAGCATTCGCCTTCTCGAAGGGCACAGTCCCCTGAATGTGGGGGTGTGTGATATGTGGTGGTCCAATCCATATTTTGGGGTGCAGAGCTCCACTTCCTTATTCAAAACCTCTTTGCAATACAGGTTTCTGGGGGGGGGGGCAAAAAGAAGCCAATGGCACCAGAACCAGTGTTTGGACCGGGCACCGCTGTATGTCTTCTTGGAGGGGACAGTCTCTGGAGGGTGGGGATATGTCATTTGGGGTGGTCCAAAGATTATTTTGGGGTGCAGGGTCTGTATGGGCATCTGTCCTGGGGGCACCCCACTTGGGAGCCGCTGGCACAAGAACCGAAGTTTGGACCAGGACCCAGCATGCGCCATCTCGAAGGGCACGGTCCCCTGAATGTGGGGGTGTATGATATGTGGTGGCCCAATCCATATTTTGGGGTGCAGAGCTCCAGTTCCTTATTCAAAACCTCTTTGCAATACAGGTTTCGGGGGGGACCCAAAAAGAAGCCAATGGCACTAGAACCGGTGTTTGGACCGGCCACCGCTGTATGTCTTCTTGGAGGGGACAGTCTCTGGAGTGTGGGGATATGTCATTTGGGGTGGTCCAAAGATTATTTTGGGGTGCAGTGCCTGTATGGGCATCTGTCCTGGGGTCACCCCACTTGGGAGCCGCTGGCACAAGAACCGAACTTTGGACCAGGACCCAGCATGCGCCATCTCGAAGGGCACAGTCCCCTGAATGTGGGGGTGTATGATATGTGGTGGTCCAATCCATATTTTGGGGTGCAGAGCTCCAGTTCCTTATTCAAAACCTCTTTGCAATACAGGTTTCTGGGGGGGGGACCCAAAAAGAAGCCAATGGCACCAGAACCAGTGTTTGGACCGGCCACCGCTGTATGTCTTCTTGGAGGGGACAGTCTCTGGAGTGTGGGGATGTGTGATTTGGGGTGGTCCAAAGATTATTTTGGGGTGCAGGGTCTGCATGTGCCTTGGTCCTGGGGGCACCCCACTTGGGAGCCGCTGGCACAAGAACCAAACTTTGGACCAGGACCCAGCATATGTCATCTCGAAGGGCACAGTCCCCTGAATGTGGGGGTGTATGATATGTGGTGGTCCAATCCATATTTTGGGGTGCAGAGCTCCAGTTCCTTATTCAAAACCTCTTTGCAATACAGGTTTCTGGGGGGGACCCAAAAAGAAGCCAATGGCACTAGAACCGGTGTTTGGACCGGCCACCGCTGTATGTCTTCTTGGAGGGGACAGTCTCTGGAGTGTGGGGATATGTCATTTGGGGTGGTCCAAAGATTATTTTGGGGTGCAGTGCCTGTATGGGCATCTGTCCTGGGGTCACCCCACTTGGGAGCCGCTGGCACAAGAACCGAACTTTGGACCAGGACCCAGCATGCGCCATCTCGAAGGGCACGGTCCCCTGAATGTGGGGGTGTATGATATGTGGTGGTCCAATCCATATTTTGGGGTGCAGAGCTCCAGTTCCTTATTCAAAACCTCTTTGCAATACAGGTTTCTGGGGGGGGACCCAAAAAGAAGCCAATGGCACCAGAACCAGTGTTTGGACCGGGCACCGCTGTATGTCTTCTTGGAGGGGACAGTCTCTGGAGTGTGGGGATGTGTGATTTGGGGTGGTCCAAAGATTATTTTGGGGTGCAGGGTCTGCATGTGCCTTGGTCCTGGGGGCACCCCACTTGGGAGCCGCTGACACAAGAACCGAACTTTGGACCAGGACCCAGCATATGTCATCTCGAAGGGCACAGTCCCCTGAATGTGGGGGTGTATGATATGTGGTGGTCCAATCCATATTTTGGGGTGCAGAGCTCCAGTTCCTTATTCAAAACCTCTTTGCAATACAGGTTTCTGGGGGGGGGAACCCAAAAAGAAGCCAATGGCACCAGAACCAGTGTTTGGACCGGGCACCGCTGCATGTCTTCTTGGAGGGGACAGTCTCTGGAGTGTGGGGATGTGTCATTTGGGGTGGTCCAAAGATTATTTTGGGGTGCAGTGCCTGTATGGGCATCTGTCGTTGGGGCACCCCACTTGGGAGCCGCTGGCACAAGAACCGAACTTTGGACCAGGACCCAGCATGCGCCATCTTGAAGGGCACGGTCCCCTGAATGTGGGGGTGTATGATATGTGGTGGTCCAATCCATATCTTGGGGTGTAGAGCTTTTGTAATGTCCTCAAAATCATTCAGGAACTAGGAAATGTGAATAAGGAACTGGGAATAGGGAACGAACTGGGAATAAGGAACCAACTTCAGCCTCCTCCTAGCATAGGGTTGCCAACCTCCAGGTATTAGCAGGAGATCTCCTGCTATTGCAACTGATCTCCAGCCAATAGAGATCAGTTCCCCTGGAGAAAATGGCCGCTTTGGCAATTGGACTCTATGGCACGGAAGTCCCTCCCCACCCCAAACCCCGCCCTCCTCAGGTGCCGCCCCCATCACCTCCCGCCAATAGCGAAGAGGGACCTGGCAACCCTAACCCAGCATCCTGTTTTATACAGTGGGTTGGGATAAAGATCTAGAATCCCAACTGATCTCCAGGCCATCAAGATCGGCTCCTCCAGGTGGGGCCTGGAGATCTCCCAGAATTTCAGCCTCTCCAGACTGCAGAGATCAGTTTCCCTGGGAGAAAATGGCAGCTGGGGAGGGTGGGCTGTATGACAGCACATCCCTCTTGGGCCCCTGCCCTCCCCAGGCTCCGTCCCCAAACGCCAAGAATTTCCCAACCCAGAGTTGGCAATTCTGCGGGGAATATAATAGGAGCACTGCATTTAAAATGCTCCCTTTCTATCGCAAACGCTGAGATTTTTTCCATCACTCAGCTAGGGCCTGTTGGCTCCACTCCTCCCTCAACTGGTCACACCTAGCTAATGTGTAACTGTATTATGTAATATGAATGTACGAGCGAGCGTCTGCATTTGCTTACTTCCTTCTTCCCTCCGGATATTTCTCTCCAGAGGCAGCTCTTCAGAAAGGGCCATTGGGGATCTACAGCAATCTACATGTTTGTGCATTGTGTAGTTTGGTCTAAGGGCTCTCCCATGAGACCTTCAGCCGCCAGATCACTGAGAAGAAGGCCTGCAACCTGAAAGTTTGCAACCTGCAACCCCAGCTGAGCATCTCTCTCTGACCGGACTTGTATGTGGGGACTGAAACTTGCTTCTTTCACAAAAAGATATAACTGAGGTGCTGCTTCCTATAAATACGGGTTTTCAGCATAGCACTGTGTCAGACTGGCTACACTGAAACCATAAATGGGGGAGTAAAAGGATACTCTACCCACTCAAATTATTTGGGTTTGAGAGTAAGGTTGCAAACTCCAGGTTGGGACATTCTTGGAGATTTGGGGGTGGAGCCTGGGGAGGGTGGGGTGTAATGCCATAGTCCATCCTCCCAAGTAGCCATTTCCTTAGGGTTGCCAGGTCCCTCTTTGCCACTGGCGGGAGGTTTTTGGGGCAGAGCCTGAGGAGGGTGGAGTTTGGGGAGGGAAGGGACTTCAATGCCATAGAGTCCAACTGCCAAAGCGGCCATTTTCTCCAAGGGAACCTGGAGGTTGGCAACCCTACATTTTCTCCAGGGGAACTGATCTCTGTTGGCTGGAGCTCAGTTGTAACAGCAGGTTGGCAACTCTACCCAAGAGCTAAATTTCGCTGAAGGTATGAGCAGCTGAGACATCCGCTCCCCCGGTGAAAATGGATGCTTTGGAGGGTGGACTCTATGGTGTTGTCCTCCACTAAGGTCCCTGTCCTCCCTAGGTTCCACCCCCAAACCTCCAGGACTTTCCCAACTTGGAGCTGGCAAGAGATAGTGGACACATAACTTTTTCTCCTCTTCCTAAACACTACAACTTGGGGGCACCCAATTAGGGCTGCCAACCTCCAGGTAGTCACTAACATGAAGTTAGCCCAATATATAATGAAAATCAAAATACTAGAGTACCATACGTTCAATGTCAATATTCCAAAATTGGTGTTTCACTATACTATAATATTACAATCATATACATTAGCAAAGATAAGTAGACGTTCAATCAAGGTCTACTACTAAAATTCTTATGCAAATTTTGTTTTTTTACAGGAACATTTTTTGTATTCAACACATGTCAGGTTGAAGAGAAATATATTAGCAAAGGTAAGTATACATTCAGTCAAAGGTTCTAATACTAATATTGTTATACAAATTTTTATCTTTTTACAGGAACAACATTCCTTGTGTTCAACACATGTCAGGTTGAAGTGGAAGATGGCCGTTTCTGTTCTTATATCTTCATCGGTTCCTCTTCCATAACATATATTCATTCTTAGACCGTCATCTGTGGCCTGCAGGCTTTTTAGGTTGGTACAGTCTCCTAAGGAGCCCCGTGGCGCAGAGTGGTAAGCTGCAGTCCAAGTTCTGCTCACGACCTGACTTCGATCCCAACGGAAGTCGGTTTCAGGTAGCCGGCTCAAGGTTGACTCAGCCTTCCATCTAGGGTTGCCAACTGCCAGGAAGTAGCAGGAGATCTGCTAATTCAACTGATCTCCAGCCGATAGAGATCAGATCACCTGGAGAAAAATGGCCACTTTGGCAATTGAACTCTATGGCATTGAAGTCCCTCCCCAAACCATGCCCTCCTCCGGGTCCGCCCCCAAAATCTCCCACTGGTGGCGAAGAGGGACCTGGCAACCCTACTTCCATCCTCCCCAGGTCGGTAAAACGAGTCCCCAGCTTGCTGGGGGTAAAGGGAAGATGACTGGGGAAGGCACTGGCAAACCACCCCATGAACAAAGTCTGCCTGGTAAACGTCGGGATGTGACGTCACCCCATGGGTCAGGAATGACCCGGTGCTTGCACAGGGGACCTTTACCTTTACAGTCTCCTATAAGATAGGTACTAGTCCTACTGCCTCAACAGGCTAGTTTCATGTGGCATAGAGCATAATGGTTCCCCATTATGCTGGTTCCCCATTATGCTGTATACCACATGAAACTAGCCTGTTGAGGCAGTAGGACCTATCTTATAGGATATTGTACCAACCTAAAAAGGCTGCAGGCCACAGATGATGGTCTAAGAATGAATATATATTATGGAAGAAGAACTGATGAAGATGCAGGAACAGAAACGTCCGTCTTCCTCTTCAGCCTGACATGTGCGAATACAAGGAATACAAGGAATACAAGGAATGTTGTTCCTGTAAAAAGATAAAATTTGTATAACAATATTAGTATTAGAACCTTTGATTGAATGTATACTTACCTTTGCTAATATATTTCTCTTCAACCTGACATGTGTGGTTACAAAGAATGTTGTTCCTGTAAAAAAACAAAATTTGTATAAGAATATTAGTAGTAGAACCTTGATTGGATATATACTTATCTTTGCTAATGTATATGATTGTAATATTATAGTATAGTGAAACACCAATTTTGGAATATTGACACTGAATGTATGGTACTCTTGTATTTTGACTTTCATTATATATTGGGCTAACTTCATGTTAGTGATTTTCTGTGTTTTTTTGGGTTAACGTATTTGTACACAGAAGTGTCTATTTTGATATAACCTCCAGGTGGTGGCTGGAGATCTGCTATTACAACTGATCGCCAGCCGATAGAGATCAGTTCCCCTGGAGAAAATGGTCGCTTTGGCAATTGGACTCTATGGCATGTAGGACAGGTGACATAGAAACTATCGAACATGTATTGTTCAGCTGTCCATTTTATCATGGGGCTCGTATTAGACTTATTGATCGCCTGATCAGTGAATTCCCAGATAAGTCCCAGAGTTCCTGTCTAAGAAGCTTCTGATGGGGGAGACTCCTCATCTTTCGCTCCCCACTGCCAAATTCTGGCCATTGCAATTAAAATACACAAAAATAGGGTAGAAAAAACCTGTTAAGCTCTTTTATACTTATGTTTTAGTAATCTTAAATTGGCAAGCCACTTTTGTGTCATGCACTAATTTTGTATATCTTATTAATACCCGGTTTTTTAATCAATTTTTGTACTTTGTAATAGTTTTTACAGTTTTATCAAGTTGGACAATGTGATATACTAACTTCTGGCTGGTCAAATTGACTGTATTAATAAACTTGACTTGACTTGGACTCTATGGCATTGAAGCCACTCGCCTCCCCAAACCCCACCCTCCTCAGGCTCTGCCCCCAAAACTTGGGGACCTGGCAACCCTACACCCAATTTAAGTTGATGGGCAGCAGTTTCAGGATGGAGAAAAGTTAGGGTTGCCAATCCCCAGGGGCAGCCTGCAGATCACCTAGGGTTGCCAGGTCCCTCTTCGCCACCAGCGGGAGGTTTTTTGGGCGGAGCCTGAGGAGGGCGGGGTTTGGGGAGGGGAGGGACTTTAATGCCATAGAGTCCAATTGCCAAAGCGGCCATTCTCTCCAGGTGAACCGATCTCAGTCGGCTGGAGATCAGTTGTAATAGCAGGAGATCTCCAGCTACTACCTGGAGGTTGGCAACCCTAAGATCATCTGGAATTACAACTTATCTCTCAGTGACAGGGATCAGTTCCCCTGGAGAAAATGGCTGCTTGGAAGGATGAAATCTATGGCATTATACAGCGCTGAGGACTTTCCCCTTTGCCAACCCCCATCTCTCCACTCCCCAAATCTCCAGGAATTTCCCAACCTGGAGTTGGCAACCCTAAGAAGCATTTCTTTAGCGAAGCAATGCTTAAAATGTGGAATTCACGTTGCCAGAGGATGTGATGAGGGCTTTAGAAGGGGGTTAGACGGTTTTATTGAGGACGGGGGGGCCTATGGTGGAGGGCGGGATGCTGTAATCCAGCAGGCCTCTCCTGATGCTCTTATTGCGGCCGCGGCCCCTTTAAGAGCCGCTACCCCTTTAAACGCCGCTGCCCCTTTAAACGCCGCGGCCGTTATCATTCACAGCCCGCGTGCCGGGCGGTTGGCCGTTCCCCTATTGGACCGTTACTTTCTCTCGAGTGCCAGCACCTCTCGCGCGCTCGCGTTCTGCAGGTTGCGCCTCCGCCGAAGAAAGGAGTCCGGGGGGACCACGCCCATTCAGCGTTCCGAAGGGCAGGCGGGAGGAGGGCGGGGCGGCGGGCGGAGGGATCCAGCGGGGGCGGCGCTGCGGCGCGTTCGCCTTGACGCCGCGCCGGCCCGAGGAGCGCTCAGAGAGGGAGAGACTCTCCGAGGGGACTGACGTTGTTAAGCCGGGCCGGTAAGCGGGGGGAGGAGGGGGGGGTCGTCGGTTTGGCGTATGACGTGCCGCCCCTCCGCGGCCTGTATAAAGGGTGGGGTAGAAACAGGCCAAATACCCCCCATTTTGCCCCCAACTCTTACAAAATATATGTCTATATATTCTCTGCGCTTTACTGCTACAGTGGGAGGCGATGCAAAATGAAGGCGATGGGGGGGGGGGTTGGGAAGCGAGCCCCCACAAGGACCAACTAGCTTTTCTTTTGCCTGGCTATGGGGGGGGCTTCGGAAAGCCCCCCATGAAGGCGATGGGGGGGGGGGTTCCCAAGGGAGCCTTCAGGGTGGCGAGGCGCCAAAATGGCCCCAGCCCCAAAAATTTTCCGCGGGGGTGGGAAGGATGGAGGGGGGGGAGGGGAAATTTGCACGTGCGAGGTGGGGGGCAGTGGGATGGATAGAGAGGGGGGAGGGGAAATTTGCACGTGCGAGGTGGGGGGCAATGGGATGGATGGGAAGGGGGAGGAAATTTGCACGTGCGAGGTGGGGGGCAGTGGGATGGATGGAGAGGGGGAGGGGAAATCTGCACGTGCATGATGGGGGGCAGTGGAAAGATCTCACAATGCACCAGGGAAGAAAGACTGGAGGGTTCCATTATGACTTTCCTTTATTATTTTTTCCCTTGTTCCCCAACTAGGGAGGCGTCTTTGCTCTTTTCCGAAGTTTGCTTCTTTTCCCTCTCTTTCTAGGAGCCTTGTGCTACCGTAAAGACTGCTTAACGTTTTAGGAGTCCAGTGGCACCTTGAAAAGTATCACAAATTGCTGGCAGGGTAGGAGCTTTGCGAAGAAGTGAGCTGTGGAGCCCAAAAGATCATACCCTGCCAGAAATTTTAGGGTGGATCACCGTGGGTAGCTGTGTTACAGTGCATTCCTTACGGAGAGTTACTCCAGTCTAAGCCCATTGAAACGAATGGGCTTAGACTGGAGTAACTCTCCTTAGGATTGAACTGTTAGTCTGTCAACAGCAGTGGGAAAGAGCAAGAGTCCAGTAGCACCTTAAAGACTAACACAATTTCTGCCAGAAATTATGTTACTCTAAGGTGCTACTGGACTCTTGCTCTTTTCTACTACCACAAGCAGACTAACATGGCTACCCATTGTGAATTACAATTTTAGCTTAGCATAAGCTTGCATGAGGTGGGCCGGCTGCATTGGACGCGAGACTCCGTGCACCTCCTGGAAGCCACTGGCCCAAGCTTATGCTGGAATAAAATTGAGTCCGTCTTCTAATGCGCCACAAGAACCCTCTTTATTTTTTGCTGCGACAGGCTAACAGGGCTGTCCCCTTTGGAATCTCTCTAGTCTCTCCCCTGAGGGGATCGGGTTGCACTTAGTGCCATTTCTGGACTGGCTGGTTGTTCTTGTCTCCTTCTCCCCCCTACTGCTTGCGTTCTGCTCTGTGAGACCAGCGCCCTATCATGGGGCATTATCTGGTTGCACAGGAAAGGCAATCCAGTCTTATCTCAGCGCTTTTAGCCGTGCGGCCCAATGCTGTGCAGATTTTCTAGGAAATGGTGTGAGCTTGCAGTTCTGGCAAGGTGGAAAACAAACACAGGAAGGTCAGAAATAATACGATTGGGAGCTCATTCTGACTTGTTGAAATATAGAATATTTTGGACTTGATTTCCCACTGGCGTCATCTTTCAGGAAATTGACTTTCCCTCCTTCCCTTATCTAGCAGCTTTTGGTATATGCGGTGAGAAGGCCGGGTTGCTTAAGCTAGCCAAGGATGAGGCAGCTTTTCCCTGGGATGACCTTGGCTGCTGTAGCTCAGAGCCAGGCAGAAGCTCCATACTTGCTGGGTAGGAGCAAAGAGAAGTGGTTGCTTGCAGCAGGTGTTGGAACAATTGCATGAATGAAACCTTTGTGTACCATTTTTAAAGTAGAAACAAGTTTCACCTTCAAATCTGTCGGACGGGGTCGTATGACCGCAGCTGTTTGGCAAGCATTGTTAGAAGAATGTTACATCTTGCAAGAAGTCAAATGTGCCTAAAAGCTTGCTTAATAAAATTTCAGGGTTACACAACTGTTCTGGGCAGAGAGGCGGTCAGTCTGCTGTGGGCATAATTCTGTTGCCATGTTGTGACTTGCTGAAACATTGTTGTGGGTTTAAACCATCGGCAATGCCTCTCCCTTGCCTAAGGCAGCAAAAAAAAAAGTCAGCTCTCCATTCAGGCATTACAGATTAACATGGATTTAGTTAAAATAATTATGCAGTGATATATGTGGATCGATTGGGGAATACAAACTAAACTTTTATTGAATTCAGAGATCTGCTCAGTTACTGTTGTATATTTTTCTGGAGAAAGTTGCCTCTGGATACTCAGTGAAAGTGAGACCCCTTCTCTAACATGCTTTGCTTCATGCCAGGTGGAAGGTATGCATTCCACCCACGAGTTCTGGCCCATTCAGACAGCTTGGAGAAGGAAGTAAAGGAGTCGAAATTGACCTTCCTGCTGTCTCTTCAGTATGTGGCTAAAGGAAAAAGGGGTGGCTGGCAGCCTCAGACAATGGATGCCTGCCTGACTTTTTGAATTAACTGGGGACTAATATTGTAGGCAATATTTGGTGCTACAGTATGCTTGAGTATTTGTGTACCTGATAGTGGTGGGCATCATTTGTAAGGTATCTTTATATTGTGCATGTGAGGGGGGGGGGAAACTGCAGGCATCCTCACAGTGTTGTTGCAATTTCCAGAAAGAAAAAAGGAAATGACTAAGCAAATACACTATAGCACATTTAATAGAATTTAAAACTAGCTGCCTAGTTGTTGCATGGTATCACAGCTTGGTAACCTTTGCTAGAAATCTGGCTAGAAAATGCCGTGGGCATTGTGGCTTATTCAAAATTAGTAAGATTTTGTGCTGTTATACTTGGTCTGTGTCATAGGGTGGGTAGCACAAGGCCAGTTTACCCTCCTAATTCTCCTAATATGCTGTCTGTCCCATGGTGTCTTGTGCCCCTTGTTGGGGGGGGGGAGGCTTGGCAAGATGCATGAGGCCATTAAAGCCTCAGGTTGCCTACACCTGAGATGGCAAGTCAGCTGAGTCATCTGTTATATAACAAAGGCCAGTTGGAACACTGGTAGTCAGCCCAAGCTTTTCCAGGCTGACTTCTGGCAGCGGAGATAATCTTTTGAAGGCTAAGCTACAGATGCACGACTCTTAGGCGAAGTCAGCTTGGCTTTGTGTTGGCAGACACGTATGTTTTTTGTATTCTTGGTTTTGAAATTGGTGGGCCATCTTATCTTTAGATTGCTTTTGTCTCTGAAGAAATAGCTGTAATTCTCTTAAAGGGCTAATGGGAAACGGTGTAAGTTTCACAAAACTTATTTCTCAGTTTTATTTAGGTTCCTGTGATGAAGTTATTGACACTACCTTTGTTTGTAAATGCAGTTTAGGATTTAGTCATTTTAAAATGCAGTGCACATTATAATGTGTAGTTTTACAGTATGGAGAGCAAGATATTGCCTCATACAGTTTATTATATTTTGGCACAATATAATAAATTATGTAGGGACTGGTTGAATAGTAAATTTAATTAGGACAAGAATCTTTGGGTAATTTAAACAGTTATGTCGAAATCTAACATTCCAACTCAGGTGAGAAGCGCTGTCTTATGCTCATATTTCTTCACTGAAGCAGTGCGCAGTTAGCATTGGGATAGCACAGTACTCTGATTAATGCACATGGCTATTTCACTGAACTGAACTCACTGTAAAGTATAGCAGAATTTACGTGTAACTTTTAGGCACCTTATTTGTGAACCCTTTGACTTGGGTCCTTAACCTTCTTTTCTGCAGAAGAAACAAATATCTAAATATTAATAATGGCATTTGCTTACACAAATCACTCTGTTGCCAAATTCTTCAGCAGGCCTCAATTTTTGCTTCTGTTACTCTGCCTTGTATACTGGTGACCCTCAATAAATGGGAGGGGAAAATGTGTTGGGATGTACGTTAGTAACACATGTAAAGAGTTGTGTTCTTTGTGCTCCCAGTTTTAGGGAGAGCGGTGCCTTATATTCTGATCTAGCCAGGCTCTTCTAAAAGCAGCAGAGCTACTGCAGTATGCTGTGTGATGGCTTGCACGTAGGAGCCAAACGAGGCTGCAGTTGCGATCTGTTGCCACTATGTCTGTGTGCCGTAAAGCTCCTTCAAGCAAAGATGCTGCGTAGCTTTGAACTTGTTCTCATTTTCCTGTGCAAAACGGTCATCTGTTTTGCTTTGTCAGCAGAGTATATGACATCTTCTGGGATCAAAGCTGTAAGGTATTTAGTGAAGCACTAGTTTATAAATGTCAATTTTAATTATTTGGGTACTTTTAACCTGCCAACGTGGACAGAAGATGATAAGCCAGCCATCAAATATAATGAAGCACTTCCTTCCAGGAGTCAGCTTCCCTTTAAGCTTCCAGGGGTGGAGGGCAGGAGCAGAGCCAGGGGGCGGTAGCGCTGCCCTCAATGGAAACGGGTCTGTACCAAGCCTGCTTAGGGAATATTTTTAACCATGGCCTGTACTACTGCTTAAATGGCTTGTGTTTTTAAAAGTGAAAGTGGCGGTAACCCAACTCTTTAGCAAAAAGGATTGAAGTGAGTTGAAATGCAGTGCTCTAAATCATGGCTAAGACCAACATAACCCATAAAACAGAGGTTATCCCATCTCACCAACCAGTTGTTCATCATAAGCATGACCCGTAAGCGTGTCAGGTGACTTAGCTCTTCTTTGATAGCTCACACACTATGCCTGCCAACTAATCTGCCCTTGTTCAGGAAAAGTGCTGATGTTGGGTTGCATTGTAGCCCCACCTGACCCCTTCAGAGCCAGTTAATCTATTCAGAAGGATTCCCAGCTTCAGATACCTGCCTGGGTCAGAAATAAAATAATATTTTATGGAGATGGCATGAAGAACTTTCTTGATAAGATGCTATTCCTATGCACAACTGGAAGATAAGGGAAGACTTTTGAAGATAAGAATACAGTTCCCAGGTTGCCCTGTTGCAGATTACGAGTGGATCTCCACCTGTAGCCTGTACATCACAGTGGGTTTGTGCTAGGCTAGATGCAATTTTCATTTTAAGAATTAGGATTTTGGCCATAGTATATTAAAATGGCTGGTCTCCATTTCTTGAAGGAGGCTCACTGTTTTCTTGATGAAAAGGAACAATTGCATAAAAATAGTGAATTGAGTCTCTCTAACAGAACTACTGAGAGAGGGTGAGGCCAGGAGTGCCAGAGAGACCAGTTATGTCTTGAGGAGGTATACTATTGATGCTTACTGCATTTTTTAATCAGAAAAGGGCTGCTCGGATTTCTTACATGCATTGATTGGCCTGTTAATATCAGTTAATTGAATGCTATCCGTTTGGTGAAGGAAATGCTAAGGATGAAATGAGCTTTGCAGTCTCTCTCCTTGATAAAAATCAGTTTGCTCCATTATAGTTCTGGCTTTCGGTGGATTGATTTAACAGGCAGCTGTGTCACACTCTTTCTACACAATTGCCGCTCTTAAGGTCTAGGTTTAATGAAGCAAGTAGAATTTGGAAGGGGAGCCCACCCACTTTTAATGAGTGCACATGGGATTGTGACTTGTTTTTACCCAGTGTATATAATGGTTTTGCCCTTTGACTTTGGTTTAATTTGATTGCTAATGTACAGGGAGTTGTTACCCTATAATGTGATCTAGTTTTTAACTGTACCTCGGGAGGCTGGATGGTAAAAGGTTTGTTTGTATTTTTATGCTTTAAAAATATTTTTCTTGCTGTGAGTGCGCCAAAGCAACAATGTAGCTTTCCAGGAGTAACTTGGGTAGTGAGTACTTGGGAGAAAAAGCTGTGTTAAAGCTGCATGAAACTCAGATGTGAAACAAATTCTGTAAAGTAGTGGTACTAGAGTTCACGATTTCTACTGTCTTCTGGTTTTGTCCTCTTCTCAACCTTTCCTATCACCCATTTTCAGTTTAAAGACAGTGGAAACTCTGGAAAGGTTTGTGATGAAAATTATGATACATATTCACCACAGCAATATGATATGGCTACAGTTTCCATGGGATGTTGGCTTCTTTTGATGCAGATTTATCATAACGGTTAGTCTAAAGGTGAAAGGTGGATGTGAAACTATACTAACCTTGAACTTTGGGCTATAACTGCAGAAAGCGTTAACAACCCTGATACTCTTTTATGATGGTCTTGGTGCAGGGTTGCAAAGCTACGTTGGAATTCCATCCCAAATAACAAATGTTGGTTTCTACTTGTTAAGACACGTTTTTATAGTAGCAAGTAGTTATGAGTTGAGGCATGTGGAAGGAGTGGTGTTTTAAAGTTACCTAAACAGTTTTGCAGAAGACTGCAAATGTGGTTACATGAGTGCGCACATGTACTTTATATGCTGACAGATAGAGGCATCACTACAGCAAATATTTCTTGAATTGTGAGAAATAGATGCTCATATGCTATTTAGGAGTGAGTCAGCACCTTCTGCGAGACGGGAGCTAGAGCTGCCTTATGATTTAAGCGGGGTGATATGCCGAAATGGCATCCAAATGACTGCGAGGGAAGCTGCACGTACTGCAGAGGTCCTGATCAGAAAGGGAGGAGCTTCTCTGGATGAGCCAGGCTGTATTAAAGAGCCAGTACACAAGGCCTAAAACTGCTTTGAATAGTACTGCTGCAGAGATGAAGTATGTACTTTGGCGTAATTAACAAAGTTTCAGCTCGTTGAGCAGAGTTTAAGTTGAGAAAGTTTCCACTAGTCAGCAGTAGTTTACGAAGTTACCTTAAAGCTGCATTGGATGGTTGTTAAATACCTTAACTGAAAGATGGCTTGCTTGGGAAGACCTGAGTTGTAAGGGGCCTGTGGGATGGGGTAGTTTCCATTTGCCCCCCCCCCCCAATAATGGGGTTTGTGTCAGTATTACAAAACTACTAGGTTGTAGTTGAAGTCCTCTATTCAGATGCAGGACGTGGCTTTAAATTGATAATTGCATAGTTCTAGGGAGTAGGTGGTCCCCAAGCTGTACTGGGCTTTAAAATTTTAATACCAGCAATGAAATTGTATTGCACACAAATGCAACAGAACTCTTCTTGGTAAGAGTAGAAGCGTGCCCACAAGCCAGTGGTTCTCAGAATGTGAACACTTTGTTTGGCTACGTGGTCCTTAATACCTTTTGCTGATTCTTTTTTAGGTTAAAAAAAATTCAGTAGCCATGTCTAAACCCCATGATGCAGGGACTGCTTTTATCCAGACCCAGCAGCTGCATGCTGCCATGGCAGACACATTCCTGGAACACATGTGTCGCCTGGATATTGATTCTCCACCAATCACTGCAAGAAACACTGGCATTATCTGCACAATTGGTAAGTGGGATTTTAGCATAACATTAACATATCTGTACTGTACTCCCGGATTTGATTGGCCGCCTTTGGTTGCAAAATCAGTTTCTTATTGGTGCAACTTTTTGAGGTAAAGCTGCAAGGAAATCTACACATGGAAAATGTAATCTCTGGTTATCTGAGAACTCAATCCTAGTTGATCCATCATCATCTACTTATTGTTGACAAACTCTAAGGTGGGTAACCCTCATGAACTAAAGATGAGCAATATTGGCAGATTATAATCTTTTTAAAAGAATAACTATATCTTTTATTGCAATTATGGCAGTAAGGAGAGCTAGACAAGTGAGCTGCAGTTAGTAACAGACTGACATTAGACAGACCCAGTCAAGTACATGGTTTTGTGACTGAATACCGTCTTTTTTATTAGAACAAGGTTAAAGAAACAAAACCCTGTGACCGAATGATCTATCATCCCTTTCTGTTCAGTGAATTTATGACTAAGAATTTAATTGTAGCATGTCCTTGCAGTTGCTGTGGCCATGCGTTCCTCTCAAGCTTTCCTTCCTCAGGGTTATGATGTGGATACCTGAAGATAGTGGCCAAGCTGAAAAAGAGCATTAAGAGTTAGAATTAAGAACTTGCAGTTTGCTGGGTTTCTTTGTGTTATGTATTATGTTCTAGGTTGTTGCTTTCACTGGATTTTGAAGAGCAATAAAGGCAGTATTATAGAATGGTGTCCCAGAGTACCTTGGGATGCCTGTGGGTCTTGTGTTAGCTGGCAATGCATCATGGTAACCCCTGTAGGGAATTTTGCATGGGAGAAATCTCCAGGCTGCAAGTAACAGCCTGTGCAAGATCCCTGAGGTTATAGGAAGTACTTCCACCCAAATGGAGGAGCACATGAATGTTCATCTGACAGCACTTCAATCACACCCAAAGCTGGTTCCAACCTTGGGTTGCAGTAGTGCAGTTGCAGCAGAGGACAACCCTGGCCCAAAGCTGGAAGTTATCTTCCATGCAGTTTGTTCTCAGCTGATGCCCATGCTGCAGATTTGGCGCTACATAATATTGCATTTTGCCTCGGTGTCTGCTGCCTTGCCTGTGAATTCGTAATCTTATGAGAGTGAAACGGCCCCTGCTAACAAAGGTTTGCTTTAAAATGTCTAGGCCCGGCTTCTCGGTCAGTGGAAATGTTGAAAGAAATGATTAAATCTGGAATGAATGTTGCCCGCCTCAACTTCTCTCATGGAACCCACGAGGTAAGGACAGGTTGAAGGATAAAGTTATGTGAGAACCTGTGCTTGACACGTCTGCATAACCTCCTGTGTGTAAATGTAGCAGTTTGTCTTCCCGCTAGTGAAGTTCTCTCTTAAAGCATTGTAATGAAGTTTCCTTTCTCTAACAGCTTTCAGATGCTGATAGAGTTAAATCCTCTAGTGATTAAATAAATAGAATGTTATAAAAACAGCTTTGCAAGAAGAGCCACCTTTAAATCCAAATGCACACAATTGCCACACAGCCTTTGGGGCGTACATGAGCAAATGTCAGAGGCTATAGCTCAAAAATATATATCTGCTGCCTGATAAGAGGACAGTGTGTGCATTTCAGTTCATCTGCTAAAGGTCACCCCTCTAAGATACCAGATACTGCTGATGCATGTCTGACTTACAAACAAGACTTAGATCACGCTCACCCCTGTAGGTACAAATCTCCTTCTATTAGAAGTGATAAACAAAACTACGATGCTAAAGCTAACTGGGTCCTGGTCAAATATCATGCCCATTGGAAACCACTGCTGTCTTCTGCTAAAAAGATCTTGGTAGCTGCTGCTGTCTGGGGGTGTTTATTGACTGCCTCTTGCCAAATCTGATCTGTAAGGAGTAAATATTGCTGAAACAGCAATTGCATTGATAAGATGTAGTTTCCAGGTTTGTTTATTTTTTTGGCTAAGTAACCTTTGGAAGGCGACTTACAGGACACTGGTCTTTGAAAAGCCAGGGGGCTTGGGAAAGGTTAAGGCTGCAAGAAATGCAAGTAACTGGGAGTAGAGGGCAAGGGCGGTTCTATAAATAAAAACAGCCTTCTCACTATTACCATTGGACTGGAAGGCTCCCATTTCCGACTGCACCTTTCCTTAAAGGGTGCCTAAATGCCTGTGGGCTGGCTTCTGTTACTTCCTAAAGGTCAAGCTGCAATCTGGGCAGCAACTTACGGAGGGGGGAAACTTCATCTGAGTACATTGCCCTTCTCTTTTAAGTGTGCGTTGAAATACTGTGCCAGGCCTAAATGAGACAATCTTAATTTATAAGTTAACTAGCCTTATGGTTTGTTTGTTTGTTTGTTTGTTTTAAAAGGGGGAAATCTCTAATAGTGGAGAGTGTTTATTTACCTTGTCTCCCTTACAAAGACTTCATCTACTGCCTTAATGTCCCAGTGTTTACAATGGGAAACTCTCTGCCTCAGGATGTGGTGATAGCTGCCACCTTGGAAGGCTTTAAGAGGGGAGGGGACATGTTAATGGAGGAGAGGAGTATTTATGGCTACTAGTTAAAATGGATACTGGTCATGATGCAGACCTATCCTCTCCATGATCAGAGGAGCATGCTGAATATATTAGGTGTTGTGGAACACAGGTGGGGTAGTGCCGCTGCAGTCGACTTGTTTGTGGGCTTCCTAGAGGCACCTGGTTAGCCAGTGTGTGAACAGACTGCACTTGATGGGCCTTGGTCTGATCCAGCAGGGCCTTTCTTATGTTCCCAACTCTTTTGAACCCTTGGGCTCCTTTGGAGTTCTGACACAAGGTGATGGGCACAGCTACAAAGTGGCTACCACAGCTACAAAGTGGCTACCACAGCTACAAAGTGGCTACAGGAGATGGGGTCAGCCAAATAATGTCAAGGAGTACTGCTGCGTGTAATTTCTTTCAACAATGGAGGCAGAAGCGCTGTTTAACAGGAAGCCTTTTAAAATGCATTGACTGTTAAAACATTTTCTTGCATACACATGGTTTACCTTCATTCACACAGTGAAGATCGTTGTGTTGTAGTGGCAGCTGCTGCTGCAGCAACTTTTTAAAGCTCTACATGGCCAATCAGAAGCTCCAGTGGGCAAAATCTATACCTGGCCCCACCCATTTTCTAAAAATGTTATTGGTGGCTACCAGGAAAGGTGTTAGCAGGCTCCATGATGCCTCTGGACACCATGTTGGGGGCCCCGGTTCAGAAACTAGTAACAGTTGTAATGCAGATTAGTTACATTTCTATGTTACACAGTAATAAAGAAGAGGAGTTGGTTTTTATATGCTGACTTTCTCTACCACTTAAGGGAGACTCAAACCGGCTTACAATCCCCTTCCCCCCAACACACCCTGTGAGGTAGGTGGGGCTGAGAGCTCTAAGAGAGCTGTGACTAGCCCAAGGTCACCCAGCTGGCTTCATGTGTAAGAGTGGGGAAACCAACCCAGTTCACCAGATTAGCCTCCGCCGCTCATGTGGAGGAGTGGGGAATTGAATCCGGTTTTTCAGATCTGAGTCTACCGCTCTTAACCACTACACCACACTGGTGTAATGAATTATTCTCACTGAGGTTTTTGTCTGTAGAAGCTTCTGTGTTGGATGCATAGCTTGATCTCTGTCCCATAGTTTCAATCTACGGTTGGCAAATTGAGACTAAATGTTTTTGTACCCCCCCAAATCCTTTCTTGTTCAGTCGCCCTATAAAGTAGCGATGAACAAGAATGACTTGTTCTTTCCTGCCACCGGCAACTGTGAGTTGAAATTTACATAACCTTGATTGTGAACTTTGTATACTGTATATTGCTGTTTGATCGGGATAAGCAAACAGTTCTTGTATGGATAATCTGTGAAAAAGTCATCTGATAGGGAGGAACTACTCTGAATTGGGTTGGCCAGAGCTGACAGCTGTTTAAGCAGGGTCCTTTGTGTGCATTTTTCAGTGGAACCTACGAGCGTAGTATTTGCTGAAGCTGACAGTTTGGTCAATACATGAGGCGCACTGAACATGGATACAGGTGCCTGAAAGTCCAGTTGAGTACATGGCTAACATTCAGCAGTGGATGAAAAAGTGGTGCAGGGCTTGTTGGTGAAATCCAAGCTGTTTAGTCTCCAGAATAAAGCGACAGTCATTCTACTCATTCTCGCCTATACTGTAAAACTATTGACTTAAGTATAGGCTCATGTTTGGCCAGACACTAGTAAACACTGATAAGAAATATTGATAGTTCAGACATCAGCACTATAGCATGGCAACACACTGCTGAACCAAGAGAAAGACACAGTGTAGGTTTGGCTAGGAATCATTTTGAGCAATAAGACCGTATCTGCCAAGGAAACGGATGCTTGATATTCTGTAACCTCTGGCTATTCTTCCCTATCAGTATCACGAAGGAACCATCAAGAATGTGCGAGAAGCTACCGAGAGCTTTGCTTCTAATCCTATTATTTACAGACCTGTTGCTGTTGCACTAGATACTAAGGGACCGGAAATTCGTACTGGACTCATCAAGGGTGTAAGTTGTTGGCCGCGCTTTGTCCATATTTCCCACTGTAGCCGTTGGGGGGTTCACTTGTTCTAAGGTAGGCTTACCTTCTCTTTCTAATCTCATGAGCAATTGAATGCAGGTTGCTGTTGTAAGTGAGGAGGATATATGAATTGGGTCTTTCCCAGCCCTTCCTAAAATAGCACAAAAGGTTGGGGGTGGGACTGGGAAGAGGAGTGCCAATTTATAAATCCCATGTGGATCCTTTTGCATTTTCTGCCAGGGGACATTATGCGTCGTCCTAGTCTTTGCAGACAAGGGAAGTAAGGTGCAGACAATACCTCCGTGCTGAACTTCGCATTCATTTTCTCCCCCTACCCCTTTAGCCCCAGAGGCCTGCTCTATAGATTGACTGTTGTTCCAAGGCCAGCACTGCTGGTTCAACTGGCAATAGAGCCATACCAAATAAGGATTCGTTCCATAAAGCCACACCAGAAGAGAGGGGGCAACAGGGTTAGATTGTGGGCTGGAGGATTCCTGTCTTTCCTAAGAACCTTGTTGCACTTAGGAATCTGCGACAGCTTTCAGGATGGCAGTAAGGGGAAGGGGTATTATGGGAGGCAGCTCTCTTTGGATAGGTCCATTAATGATTTTGTGTGTACTTCTAGAGCGGCACAGCGGAAGTGGAGCTGAAGAAGGGGGCAGCCCTGAAACTGACCCTGGACAATGCCTACATGGAGAAATGTGATGAGCACGTCCTGTGGGTGGACTACAAGAACCTCATCAAAGTTGTAGATATTGGCAGCAAAATCTATGTGGATGATGGTCTTATTTCCCTGCAGGTTAAAGAGAAAGGTATGCCAAGGAGGGGCTCTAGAACAGAAAAAAGTCAGACCATAAATGTGAATCATGTTTTTGTACTGAAAATGGTTGGCAAACAGTCATGAAGTATTTAAAAACCAGCTGTGCTTACAAAGATAATATGAAGTTGAATGTAGATGTGGCAAAAGGTTTCAGTTCAGTTCTTTATTCATCATCATCATTCCTTTATTGGCATAAAAACATAATACAGAAGGGTACGAAAGGAATGGCGATATTAAAAAGTGCCCTTTACAGAATAGTTAAAAGACAGTTACATCGAATAGCGGTTTGTTGATACTGCCATATAATTAACTAGTTGGCGGGCTTTTAAAACTTTAAAAACTGCCACTGTCTCCAATATATGGGGCAAACGATTGTTCAATAAATAGAAAACGTTAAAAAAATTTGAGGCATTCTGTCTATTAACAAACCGGGGGCTTAAAAGCTCGTTACAAGATTCTGTAGAAACTACAAGTTCTTTATTATTACAGTCCGTGACCAGTATATAAAGAAAGGAAACAGTAATTTCCAAAGGATAAAAGTAATATACAAAAACGCATCAATAAACACAGGATAGTCCTAATGTAGCTAAAATAGTGTAGCTAAAACTACACACGTCTGACAACAAATTGGCACTTGGACACTCTTCTGGGCAAATACTAAAAATTAGGTCATTTCAGTAGCTGAAATCACTGCCACTCTTCAGTGTTGAAGGCCCTTCCCACTTTTTTTGCGATTACAGACCAGGGTGCAAAACCGGGGCAGCCAATCGTGTCGTATGGTGGTTCTTATCTGACAAAAGATATTCAAGCCTAATTTTATTAGATCTTCTGGGAAACCTTTCTAGCAATGGTCCAATAGTGTCGCTACAAATTTTGTTATATAAGGTGCATAAAAAAACACGTTCTCTATCGATTCGATTCCTTTTTGTGGGCAGGCGCATAATCTCTGTTCGTATGGGATTTTCTTGAATCTTCCCTCCAGTTCTGCAGAGGGTAGGGTATGACCTAGCTAATGTAAACGCCCTCCTAGCCTTATTAGTTTCCAAGAAGCCGGGGTTGCTATATATCTGACATTATCAGGAGAGATAAACCCGGGAGCAGCTGCGATGTCCAGTTGTCTCTTTCCATCAAATGGCAAAAAGATTTAAAATAATTGCTGATCTCGGTTGTAGCTGCAACAGTGTGCTGAAAAAGCGTAACACCTCTCAGCACGTTCACTGCTGCGATAGCTACTGCAATAGCTGGTTATCTGTTGCTCAGTTGGCCTACTCTATGAGGAAGTGGCCTTGGATCAAACAAGGGAGACCTAGTACTGTGCAAATCAGCAGTGAATTGGGATTAACGTGCCACTTCTTGGAATCCTGTACAGGTTCCGACTATGTCCTCACTGAAGTCGAAAACGGCGGACTGCTAGGCAGCAAGAAAGGAGTCAACTTACCGGGTGCCGCGGTAGACCTTCCTGCTGTTTCTGAGAAGGACATCCAGGATCTGAAATTTGGCGTGGAGCAGGATGTGGACATGGTGTTCGCTTCTTTCATCCGCAAAGCTGCTGATGTTCACGCTGTCAGAGATGTACTGGGGGAAAAGGGAAAGAACATCAAGATTATTAGCAAGATTGAAAACCACGAGGGAGTGCGCAGGTGAGTGCGCTCTCCCCACCATAGTAGACCTGTAGCTCCCATCATTTCTGAAATGGCTTTGCCCAAGTGAAAACTTGTTCTCAAAACTGATCTGAGAGTCGGATTTAACCTGCTAAAATTCTATCGTCTCTTTTGTCACATAGCACAATTTATAGTGAGGTTCCTCTGTTGAAGGATGGAAATAACAGTTGATACTCAATACTTGGCAGCCTGTTTGTGTTGTCAGATACTACCTGGAGTATCCCTGGGGGATTGCTTCAACCCTTCTACTTGCGGGACAGGAGGAGGAGTCTCTGCTAAAGGGGATCATGTCTGGCGTATATCAAGCTAAAACTTTGCACTAAATTATGAACTTGTCTACTGCCTGGTTCTGTGGCATGGGATACAGTTCTGAACATGATTGCTACAAACACTGAGGAGCATAGGTCTGTCTCTTCAGCATTTATGTCCCCAATTCACACAAGACACATGCACATGTCAGTGCCCCGGAATAACTGTCACATGCAATAGAATTATTTTTTGCCTTACAGGTTTGATGAGATTTTGGAGGCAAGTGACGGCATCATGGTAGCTCGTGGTGATCTTGGTATTGAAATTCCCGCTGAAAAAGTCTTCCTTGCCCAGAAAATGATGATTGGTCGATGCAACAGGGCTGGCAAGCCAATCATCTGTGCTACTCAGGTACTTGAGACAAATGAACTTAATTGTGCCACTGGTTGGTAAGCATGGAGATTTTTGCACTTGAGTCGGGATCTGTCGCCACTGCTTCCTCTTCAATGTGGACCCACTTGCTTGCTCTTACTCACTGGCATGGGCTAGATCAACAGATAGGGAAGGAGAAGGCACAGACACCTTTTCCTGGAGAAATGAAGGAGAAAGCCATAGCAGGGCCATCTCCTTTCCTCCCCCTCTTTCAGCCACTGCCACTTTGCCTTCTGTCCCTGGCTGGCTGGTGACTGAGTGGAAATAATCTTCATTTGCAATGTTCAGTAAGGGGAAAAAAGCTTTAGAACCTCTCCTGATTTGTTTCACCTGGCACCTATGGTGCCTCCATCCATTTACAGTAATATATGTTTTAAGCAGCCTAGAATGGCATAGGGCTAAATTATCATGAGGTTTCCTCTTAAAGTAAATGGCTTCCTTGAACTACTTGTGTTCTCCTCAGATGTTGGAGAGCATGATTAAGAAGCCGCGCCCAACGCGTGCAGAAGGAAGTGATGTAGCCAATGCTGTTCTGGATGGAGCAGACTGCATCATGCTCTCTGGGGAGACTGCTAAGGGAGACTACCCTCTGGAGGCCGTTCGTATGCAACATCTGGTAAGTGATAACCATTTGGTTTTAAACGATTCCATTTATGTGTGGCCACTAATGGCTTTGAAAGCATCTGAAATATGATAGTCCTGTTATATGGCTTCATATCGGTGGGAGTTACATGGCCTTCCCTCTCCCAGAATAGCCTGAATCTAAAGACCTGTTGCTTGGGCTCTTGCATGTTCATCCCCTCCCTCTGTCCCCCCCCCCTTGTGGGTCTTACATGAGGCAAGGGGAGGCCCACTTCCAATTTCATCTTTTAAGAAAAGTAATATCAGATGCTGGAATTCCGATGTGGTGGGCTGGACTGGGGCAATTTCCTCCTTATGCTCAACTGTTGGCCCTTGTACAGTGTTGTTGAAAAAAATGTTGTGCATGACTGAATTTTTTACATGTTTAAACTGCCAGAAAACTCTCTGCTCTGCTTGGAATTCTCCAGTTTCCTATTGACCACTTGATACTGAGTACCAGAATTAAAGTACTGATATTGTGTGGGCTGCCTGCTGTGAATTACAGCTCTAATAACCTACTAGTACAAGAGCTGCACTTCAAGTTAGCTAGCTTATTCAATACAAGATCTGCAGTAACAGAGGAGGGCTCTAACACTTTCCATACAGTTCTTGCAACCTGGCAAACACTTAAGACAGATGTGGGAACCAGTTCCTCTGAACCAATGGCAGATAGGCATCTTTGCCTGGTACTAACTACCTGAAGCAACCTTTTTGTCGATAGAGCAGAAGTTGACTTCTCTGAAGTGGCCTTCAGTAGTTTGCTATAGCAGTGAGGTTTTATAGCGTGCTTTCAGCAGTGCTCAGTACAATCCTGCGCACACTTATCTGGAAGTCCTGCTGAGCGTATTGGAACTTCCAAGTAATTGTGCTTATGGTTTTGTGGCATTAGCATGGGTGAAATTAGGGGTCCTGGCATTCTCCTGTGAAAGCAAGACTGTTGGTATGCAAGCATCTTCCAAGACCAAAGATAAACTTGGGTTTTCCTGCGTAGTTTGGATTCTCTTATCTTTAATCTTCATGATGACACTCATCACTACAGGCTCTAACAGTGCATTCCTGAGGGGAGTTACTCCAGTCTAAGCCCATTCGTTTCAGTAAGCTTAGACTGGAGTAACTCTCCTTAGGATTGCACTGTAAGATGCATTCTCCCTTGGCAGATGGGAGAAAGATGTGAAACCCTTAAAGAGACGACAAAAAACAAAAACAAGCGATGCGCAAGGTCCTCCCCATCACTATGCTCCACCCTAGCAAGGGAAAGTAATGATCTATGAAGAAGGGGTTTGCTTAATCTTATTTCTAAAACCAATCTTCCCAGTTATAAGCAAGTTGAGCAGCAAATAAATCAAGTACAGGGAAAGCTAAAATTTGGGGAAATCCGTGGCTAGGTTGCCAAGATGCTCCAGAAAATATAGCTGTTACTAGGGCTTAGTATTGGGGTGGCTCTTTGAGACTTTGGCCTATTTGTTTGACAACCTCACTGTTTAAACTTGACATTACGTTGTCGCTGAAGAGTTCTGACTTTAACTCCTTGCCTAATCCCCACTACTTGTGGGACACCGAGGTATGTTTGCGTAGCCTGACAAACGTGCACCTTTGGAGAAATAGTAGTGGGTGGGTATTCTGTGTCAGTTTGCACAAAATCCCTTGCAAAGCTGCATGGCCTCTCGGTTTTGAGCACGCTGCTTCTGAGGCTTTATGCCCCTTGTTCTGCGTCGTTCTAATCATGTACTCATGGAAAGCGGCTAAAGCCATATAACCTGTGCCTGGACTGTACCATACTGGTTCTAGAACTCGAAACCACACTCTTCCAGCGGGCCAGTTCATTTTTGGCAAGAGTTGTTTTACTTGCTGAGGAAAAGCTCCCACATGCGCCCACTGCATTCTGAAGCGACAGGGTCTAGAAACCAGTTTGAATGTCTCATCTGGCAGAACCAGGCCGTATTGGTGTGCTGCCCGAAGTAGAGAGATTCCCGGATGAGGTTTTGATAAAGCGGAGGCCTGCCGAAGCAACTCTGCGGCTGTGTGACGCTTGAGCTTTGTATGGCTCTGATTATCTAGGTAACTAAAGTGGGTTTTCTGGGTTCATGCTGTCCTGTACACCTGCTCCTTTTATGTAAAATGGGCCTAATTTGCCTCATAGGGCTGAAGAACAGCAATAAATTACAGTCCTTGCATGGAAGGTACTATAAAATTCATCTTACATTACTTTTATCAAATTATCTAATCTGTTAGATATCTAGCTAAAAATTCTTAATTCTCTGCATGCTTTTTAAAACTCTGCAAGTCTCTGTTTTGGCTGGCAAGAACCTATATAGCACAATCAAAAATTGTGAGTTGCAATTTTTGTGAGTTGCAATTCAGAGCTGTCCATTGGCAGCAGTTTAAGCTGTAGCATTGTACTGAAAACAACCATTTTAAATTGTCAAATATCAGTAGCTCTGATATCTGATATCAGTAGCTCTGATGGCATTCCTGCACATTGGTTAGCAACCATCTTTGGCCACATTAAAATGGAATTTACCTGTGCCTGTTACAGCCAAAAAAAAAGACTTGGTTTCCTGTTAAGGGGTAGGGTGGTGCAGTAAAAGGATTTGTCACTCTAAACCATTTCAGGCACCTCTGATTTTTAACTTGCAAGCCAAGCGTTGGCACCACCCGGCCTCTTACTCTTTTTGCATGCAAGACTGATAAATAAGCAATTAACGCACATCATCCATTAACTTTGATCAATATCACTGTGGTGTATCTCTTTCCTTCCTTCTGTGTTGCTCTTCTTTTCCTCCCTCCCTCTCACTCTGGCCTACAGATTGCTCGCGAGGCCGAGGCCGCTATCTTTCACCGTCAGCTGTTTGAAGAACTTTTCCGCACCTCTGCTAACAACAGGGACCCCGCTGATGCCATGGCTGTAGGCGCTGTGGAGGCCTCTTTTAAGTGCTTAGCTGCAGCTCTGATAGTTTTGACAGAATCTGGCAGGTAGGGCTCAGTTAGGCCGATACCTAGAATTTGTAAGATAATCCATCGTTTGTTCCAAAGTGGTCATCTAAAAAAATCGAGCGTCTGCTTCAGACCGGCGGTTCCTGCAAGCGGGGAAACCTAATCCTCATATTCTTCCGTAACTAAAATCCTCAGTCTGCTTTCATTCTGTCTAGCGCAGCAGGATTTGAGGTAGGTAGAAGCAGAGCAAGAGTGACTGGCAGTTGTGCATGGGTGAGTGTAAAGATTATAGGATGAATGGAGTGGGGTGACTTGGCAGATGTTCTCTTCTACAAGGGAGTCTTCTCCCTTATCTTTTTGCTTGGTGAGTGGATGCAGATAGCACACACTGGTTGCTCTTGTTGAGGGTGCACAAACCAGATTCCGGGCTGGAGTTGCCCCTTAACATTCTGCCAACCTGGGTTTGCTGTTCCTTTCGGTTTATACGCTCTTGAATTCTTTGCAAGCACTCTGCCAAGTACAGCTCCCCACCTTCGCTCCTGCCGCTAGTGGTGACTGACATGAATGTCGTCTTCCGGACGCGTGTTGCTCTTGTAGATTGCTCGCGAAGCCGAGGCAGCCATCTTTCACAGGCAATTGTTCGAAGAGCTCCGCCGGCTGGCCCCCCTGAACCGGGATCCCACCGAAGCCGCCGCTGTCGGCGCTGTGGAAGCTTCCTTCAAGTGCTGCAGTGGGGCCATTATCGTGCTCACCAAGTCTGGAAGGTAGGAGGTGGAAGGTTCTGCCAGAAGTCACGCAGACTTCAGTTACTCAGGTGGCCAGATAAGCAACGTAAATCCATCTGCTCTTGAGTGTCATCCTCAGCTTGGAAAACTGGGATTTCATGAGTCCGGGTGGAGGAGCGTGTAACTGCGTTTGCTGCCTTCTGATTTTGCTTTACCTGCACCACAGGGTGGTTGGTGTATGAGGCTGTGATATACTGTCTTTCCAAAGCAAGTCTCAGCCTAGCTTAACAATGAAATGGTGGGGTTTTTTGGTATTGGATCTCATCGCAAAACGTAGCTAACAGCATGTGGATTCCTTCCTGAGCATGAGCAGTTAAAAGCTCAGATCACCAAGATGCTAGAAACTAGAATAAAAAACCAAGGCTGTAAGAGTTGAAGCCTGGGCTAAAACCAGCAGGAGGGGAAAAAAACAAGCATGGAAGATCCTGGTGGAATGAAAGGGCTTAGCTTGGCGCTGAAAACCGTGACATGAAGAGGCAGACTCCTTTGGGAAGCGGATTGAAGGCTGTACTTCTACCATCCGGGGAGCAGCCACAGACTTCCCTTCCTATGAAAATGGAGCAGAGCATCCCCAGATCTCAAATGCGTGAAGTTCAAAGGAGGAGGCATTCTGTGACAGGTGCTGGAGGCCTGCCTATTTCAGTTGAGGAACTGGGCTATTGGCAAAGGATGTCAGATACTTGCAGTGTCTATTGAGTGTGGGGCCAAATTGCCAAAAGCCTTCTGATAAGGAATATCGGAGCATGACCCATATAGTAGGAGTTCAGATGCACCACAGTATAGTCTGTTAGAACACTTGCTATTTGGCTTTTACACAAATGTAGCATGGCATTGCTAACTTAGTATTGGTCAGTGATATGCTTCTGCAAGATTTATAGCCGATAGATGCAGAAAAAAAAGATGAAAGGATTTATGGATAATAAAATAGTTTACGCTGTCCTTAAAAATCAGGCCCTCCAAAGTCCCAACAACCCGACCCATGGCTGCTTCTATAATATCCTGGAAGTATTTGAGTATACAAGACAGCCACTTAAGAACAATTATATTGAAGAACTGAGTGAATTTCACTTGAGCACTCATTTCTATAGAAATTAGTGCTACAGGGAGAAGTACAGCTTGGTTACACCTAATGCGTGGGAACTGCAGTATAACCATCTGCTGTTTAGCAGGCCAGGAATGTCTTTGCCATTTGGAGCTAGAATCAGTGCAGAGTTCATGGCAAATTGTGTCTTGTTAGAGGAACAAACTACCCAGAAACATGGGATTGCCCAAAGGAGCTGGCTGTAGCAATTGCACAAGTTGGAAAGCTCTCTAAAAATAAACTGGAGAACAGAGAAAGGAAGAACTTTTGCATCTGGTCAGTGGACAGCTGTATATTATGCCATAGCTATCCATAAATCTGCACACAGATTGCCCCACTGAGTTGCAGCAACAGCTCAGTTGCGTCCATGTGCTGTTAATGTTCGCTTGCAAAAGATTCCTGCCAGCCTTATACATGACCTTTCTGGAGAAATCTGAACTTTCCAAGTCAGCTCTGGTTTCAATTTCATCTGGGTCGCTTTGAGCCACAATGGTTTTTTTATACTGTACTGAGTGTTTGAACTTATTGAACAGCAGTCTTGAAGATACCAGCAAATCACAAAGGATACAGTTTTTTTCGGTTTAGATTTGACACTTGTACTGATTGTGCTAGTTTATGCTGTGTGGTGGGGGTTTTTTCAATCTTGAGGGCAGAAATCAACAAAAGTGAATATTGTGGTTTCTAAAGCCATGATGTGCACATTGGAACATGGCCTTCTACTCACATTCTATGGCACAGCAGTGCTATTGCCATTCAGGTACTGGGCAGGGCGGTGGTTTTAGTTTGCATTTCCTGTATGTCCAAATTTAGGCACCTTAGCATGTGGTCCCTGTTTAGTTCAAAATTCTACTCTCTCAGTGAGCAAACCAGCACAGCAGTAGAATTTCCCTGCCGTTGGGAAGTTATTGAGGTATTATCATGTACGGTGCAAGCACCTTTCTAAAGCAGATCCTTTCTGTGGAGCGCTCCCCTGCCTTCATATGAGGCTTGGCATGGCAGCCGCCAGCACTTGGAAATCGAGAATCTGATCTCCTTGACATTTTGTGTCAAAAGTCACGGTGGCACCTGACTGACTTCTGTCACATGGTCCTAAAAGCTTCAACGGGCTAAAAAAAAATCTTATCAAATGCATCCATGTCAAGCAGTTCAGCTAAATTTATTTGATATAATTTATTGAGTAACGCTTGGCTTTGGCCCCCAAGTGGGCACACTGCCCCTTTTGCCACTCAAAAGGGAGACGATCAGATCTACATGATGATCTTCTAAAACGGCTGGAAATCTTGGGCCCTCTGCTGAACACGTGAAGTTGCCTTATACTGAATCAGACCCTTGGTCCCTCAAAGTCAGTATTGTCTACTCAAACCGTCAATATGCTACTCAATATGCTTTTGATAGAGAGGTGTCTTCAGGGCTGGGAATGAGGCTGGTCTGAATGGTGCCTGGATGTTCTCTAAAAGGAGACCTCTCGAGGAACGCAGTTAAAATAACAGTAGTAGCCGTTTTCCAGAGATAAGGCCACAGCTGATGAGATGCAGAAGGAAGGGAAGGACACCCGGTGCCCATAGAACCTGCCTTAACTTCTGATTTTGCTTTTGTGCCCGGGGTTCATTGTGTGCCCGTGCACAGCCCTGTTAAGCTGGAAGCTTGTTGAGCCAACTGTGTATCCTGCTTTCTAGGTCTGCTCACCTAGTGTCCAGGTTCCGCCCACGCGCTCCTATCATTGCCGTGACCCGTAATGAGCAGACAGCCCGCCAGGCCCATCTGTACCGTGGCATTTTCCCCGTGCTGTGCAAAGCACCCACCCACGATGCCTGGGCAGAAGATGTTGACCTCCGAGTTAACCTGGGCATGGATGTTGGTGAGTAGTCGTGCTCGGCTCTGCTGCCCTGTGGCGGAACTTGTGCGGGAGCGATAGGGAATGCTTGCAGTCTGCACGAGAACGTTTCTCCTGCAAATGTTATTTCCTGTATCTTCCCTAATAGTGCTTGGTGTCCAGAGTAGGCACCCCCAGTGTTTAGGACTCCGCTGTCCCAAGACAGCTTGAGCTAGTTTCAGGATTACTAACTGAAATATAACAGACATGAACACATGAAGCTGCCTTCTACTGAATCAGACCCTTGGTCCATCAAAGTCAGTATTGTTTACTCAGACTGGCAAGCGGCTGTCCAGGGTCTCAGGCAGGGGTCTTTTCACATCACCTACTTGCTCCAGTCCCTTTAACTGGAGAGGCCGGGGATCGAACCTGGGACCTTCTGCACACCAAGCAGATGTTCTACCACTGAGCCATGGCATATCCCCGCGAAGCTGCCTTATACTGAACCAGACCCTTGGTCCAGCAAAGTTAGTATTGCCTACTCAGACTGGCAGCGGCTCTCCTGGGTCTCAGGCAGAGGTCTTTCACATCACCTACTTGCCTGGTCCCTTTAACTGAAGATGCTGGGGATCGAACCTGGGACCTTCTACACGCCAAGCAGATGCTCTACCACTGAACCACAGCCCCTCCCCTGAGTGTGTGTGTGTGTGTGTGTGTGTGTGTGTGTGTATATGTTCCCCTGAATATAGCACTGTGGTCCTTCATTCGATTTGGCATTGGCTTCCTTGGCAAGTAGAGCCGTGCTTGTCTCTTTCTCACCCACAGCGACTAGCATTGCTCTCGTAACCTTCAAGAGCCCATCGTCACTACTTTCCCCCTTCTTTCTAGGCAAAGCTCGTGGATTCTTCAAGACCGGTGATCTGGTGATCGTACTCACAGGATGGCGTCCTGGTTCCGGCTACACCAACACCATGCGGGTGGTGCCAGTGCCCTAAGCATCCAGCCCAGCGATCTCATCTCTTCCCTACTGTCTCGGCACCTTCCCCTTGCATTAGACCAGCATTTGCTTGCAGTATTGTCCTTGTCTGTAGAGTGGGTAGAGGCTGCCGAAAACCACCAAGTGCAGTAACCGGGGGTAAAAAAGAGAGCCTCAGTCTAGAAATACTTGAAGTAGTTCTCTGGAAAGCAGAACCTTGCCCGTTTCTTCCCCTTCCTCGGCTACCCGGCCTTGTTGGTCGGGAGCCCGCCTTAGTCTGTCTAGCTTAGTAACTTGGGCCGCTGGTTGCCCAGCAACTCCCCAAAGTGCAGAGATGCCCTGCGGCAAAGATGCTGGTCTGGCCGGCCGGTAGGGCATTGATGCAGTGGCGTGATGTCGTGCCTGCCGTCCCTCCTCCCACCCCAAGACTCCTTCCTGCAGTCTGGACTCCACCTGAACACTCCCAACTAGGAGCAACGTGTGACCACGGCTCCCTAGCTCTTGCAGCCTCTCGCTGCCCTTGCCTCGTCCCTGCGGAGTAGGCAGGGCTCCGATACACTGCTGTCTAAATGTACACTGCAACCTAATCTCTTCCATGCAAATCACTTGGATTATCTAAACGTACACTCCAGTAGGCGGTATAGAAGGCAATACTTGCTCACCCCTTTAAGTCCCGGAAAACCAGAGCTCAATCATGACCCTTGTATCATCCCTTGCGGTATAAGCTGAAGGAGAATGATAGGAATTAGTGGGGGGGGTTTAGGGGGGGATCTTGCTCCAAGAGCCACTCAAGCTAATGATTACCTCATGTTACATACTGTAACGGGAAGTAATTAAACACGGCAGATTCAGTGTACGGTACTTAGAGGGCAGAGCGGTGTAGTCGGTTGTTCCACTCAACGCGCTCCCCCATCTTCAGCTGCTAAGAGCTGCTTGTACGCCTGTTTGTTGTGCTTCTGTTCGAGTTGAGTCGTGTTTCCCCGAGAGCACTATCCCTTTGTAACATCTGGACACGTTCCCTCCCGTAACAGGTGAACCAGGTTGTAGAGTACAACTTTGTACAACAATAAAGCAGAGCTCACACACCGATCATTGTTTGTTATGGGTTTTTTTCCTGGTGCACTACGTCCTTTCCTTTTGCATAAGAAAGCTTTTGATGACACCCCCCTCCTTTTCTCACGCTGTCCAGGCGTGCTTATTCATGGCGCTCTGTCAGTTACCAAATTCTGTTTGCTCCCACGAAGGTGAGAGGCCTTAAGATTGCCACTGTGCATACACTTATGAACTGCCTCTGCCCCAGGTAAGCCTTGTCACCCTGAAATGTGCTTTTCATGTTTCTGGGCAGTAACGGTTGGAATTGGCTCTGTTTCTTCGGTACCCCTTTAAGGGCCTGAGCAGCTAGTCAAAGTGTAGCAGCCTCTGCTGGAACAACTTTACATTAAGGACATGGTATCGGTGGGTTATAGATCAAATCAAGCCTGAACTGACCCTAGAAGCCCTCAATTTGCACACACACTGGTTCTTGCAGATAATAGCAGCACACTTCAGTTCACTCCTCTTCTGAAGAACAGCTTCAGTCTTGCATCAGGGGAATAATATGATGTGAGATGCAGAGTAGGTCCATGAGTCACATATACCTATATAGCCCAGCAGTCTGGTATGCATGATTGTCTTTTCCAGTGACTCTTGTCTTATAATATGTCCGAAGTACGACAGCCTCAGTTTAGTCATTTTAGCTTCTAGGGTCAGTTCAGGCTTGATTTGATCTAAAACCCACTGATTTGTTTTTTTGGTGGTCCAGGGTTATCCGTAACACTCCTCCAACACCACGTTTCAAAGGAATCTTACTATCAGTCTTACTGTTCTTGGTGCAGACTCCGCGTCATCAACACATTGCAACATCAGACTGAACGAGAAATTCTAGCTGCTTTGAATGCAAAATAGCATGACTCCTACTGCGCCGTCCATAGGCTGCAGAAATGGGGAGTCTGTCTAAAACTAGTCCCTGCTTCCTGAATTGCAGCTTCAAAATCTAAAGGGGACTGAAGACTAAATTGGGTGGGCTAGCCTTTGAGGGGTTAGCATTTCTCGAGCAGCTGGAGTTTGCCCATTGTACCAATGGAATGCATTTCTGAGTTTTTCCGCTAGAGGGGGGTTTCATTCAATTGAATTCCTGTAGGGCGAGTGCATGGCACTGATGAATTGTGTAGTGCTGGGGAGGAAGGAAGCTTAGGCTGAAAAGCAAAACAGGCTTGTGCTATAGCAGAATCGTAGGTTACACAAAAAACCAATATCATGCTGTGAAGAGCTTAGCAAAGAAATGAAAACCGCACAGTGGCCAACGATGTAAACAATAATCACACAAGTGTAATTGATGGGATCGTCAATGTAGGACTATTTACATAAAACTGAAGACATCGGATGTGAAAGGCAAGGCTAATAGCAACAACCATAACCAATAAGCATTGCTATAACCATGCTCAAGGCAATTATAGTTCAGTGTACAAATTGTATATCAGAAGGTCAATATGCACAATTGGAGCGCAAAATTATTCAAAATACAGGATGTATATCCTTGGTCAACATCCACAAATAAAACGCGAAAAGGAAAGTCTGGTTTCTGGCCCTTTTTCAAACTTCTTCATCAGTCGCTTGTTAAAAGAGATGAAATTGACCAGAAAAAGCTTGTGTGCTTATTCATACGGAGCAAAGCAGTTCCACAAAATGTTGGAGGCGCTTAATGCCAAAGCACTTAACCGGAGGTACTATTTAGTAACCTTCCCCGCCAGGTGTCTGTTGGAATGCTGCCTGAAAAGCAGAATCGCAGCCAGTATGGTATTGGATCTTTGAGCCTAGCGTTCCAGCCCACTCCCCCAGCATTGAAGCTTGCTGATGACCTTGGGACCAGTTAACAGCCTAACTTACCTTGTGGGGTTGTGAGTATAAAATGAGACAAGACGTTTGTAAGGGATGGCACTATAGAGCCAGGAAGTGCCTTGTGTTTTGAGGGGAAAACCATAAATACAACCATAATCAAATTAATGCAAGTCCGAAGGCAAATTCATGGATTTAACCGGCCTTGGTATGGTTTCTTACAGGAAAGGTTCCCCCAAAGTACAAAAACCCGTGTTTCAGCGCGGCAAGTACAGAAGTGTCCTAGAACAAATGGATAGCCTTGCTGGAGACTGCGGCGTGTTTGCAGCTCAGTCAGTTCCCAGTTAGCCAGACAGAAAGGTAGGAGGAACCAACTGTCAGCTAGGTTTGTGGCTGTGCGCTCCTGACCGTGTAAAAACATCCAACTAGCTTTGGAGAAGGCAGGTAGAGTGTGGCTAGTAAACGCTTGTGCTGTTCTAGAGTCAAGTTGACAAGTCTAGCCTACAAATGGAAGGATGGGAGGCTGTGTCAATTTTGAGCCGGCTACCTGAATCCAACTTCCATCGGGATCGAAGTCAGGTCATGAGCAGAGCTTGGACTTTACCACTCTGTGCCACGGGGCTACCTAAGTTTAGTGAATGTCATTTTGCATGGGATATGATTCCAAATCCATGCCTGTGTATTTTTGCTCATCCCGATCTCTTCCCCATTTCTTGTGAAATGGCTTTTTAAAAATCGCAGGAAATGAGCGAGTGATAGATTTTTGCCTACCAGCCCTTTATGTGCTTTGCGTGACGGCAGAGGAGGGGCGCTTTAAGGAGGATACCACCATCAGCTTTGGCAAGGGTTTTGGCTGGTTCTGCCATCCTGAGGGTTGTAGTGCATCATTAGCTGTGCAGGAAGCTCCCTTGGGCTCCCTTAATGAGGCAGGTGCCTGCTTTACCATTTCCGGCTACGCTGCAAGCTGGTCTTAACAAAACAGGATGATATGGCTCGCGCCTGAGGAACTGTGCACAGAAAAGCAGCTGCCAGAGAATCTGCCTTGGCGCAAGGCCAGATCACAGGGTGTGTGAACCTATAGTATGCCCTGTCCTGGCATGCGTGAAGGCATCTGGTTTCCTGGCACTTGAAATCACTTCAACCACCACAGACCTATTTCCCTGGCAATCGCATGCCCTAATTCCAGTCTTAACTTCACGACTGTTAAGAACCAGTAGGAAAACCTTGCATAGTGGTTCTTTGCTTTACCAGATTGTCATATGCACTGGTCTGCTCAATGATCTGAACATCTGGAGATGATTTTAACATGTGGAATGGGCATCACAAACTAACATTGTCCATGGAGTCTTCATACCATCTCAAACAGTACTTTTCCAACAGAGGTAGTTTGTACATTTGCCAGGAAGCTGTGGAATGACAAAACACCAAATGATATGACTTTGAGTGACACCCATTCACATGTGAGTCAAGCCTAATATAGGTAAAGGTCCCCTGTGCAAGCACCAGGTCATTCCTGACCCATGGGGTGATGTCACATCCTGACGTTTTCTAGGCAGACTTTGTTTGCCGGGTGGTTTGCCAGTGCCTTCCCCAGTCATCTTCCCCTTACTCCCAGCAAGCTGGATACACATTTTACCGACCTGGGAAGGATGGGAGGCTGAGTCAACCTTGAGCCGGCTACCTGAAACCGACTTCCGTTGGGCTCGAACTCCGGTCGTGAGCAGAGCTTGGACCGGAGTACTGCAGTTTACCAATCTGCGCCACGGGGCTCTTAAACCTATTATACTTTGACATAAAAACTCTGGACTTCCGTGATGGTCTTCCATCCAACTACTTGCTTCTGCAGTCTGATGGGATAAGGCTAGCCTGGGCCATCCAGGTCAGGGCAAGATCTTCAGGAACAGCATAAAAGTGTCTTCTCTATTTGATGTATTACCTCTTGACTTCCAATCAGCCTTACTACTCAGTCCCTTCCTACAAATAGAACCGGTTTGGAGTGATCATAAGAGGATATTATATGTTCCCTATACAAAAGCAGATTGATTCGGCTGGTGTTTTTTTTAACTTAAAACAAATAATTTTGTCTTGAATGTGCAAACCAAGTTTTGGCACTCTTGCTTTGCTGATGAAAGAGTCTGTTTTTGTTTGTACTTTGGTAAATTCTGAACAGATGAGTTAAACGAAGGTTCCCGCAGTGAGCTGGGAACTGAGTACTGAGCTGGCTATAGGAAGGGTATACTTCTAACTCCGAAGGTTCACAATTTATAAAACTCAGCACAAGGAGAACCAGCTATATTGGACAATTTGATTAACATTACAAGCTTGTACTGGGCACAAAGAGATAATGTTTGGACCTTGATGGGGTTTAGTTAAACTCTGTGGAGCATGCAGCAGGGGGAATGAGCACCAGACTCCTCCTCCTCCTCCTTCGTCCTTGGCTGTTATTTTGTTGCCTGGGTGTGTCGGTCCACTTTGTGCCAGGGTGGGCTCAGCAGCGCTGACTTGTGAAAGTGAGTTTCCATGGCAGGTGTCCCAATGCTCAGGCCGGGTGCTTGTTTATGTTCACGGAGTGGAAACAAATAGCATAATGACAGGTTGAAGGAACGAGAAAACCTCGCCGCCCTTGTTGAGAGCGTGGATCCTGGCTGGTAGCCACAGGTGGAATGGTTAGTCAAGCCAAGGCATGCACATGCATAGTAAGGAAGGCCTCCTCTTCCCCTTCGCAGGATCGGCCACCAATCAATAGCTGCGTTGTGGGAAGGCTAAAAAACGAGCTAGACATTTAAAAGAAAATCCGTGATCCTATAGAAATGTCCTCAAACGTCCTTTTGACGGGCTTGGGGTTTACTTCCTGCGGTGGTTAGGACCGTGGGCGGTTACCACTCAAAAAGGCAGAGCTTTTCTACAGCATGGACATAATGGTATTAGGGGAAACTTCCTCAGGTGAGTTTCTGCCTGCCATGCAGTTGTCAGAAGCTCAAGAACTCTGCCGGGGGGGGGGGGGAGAGAGAAGGAGATGAGGGGCTGACTGGCAAGAAATAGGAGGAGGAAGGCAGAGCTTAATTTTGGCACTGATGGCACCAGGTGCTCCCAAATCAATTTGCAACGCCTAGGTGAGCACTGCAGTTTGTGAGGCAACAACAGCAAGAATGCTGTTGAACTTGTGCAGAGAAGAGCAGAGCCAGAACCCACACACGGGCTTGGGACTGGGGCATGGCTTGCGATAGACAGGGGTTGCTTGGCTGCAACGGAGGCTGGAGTTCTGCCTGTTGAACATATGAAGCTGCCTTATACTGAATCAGGCCATCAAGGTCCTTCAAAGTCAGTATTGCCTGCTCAGACTGGCAGCGGCTATCCCAGGGTCTCAGGCAGAGATCTTTCACATCACCTACTTGCCTAATCCCTTTAACTGGAGATGCTGGGGATTGAACTTGGGACCTTCTGCATGCCAAGCAGAGGCTCTACCACTGAGCCACAGCCCCTCTCCATGGCTCTCTAGGGTGAGGTCTTTCACATCACCTCCTTGCCTAGTCCCTTTAACTGGAGATGCCAGGGATTGAACGTGGGACCTGCATGCCAAGCAGAGGCTCTACCACTGAGCCACAGCCCTTCCCCCAGATTCTGATTCCAGATCACAAGCCTATTGATGCTTACCTGGTAGCAGGTCCCATGGAGCCCAGTGAAGCTTACTTCTGCATGCCCACATGGGAGATTAACACAACTCAGACCACATATGTCTGAGTAAACATGCTCGGGCAGCCTGGCTCTGCACTTCCTGGGGAGGAGAAACCTGTAAGCCTGAAGTAGGAGTTAGGAGTCAACAGGCACTGAATCAGTTTCCCCTGCTGCAGTCTCCCGTGCATCCTTATGGGTGTGTGTGTTAAGTGCCGTCAAGTCGCTTCCGACCCATGGCGACCCCATCCTTATAGTGGGAAGCAAGTCCTTTGGACTCTGCATGAGTGGTAGGGCGCTTTCACACATGCCGAATAATGCACTTTCAATCCACTCTCAGTGCACTTTGCAGCTGGGTTTTACTCTGCAAAATGGCAAAATTGTTAGGGATTCAACGCGAGTTCCATTTCTATCAGGGCAGTTAAAGAGTTAACTTGTTTATATCAGCAGTTTAGATAGTCTCAAGGTGATGATGAAATGACAAGATGTAAGTATTCTATTGCCTAGGGAATCGCCATTGCAAACGTGCAGAAAGGCAAGGAGTCAGAATCGTTTATTTTGTTAAAGGTGTGAAACTTGGGGCAGGATGAGTTAAGTTACTTTTGAATCTCACAGAAGCAAGATGCCTGCTCTCAGCTCTCCTGAGCTGAGACACAGACAAAAGGGGTTTAAGCCTTGGTACCTGCTAGTATTCCTAGCAAGATTTATAGGGAACTAGACAGAAAGATTGTTATTTTGTCGAAGTCTTTCACGGTCAGAGTTCATTGGTTCTTGTAGGTTATCCGGGCTGTGGGGCCGTGGTCTTGGTATTTTCTTTCCTGACGTTTCGCCCGCAGCTGTGGCCGGCATCTTCAGAGGAGTAACACTGAAGGACAGTGTCTCTCAGTGTCAAGTGTGTAGGAAGAGTAATATATAGTCAGAAAGGGGGGGGGTGTTGAGCTGAATCATTGTCCTGCAAAATGATTAGCACATTACCTTTGATACTTTTTGCAGGACAATGATTCAGCTCAACCCCCCCCCTTTCTGACTATATATTACTCTTCCTACACACTTGACACTAGAGAGTCACTGTCCTTCAGTGTTACTCCTCTGAAGATGCCGGCCACAGCTGCTGGCGAAACGTCAGGAAAGAAAATACCAAGACCACGGTCACACAGCCCGGATAACCTACAAGAAAGAAAATACCAAGACCACGGTCCCACAGCCCGGATAACCTACAAGAAAGAAAATACCAAGACCACGGTCCCACAGCCCGGATAACCTACAAGAAAGAAAATACCAAGACCACGGTCCCACAGCCCGGATAACCTACAAGAACCAGATTGTTGTTTGTTTTTACTCCATGTAACCCTCCCTATTTTAGGATTTTTAGTACAGGATTTTTGTTTGATTAAGAGAAAAAGTCTCTGACTCTGTTTTATTGTGCGCTTGACCTGATTTTCCCTAACCGCAATCACGATCCATTGGGCCTGGATCAATTCCAACAAAAACCCCATTGCAAGCGATCGTTAAAGGCGCATTGTCAGTGGACTGAAAGCGCATCCTTCGGCGTGTGTGAAAGTGCCCATTGTGAAGCGCTCGGGTAGGGCTGCGAAGGGGTTTTCCTCCGGGTGGCAGCGGGGGGTGCCCTGGCAGACGCGGCCCCTTTAAGAGGCGCGGCCTGGGATCTCCCCAGCCCCCGCCTCCCTCCAGAGCCGAGCGCGGCTGGCCCCGGAGCGGCCAATGGGAGCGCTCGGACGGGATAGTGCGCCGGGGAAGGGGCGGCCCCGGCCGCTGATAGGCCGGCGGGTGGGCGGGGCTTGTGCCGGGCGATGGGCGAGCTGGCCGGGACCGCCGGGCAGGTACGCGGGTTACATCATCCGTGCGCGGGGCGAACGTGGGAACGGGGCGGACGCGTGGTTCGCGGGCGGGGGGAGGGGACGATGCTCCAAGGTTTGGGAGGGGGAAGAGGGGGAGTCCCTGTCGCCCCCCAGGAACCGAGGCGTGCAGCCTTTGCGCAGACCCAGGGAGGGATCGGGGCCGCTGCTGGTCCTGTTGGGCTGGGGAGGGCACGTGGTTTCCCCCCTGGATCTGAGCTGTGGGGCAGAGGCAGGGAGGCTGGCTCAGGGGGTCCCCTTTAGGGGCACGAGGCAGCTGCTGGACCAGAGGGGTCGGTGCTGGAATCTAGGGAGCCCCTTCTCTCCCCCACGTTGCCCTTGCGTCCCCTGACCGGGGTGGCATAACTGCCCAGCCAGGCAGAGGTTGCAGTGGGCACTCGCTCATCAACGTGCTGTGGGCAGGCTGGATCTTCTCAGTAGGGTTGCCAACTAGCTGGGGAAGGGGGGACCACCACCACCACCCCAGTCCTCGCCTGTAGTAGAAAAAGGGCAAGAGTCCAGTAGCACCTTTAAGACTTAAAAATATTTTCTGGTAGGGTATGAGCTTTCGTGAGCCACAGCTCCCTTCTCCAGAGCTGCTTCAAAGCTCACACCCTACCAGAAAATATTGTTGTTAGTCTTGAAGGTGCTGCTGGACTCTTGCCCTTTTCTACTACTGCAGACAGACTAGCACGGCGACCCACTGGGAACAGTCCTAGCCTGGTTTGCCTTTTGCAGAGGCTCAACGCCCCTGAAGTTTTCCGTGCGCCGGAGCAAAACTTTCCCCTGATTGCGGCTTGTCAAGGCGCACCTACAGGGGCCGGATTAAAAGCCGGCAACCCCCGGGCCTTTCAGGACAACTGCTGGGAACCGTGGATGGCGCACATTCCTGGCGCCTACAGGACAAGGATAATCCTGCCGGGTAGGTGCCCCCCCCTTAACTCTGTTGAGCTTTCGACCTAGCAGTGCTTTTCTTTTCACTTTCCAACGGCTGCAAAGCAAGCCTTCCTGTGGGACTGCCCTGAGAAAGTCTTCTGAACTGGCACACGGCTTGTAACATCTGTTTGCTTCAGTTGTGCCCCAGGAGAGACGTCTGTCAGGTGAGGTGGTGGTAGCAGAATTATTTCAGGGTTTTTTTTGTACGTCTTCTCTTTTTCTATAACTGCTTTGTGAGGTGTGCGGGTAAAGTGCCGTCAAGCCGCAGCTGACTTACGGCGATCCCTTTTTGGGGGTTTTCATGGCAAGAGACTAACAGAGGTGGTTTGCCAGTGCCTTCCTCTGCCCAGCAACCCTGGACTTCCTTGGTGGTCTCCCATCCAAATACTAACCAGGGCCGACCCTGCTTAGCTTCTGAGATCTGACGAGATCAGGCTAGCCTGGGCCATCCGGGTCAGGGAACTTTGTGAGGTAGGTTTCCTTTTTTTAAAATCTTGTGTTACTGATGGGGAACCTAAGGCCGAAACATTGAAACACAGAGCTGGAAGGGATCTCAAGGGTCATTTAGTCCAACCTCCTGCGTAATGCAGGCAATTCACAACTACCTTCCCCTCCCCCACTCATAGATTTCATTGTTTCTTATGTTTTGCTACAGACACCTATGCTTAGAATCATAGAGTTGGAAGGGACCACCAGGGTCATCCAGTCCAACCTCCTGCACAATGCAGGAAATTCACAACTACCTCTCCCACCCACACCCCCAGTGACCCCTACTCCATGCCCAGAAGATGCCCAAGATGCCCTCCCTCTCATAATCTGCTTAAGGTCATAGACTCAGCATTGCTGACAGATGGCCATCTAACCTCTGCTTAAAAACCTCCAGGGAAGGAGAGCCCACCACCTCCCGAGGAAGCCTGTTCCACTGAGGAACCGCTGTAGCTGTTAGAAAATTCTTCCTGATGTCTAGATGGAAACTCTTTTGATTTAATTTCAACCCGTTGGTTCTGGCCCAACCTTCTGGGGCAACAGAAAACAACTTGGCACCCTCCTCTATATGACAGCCCAGTTGACTCCCCCAGTAAATCCTGCAAAAAACCAGTTTGACCAGGAGGAAAAGCCCTTCCTGACCCCAGAGTGCCAAACCCTAGGCATGTAATAAAGGGCCACGAGAGCTGAGCACTGACGCATCCCTTCTTGCCCTCCCTCTCACGATATGCCTAATTTCACAGAATGTGAAAGTAAGCCATAACAGACTACTGATCTTTTTTAAGCGACCAGAGTTCTACTTCCCTCTTCAGCTTTGAGTCTCCTGATGCAGAATACCAACATTAAATTGCTTTTGCCCATGACTGAAAGAGACTAACTCGCTCAAGGTCATGCAATAGATTCGAGGATTTGGATGGGGATCGCACAGGTTGGGAATGTGTGGGTGAACAACCTGCGGGATTGAGATGAGCTTATTGATTTTGCTAGAGATGAGCCGATGTCCGGATTCCGGTGCAGTTGCCTCATCGGAAGAGACTAGCAAATATTGATGGGGTTTCAGCTGCTTAGCTTGGGGCAAATGGCTTTTCCTAGGAAGCAAGAGAGCGGGACTTGCAGGCGTGAATCTCCTCCCTTTCGCCGAAGACCTAGGATCGAGGATCAGTGTCGCGCGGTCAAAACGCACACCTTTCCAATTCCTCAAATTGCGTCATACGGCTCCGTTTTGGCAGGGAGGGGTTGAATGGCAGATCCGGAACCAGTGGGTTTCTTGACATTTCTCCATATTACAATCCCGGCTTTGTTGGCTGTAGCAGCTGCTGAGTTGCTGAAGTTTTTTCCCCTACTCCAGATTCTTTTGTTGTGTTTTTGCTACCTTGGTGTTCTGATTCTTCCCGAGCCAAACGGGGAGAGACCCGGCAGACGAGCCAAGTTGCGCTTCGCTGCAGACGCTTCCAGACTCCTGTAGGTTAATGGTTCCCAGGTGGGAGTTTTATAAGCACTGTAGCTGGTGAGTTGGGTGAATCTTCTGAGTTTGCATTCGGCGCGGGGCGTTCTGCCCCCTCCTGCAGCTGGCATTTGGAGATTCCTGGCTGCCTCCTTTCTCTTTTGGTCTGTTTGTCTCTTCTTGAAGTGTTCTGCAGATTCACCCGGCTCCTGGGGCCAGCCCCTTGCTGCATAGGCCCAGAATCTCTGCCTTATGGATGGGGAGGGATTATTTGGGCGAAAGTCTTTGGGAGGCCTCTGGCCCTCGCCTCTAACAGGCCTGGCATTGTTTGCGTCGCCCTGGTACACGTCTGTTTTTGCCAGTTAGGACAGAATGTCTGATTCCCCCCTCCCTCCCTTTTTTTCTCATTTGCTACATTTGGGCATGTTAATTATTTTTTCCCCCATGCTTGCTGAGTGGTTTCTTCTGAATGGAAAGTGTTTGCAGTGACAGATGCCGGGAAATGAGAAAGGCAGAAAGACGAGCATCACATGACCTTGAAGTTCAGGGAATGTTATGCAAGGGGAGGGGGGAATTGTTCGGCTTTGCAAACGGACTGCATGTTTCTAAACACCGTGCTGAGGCTTTTGCCGTTGAATATAGTGCCTTCTCCCGTGGCTGAGTCAAGAAACTGCCTCCTCCGTGGCGTTGGGTCAGAAGCTTGGAACGGGACTCCCCTTTGCTGCTTAGATGGGCAGCATCTCTCCTGACCCTCCCCAAAGAGAACATAAGAGGCCCTGCTGGATCAGACCAAGGCTCATCAAATCCAGCAGTCTGTTCACACAGTGGCCAACCACGTACCTCTAGGAAGCTCCCAAACAAGACAACTGCAGCAGCATTCTCCTGTCTGTGCTCCACAGCACTTAATATATTCGGCATGCTCCTCTGAACCTGGAGAGAATAGGTATGCATTGTGACTAGTATCCATTTTTACTAGTAGCCATGGATAGCCCTCTCCTCCATGAACATGTCCACTCCCATCTTAAAGCCTTCCAAGTTGGCAGCCACATCACCACATCCTGGGGCAGGGAGTTCCACAATTTAACTATGCATTGTATAAAGAAATATTTCCTTTTATCAGTTTTGAATCTCTCACTCTCCAGCTTCAGCAAATGCCCCTCGCATTCTAGTATTACGAGAGAGGGAGAAAAGCTTCTCTCCATCCACTCTCTCCAAACCATGCATAATTTTATAGACCTCTATCATGTCTCCCCAAGCTGCCTTCTCTCAAAACTCAGGGTACACAATGGCCACTATGTACTAAATGTGTGTGTGGGGGGATGCAGTCAACTTTTCTGCAGGTGACGATGGAAGAAAGCCCCCCTGCCCTTTAACCATTCTGAAAGCCATGCTGGGAATCATGGGACCTGCACAAATAAAACCTACACGAAATTTTCTAACAGAGCGGTTCCTCAGTGGAGTAGGCTTCCTCGGGAGGTGGTGAGCTCTCCTTCCCTGGAGGTTTTAAGCAGAGGTTAGATGGCCATCTGTCAGCAATGCTGATTCTATGACCTTAGGCAGATCATGAGAGGGAGGGCATCTTGGCCATCTTCTGGGCATGGTGTGGGGGGCAGGTTGTTGTGAATTTCCTGCATTGTGCAGGCGGTTGGACTGGATGACCCTGGTGGTCCCTTCTAACTCTGTGATTCTGTGGTGGCTGAGGTTAGGAGAAGCACTGGGGGAAGCCAAAGCCAAAAAAGGTGGCTGGATCCAACCTAATATTTTGTTTTAAATGGCCCTGATTTCACTAAAGTGCTTTTTTTTTTACCAAGTGTTTCCTGCTGGCCATTTTATCTGTGTATACATCTATATTTATATCTGTCTGTATTGATCTAGATCTATATGTAGACCTATAAAAATACCACACAGCGGGTTTGGTGGTTACTGCAGAAACTTTGTCGCTCACAGATAATGCACAGAGTAGTTTTGCAGACTTCTGCCAGACCAAAACTAGCCCGCAGGTGTGTATCGAGCACAACAGCAACAGATATGTATATTTTTGGCATGACTCTTGCGGTTTCCTGATGGTTTTCTGCCACGATTAATACCTGCTTTCCACCCTACTCCATCCCACTCTTTAATGGAGTTCTGAGGAAGGCTCTCTTAGCTCTCCAAAGACCATATTTTTAATGTTTATTTCACATTTATAATTTTCTTTTTAAAGTAGCGTGTGAGGCATTCTGGGGCTGCTGACCAACAGTGCCGTCCTGTTTCATTTTTCAAAAATTTCCAGAAATGAAATTGACGGGACCAAAAGCTTTTGCCATGTGGTCTAGTTAATTTCACTGCTGCATTTACTGATGGGGCTAAGAGAATGCTGCAGAAGCCTAACAATGAGGCTCCATCATTACATTCTGTATAGTTTACAGAGTGACCACTAGTGGCATGAAAGCAGTTACGGAGAAGCCGTTCCCATTGCTCTGTGGAATGAATGAACTGTGCATAACCTAGGAAACCAGGTGGACATCATTTTTGCTTGGAGGTATTTCCTGTATGGCGCAGGGCAGAAGAGGACTTGCCAAAGGCAAGGTCTTTATTTCAGAACGATTGCTACATCCCTGGCTGTGGTAGCTGCACAAAGCAGATGCACGGGGAAAGGCTTTAAAAGAGAGAGAGCAGGGTTGTGGGGCGGTGAATGAAGCACCAGTAATGGGGACTAAGAAATTGTGTGTATTTTTACCCCACCCTCCTTCTAAGGAACGCAGCAATGGCGTACCCGGATGTCCTCTCCTCCATTTTATCCTCCCAGCAACCTTGTGAGGTTGGTTAGGCGGCGAAAGAACGACTCGCCCAGTATGTTTGGCAAGCAGGGATTTGAACTCAGGTCTCCCCAGCTCTAGAGAGCCAGTGTGGTGTAGTGGTTAGGAGTGGTGGAGTCTGATCTGGAGAACCGGGTTTGACCCCCTACTCCTCCACATGAGCAGCGGAGGCTAATCTGGTGAACTGGGTTGGTTTCCCCGCTCATGAAGCCAGCCGGGTGACATTGGGCAAGCCACACTCTCTCAGCCCCACCTACCTCACAGGGTGTTCGTTGTGGGGAGGGGAAGGGAAGGTGACTGTAAGCCGGTTTGAGTCTCCCTTAAGTGGTAGAGAAAGTTGGCATATAAAAACCAGCTCTTCTCCTCCTCCTCCTCCTCCCCCCCCCATTCTATCACACTGTCTGTCTGTCATCTATTCTTTGTCCTTGCGGTCCTCCGACTTCCTGTTAACGTTATGGGAAAGACGGGGTGGCGTAATATCATTTTTTTGTTTGTTCTAAAGACTTGTAGTCTTAATTGCCGCCACACAAAGAAGAATTCCATGTGACCGGGGAGGTAGTTTCTGCCAGCCTGATCAGGCGTCATCGAAGGCTTGACCTCACACGCTCTGTGTCGTCTTAAGCCGCTTTCTCTGAACCTGTGTGAATCATTTCTGAATGGAATGGCAGGCTGGGCGAAGGAGCTGCACCCGGCGCAAGGGAATGAGGTCGTTGCGGTTGGATCGGGCCTGCGTCTCGCACTGGAAGCCCTTGGGGTTTGGGATGGGCCTTCTGTGGGCAAGCCTCTGTTGGGACCCTGAGTCTCCATGTGGAGACATGGCGAGGGTTTGGCTGAGTTTCCCTGCCTTAGAAGGGAACTGTGTTGTGCAGGTGGAGTTTATTTAGTACATTTTATCCTGCCCGTCCTCAGGGTGCCACAGCTATTCCCCACTCCGCCGTTTTATCCTCACAACAAACCTATGAGGGGGGTTAGGCTGGGAGGCCCCAGGTCATGAACACATGAAGCTGCCTTCTACTGAATCAGACCCTTGGTCCATCGAAGTCAGTATTGTCTACTCAGACCGGCAGTGGCTCTCTAGGGTCTCAGGCAGGGGTCTTTCACATCCCCTCCTTGCCTAGTCCCTTTAACCAGAGATGCCGGGGATTGAGCCTGGGACCTTCTGTGTGCCAAGCAGATGCTCTTCCACTGAGCCACAGCCCCTCCCCACCTAGCAAGCTGCCACAACAGGGTGAAGATTCGAACCTGGGTCTCCCCGGTCCTAATCCAACACCCTGACCACTACAGCACACTGCCTATGGTGTAGAGAACGAGGATGCAGTAAGGGTGGCTGTTTATGACATCTTACAGACTGTTCAAGGTGCGTGCCGGCAGCCTCCTCGGTCATGAGGCCGACAGCTGTTTCCCCTCCTAACTGAGATTATCTTGTTTTCTAAAAAAAGGGGGGGGGGAATATCTGCGTAAATCTAAGCCTCGGTATCCCTCTGCTGTGTTACGTAACCGTGTCACGCTTGGCTTAGGGTGGTTTTAGGGGTAGCGAACGCTGCTGGGTGAGTGTTCCGGGCTTTAAAATGTCCTTTAAAATGCTTTTATTTAATAGTCTTGACTGGCATTATGGAGAAACTGGGGCAGAGAGAGATGTGGGATGCCCTTGATGTCGCCCTGGCTGATAGATATCTGTCGGCTTGCATCAGAGGCAGCCGGCCCAGGTCTGAGATAATGTCCAGACGGAAGAGCACCGGAGGAGAGCAGAATCACAAATGCGCGGGTGCACGCTCGCGGCGTCCCTGGCTCCGAGCCGAGAGTTGTGGGTCTTCACGAGACAGGCAGGCCTATCCGTTTGTGGGCGTGCGGGAAGCGGTGGTCTTGGGTAGCACAAGCACGACGTCACGGGACAGAGGTCGCAGGAAAAAGCCTCAGGTGGGAAGCGAAAGATATGCGGCGTGGGGGAAGGAACCTGCGCGAGGCCAAAACAGAGAAGTCTAATGCCGATTGCGCTGCTGTGCACAATGAGAAGGAAAAGGTTCTGGGAAGTGAAATGAGACCAGGACTCAAAAGTAGCACAGGCGAGGGACAGTTTGGGAAACCCACGCAGCTCCTTTGCTAAAAATGCAAGTGTAGGCAGCTAATGAGGCCAAGCAGAGACGTTTTTCTGGGTGCTTGCGCTGAGTAATGTCTCGTTCCAGTCGCGGCTACCGCAGAGGGAGTTGACGTGGAAATGATCGTGGTACTCTCCGCTGGGCCTTGAAAATGGCTTTGATATTGTCTCTGCCGATTATCGTTGTCCGCGATCCTTGGGCCCGATCTGACTCAGGTGGTGTGGGAGCAACGTCCTGAACAATTACAGCTCTGCAGCTTTATTCGGGAAAACACGATGTGCTTTGGAGATAGCGTTGGTGTTCACGGGTGACCTCGAAAAGCACGCCGGAAGTTGAGATGCAACTGCAAACCCGTCTTTCCCTCGATGAGGAAGAAGAGTTGGTTTTTATATGCCGACTTTCTCTGCCACTTAAGGGAGAATCAAACCGGCTTACAACCCCCTTCCCTTCCCCCACAACAGACACCCTGTGAGGTAGGTGGGGCTGAGAGAGTGTGACTAGCCCAAGGTTACCCAGCTGGCTTCGTGTGGAGGAGCGGGGAAACAAATCCAGTTCACCAGATTAGCCTCCACCATTCATGTGGAGGAGTGGGGGATCAAACCCGGTTCTCCAGATCAGAGTGCCAGGTCCCTCTTCACCACTGGCGGGAGGTTTTTGGGGTGGAGCCTGAGGAGGGCAGGGTTTGGGGAGGGGAGGGATTTCAATGCCATAGAGTCCAATTCACAAAGCGGCCATTTTCTCCAGGTGAACTCTTCTCTATCAGCTGGAGATCAGTTGTAATAGGAGGAAGATTTCCAGCTAGTACCTGGAGGTTGGCAACCCTAATTTTGGCATAGGCAATCATGCCACAAGATGGTAGCCCACTGGGTGCTGAAGTCATGCCCTACTCAGCAGAAACATTATCCTCTATCCTAGCGTCAGGCTAGGATCTAGAAGATCCCAAGTTTGAAACCCCACTCTGCCACGGAAGCCTCAGCCCAACCTACCTCACAGGGTTGTTGTGAGGATGAAATGAACACACGAAGTTGCCTTATACTGAATCAGATCCTTGGTCCATCAAAGTCAGTATTGTCTACTCAGACTGGCAGCAGCTCTCCAGGGTCTCAGGCAGAGGTCTTTCACATCACCTCCTTGCCTAGTCCCTTTAATTGGAGATGCCAGGGATTGAACCTGGGACCTTCTGCATGCAGAGCAGATGCTCTACTGCTGAGCCATGGCCCCTTCCCAGTTGAGTAACCCTTAGGGTATGGAAGGGTCTCCAGGGTCTCAGGCGGAGGTCTTTCACATCACCTACTTGCCTGGTCCCTTTACCTGGAGATGCCAGGGATTGAACCTGGGACCTTCTGCATGCCAAGCAGAGGCTCTGCCACCAAGCCACAGCCCCTCCTCATGGCTCTGTAGGGTCTCAGGCAGGGGTCTTTCACATCAGCTACTTGCCTAGTCCCTTTAACTAGAGATGGCCAAGCACAGGCGGCCCCAAACGGAATCAACGCCGGCTCCTGGGTAACGCTGCCAGGCTCCCTGCAATATTTATATGGCCACCCTGATTATGCTTGGGTAGAAATCTGGCATCAGATCTCTCCTGGTCTCTGGCTCCCTGCCCAGGAAGAGAGAATGAACCTTCTGTGTCCCGCGGACTCCACCTAAAAGCCGTCGAAAGTGAGTGGGGTCCTGTTTAACCTTCCCCCCCCCAAAAAAATGCAAGGAACTAGGAAGGCATCCAACAATATCAATATGCTCTGGGCTTTTGAGCAGCAGAAAAGAAGCAATTTATTATATATGTCGTTTCCCCCCCCCCCCCCCCGTGGTTTATCCTGTGAGACTGCTGGCGCAGAGAGCTGAAAGGGTTTTATGTCGATTCCTTCATGTGAGGCCCAGCCGTGACGGCTGGCTGAAATAGCTGGGGAGGAGGGAGGAGGTGGCGTGATACCAGGACTGACCATACTGTTAGAGAAGGCAGGGTCGTGGTGGGGGAGGTGGAGCTTCCATGTTCAGAGGCAAGGTGCCTTTGAATGCCAGCTCTGGCGGAGGAGGCTTTGCTCTCTGTGCCCTACTTTTAGGCCTTCCGGGGGTCGGCCCCTGCGGGAAACAGAAGGCAGGACTAGATGGCCTGATCCAGCATAGCCACTCTTTCTCTTGCACTCCTTGGGGAGGGGCCGTGGCTCAGTGGTAGAGCATCTGCTTGGTATGCAGAAGGTCCCAGGTTCAAACCCAGGAATCTCCAGTTGTAGGGGACTAGGCAAGTAGGTGATGGGAAAGACCCCTGTCTGAGACCCTGGAGAGCCGCTGCCAGTCTGAGTAGACAATACTGACTTTGATGGACCAAGGGTCTGATTCAGTAGAAGGCAGCTTCATGTGTTCATGTGTTCAAGTTCTGGGTTACCATTAAAAAGTAACCAGTTGTCAATTGTTTAATTCTTTTTGCCCCCATATTGAATGGGAAGGAGGAAATGGATATTAATTTTCCTCTTCTGCCACTCAAGCAGTTGTCTCTGAGTGGTACAGGTATCCTTGTGGGGCGTTCCCATGTCAGGCTGATGATGTCTGGGAGTGAAGAAAACGGCTGGCTCTCTGCTCCTTGAGTTCCCACATGCTTCTTCGAAAGTATCCCCTCCGATCCTTCCGATACCCGATCAATTCCACATCACAGTCCTTTGCAAAGTTACTCCTGCCTAATCCTGTTGAAACCCTGTCAATTTATTAAGTCTTATTTCCAGATGGCCAGGCTAGCCTGATCTCGTCAGATCTCAGAAGCCAAGCAGGGTCAGCCCTGGTTAGTATTTGGATGGGAGACCACCAAGGAAGACCAGGGTTGCTGTGCAGAGGAAGGCACTGGCAAACAACCTCTGTTAGTCTCTTGCCATGAACCCCCCCCCCCCAAAAAAAGGGTCGCCATAAGTCGGCTGCGACTTGAAGGCACTTTACACACACACACACATTGCCGGAAGGCTTTCTTTGTTTTGAGGATACGTCACTGCCGTATCCCCAGTCAGGCTGCTGGTTCGTATCGTCTCCTGGGGAAGTCCTAAGGTAGGATCAGGACCACTGGGAAAGGGGGTCTGGACCTTCTCTGGTTCCCTGACCTTGAAATAAGCCCAGGAAGCCTCTGCTTATCCCCTTTGGGGACCGCATCCCTCACCGAATTTCTCTTCTCGTCACCCACCAGAATGCGGGGCTCTTGTGTATCCAAAGAAGTTGTCGCATGGCTGGCTACGAAGGTGGCGTTTGTTGGGACTGCTGCTTGCCGGAGCATCCACCACAAACACAATCTGGACTTTGCAATGCTTTGGGCGGGGAAGAGGGAATTTAGCAGATGGGACTGCAGTAGAAGTTGGGCACGGGCTGAGAACAGGCAACCTCCGGCAACAGGTGGTGTTGACTTTCCGGGTGGCATGACTACAAATTAAAATTAGTAGCAATCTGCTCCCCTCGATATTCTCCCCCGCCCCCCGCTTCTGTGAGCCGTAGATCAGCATCTCTCCCTTACAACAGATGCTGGGAGATCCTTAAACAGATCTTCCTAGTGGCTTTTTTAACGCTTAGTTGCACTTGCCCTGATTCAGGCAGCGTGCGTTTCAGCATCGCCCTGCACCCTTTCACAAACTGCAACCAGGCTCATCCTTGTGCTGTTACATCCCCTTAAAGAAAAAGGACAGGTATCTGCCTCTTCTCCCCCCCCCCCTTTGAGAGGCTGGTATCAGCACTGGAGGAGGGAGCGCAGTTTTGATTAGTAAAACTATGCAGGGATGGAAGGGATCAATCCCACCTAGAAGAAGACGAAGCGTTGGTTTTTATATGCCGACTTTCTCTACCACTTAAGGACGAATCAAACTGGCTTACAATCACCTTCCCTTCCCTACAGCAAACACCCTGTGAGGTCGGTGGGGCTGAGAGAGCTCTAAGAGAGCTGTGATTAGCCCAAGGTCACCCAGCCGGCTTTGTGTGTAGGAGAGGAGAAACAAATCCAGTTCACCAGATTAGTCTCCGCCGCTCACGTGGAGGAGCGGGGGAATCAAACCCGGTTTTCCAGATCTGAGCCCACGCTCCAAACCACCGCTCTTAACCACTACACCATGCTGGCTCCTCCTTGCGTGGTCCTGATCCAAATCGGGGGCCCGTGCAGCTGTAAAAAACTGGCAGAGGTCCCTGATTTCATTCCCTACTGCGAACCCTCTGTCGTTTTCATTAATTCGTGCTCATTGCCGGCCGACTCTGTGGCACAAGCAGTAGTGGCCGGCGAGTCCGTTGCAAGTTAGGGCGAGGGTTCGAGTCATCGCCACTCTAGCGCTTACCTACTTCTTGTGGCGGCCTCAGACTTGGCAACGGCCGCAGTTTGTGGGCCTAGCGTCTTTTGTGGGGTCGCTGGCCGGTGAGCGTACCAGTCTGAATCTCGGGCTAGGGGAGTCCTTACCAGCTGGAGATCTGCGACCCGCAGGGGATTAGGACGTCCGGGCGGGAGCATTAGCCTGGGATCAGCCATCCCAGCAGTCGTTCATTGGTTCCCTTGATCCTTTCTGCCTCTTCCATACCAAGAGGGAAAATTACTCCGCCTCCCAGAGTGTCTGTTCTTCGCCTTCTGTTCAGGGATCTGGCGCTTTCTTCCCTCCAAAGGGACGGGAACTCTTCTGCCTGGTTGAGAGCCGCTTAAAGAGGTCACCTCGGGGGCTGTTAGCGGTGAATGCTGACCTGCCAGGAACGCTCTGTTTTAATAGCCCCAGCTTCCTGCTTCAAAGACTTTCTTCTTGCGTGACCGATTTGGGGTGCCGGCTGAAGCTTTGCTGAATCAGGCGAGCGCGGGAGGGCCATGGATCAGGTGTCGGCGTGGGGCAGGTAAGCAGAGCTCCTCAGGATGCTCCCCGGCGGGGCATTTTTCTGCCTTCCACATTTCAGCGTCATGCATAATGGAGAGGAAGGGAGCAGGTTGGACATTGGGACCGTGTTTCAGAAGCGCTGAGGTTTTCTGATTGGCTGGAGGGGCAATGATGCAATGTGATTTTTTTTAGGGTGCTTGGCCCCAAGGTTGCAAAAAGAAAAAAAAGTATCATAGAGAACCATAGAGTTGGAAGGGACCACCAGGGTCATCTAGTCCAACCCCCTGCACAATGCAGGAAATTCACAACTACCTCCCCCCACACACACACCCCAGTGACCAGAAGATGGCCAAGATGCCCTCCCTCTCCTCATCTGCTTAAGGTCATAGAATCAGCATTGCTGACAGATGGCCATCTAGCCTCTGCTTAAAAACCTCCAGGGAAGGAGAGCTCACCACCTCCCGAGGAAGCCTGTTCCACTGAGGAACCGCTCTGTTAGAAAATTGTTCCTAACGTCTAGACGGAAACTCTTTTGATTTAATTTCAACCCGTTGGTTCTGGTCCGACCTCCTGGGGCAACAGAAAACAACTGGGTACCAAATGTTCAGGGTCCTTTTTTAAAAAACATGTAAAAATGCATACATAGCGAGTGAAAACATGTTTAAACTATAGTGAGAGTGGCTGTTTTATGTTGTTTTTTGGTCTGGTTAGGGCTTCCTGGCTTGATCCCCACCCAGATTTATACTCCTGTGTCCCCTTTCTTTTTTCCTCTCTCCATGGTTAAATAACTTGTTAACTCTTAGTTGATGGTGTGACTTTTAGCGGACTTTTCATTGAATTGCTTTAAATCTACGGAAACCGCCATACGAATGAAATATTGCTTCTACCGTACTACAGTACGATATCCAACAATGTGTGAATGCAGCCCTAGGGAAAAGCAGCGGTGTAAAATGGGCCTCCCGCAGAGCAGCTGGTGGACCAGCTCGCTAGGGCTGCCAACCTCCAGGTACAGGAGGAGGAAAAAAGACACCTCTGTACAAATATCAGGGGGATAAGAAAATCAGTACAGGAGTGAGTATTATTAGAATATTATTAGAAATCAACAATTTCTTATTGTGACTACAAACATATATTTTACAAAAATAGTCACGTTGACCATCAACATACAAACAGCAACAGCAACATATATCAGACGCAAAAGGTGCGTAATAAATAGGGTGAGTACACTTCAGTCAATAATCTTTCTACGTTTGTATGTTTGTATGTTGATGGTCAACGTGACTATTTTTGTAAAATATATGTTTGTAGTCACAATAAGAAATTGTTGATTTCTAATAATATTCGCTCCTGTACTGATTTTCTTAACCTCCAGGTACTAGCTGGAGATCTCCTTCTATTACGACTGATCTCCAGCCGATAGAGAACAGTTCACCTGGAGAAAAGTGGCCGCTTTGGCAATTGGACTCTATGGCATTGAAGAGTCTCCCTCCCCCAAACCCTCCCGCCAGTGGAGAAGAGGGACCTGGCAACCCTACAGCTCTCCCTTGCGTGGGTTGTGGTCAGTGGGGCTCATTCTGCCTTTGAACCCCTCCCGCCCCCCTGCCCCCTGCTGTGGATTAGGGCGAGGAAGACAGAGGTCTGATCCTGCCCTTCCCTCTCCGGTCTGTAGTCGCTTTGGTCGGGAAGCCCCCTCTTATAGCTGTGGAATCCAACCTTTGCCCAGATGGACAAATCTTTCCCTTATATCCTCTCTTCAGAAATCCAGGCTTAAAATGTGTCTGAGCAAATCTCCGCTTTGCCTGATCCGGGCAGCAAATCCACTTAAGGCCTTGCCGCTTCTTCTCTTCCACCCCCCCATCCCGTGTGTACAATTGCTGGTAGTGGCAAAGGAAGGGGGGGTTGTACTGTCCTGGGGAACAACCAAACAGCACCTACTTGCCTAGTCCCTTTAACTCACTGGTTCCCAACCAGGGGTCCGTGGACCCCCAGGGGTCCGCGAGAACTAAATTAAGGTCCGTGAAACAAAGTTATAAACCCATAATAAATTAATATTTTCAATTATAAGTTCTCTATTATAAAAATATATATTCAAAAATTATTCTAAGTTTAAAGTTTAACTAACAGTTATGATTAAAGTTTATTTTCAAATTCTCGGAATTTTTATTTTGAACCTTGGGGTCCCTGCACTGAACAAAAAAGTCCTAGTGGTCCCTGGTCAAAAAAAGGTTGGGAACCACTGTTAACTGGAGATGCCGGGGATTGAACCTGGGATCTTCTGCATGCCAAGCAGATGCTCTGCCACTGAGCCACAGCCCCTCTCCATCTTTGAGTCTGGCCTCTTGCAGGGCCCTGCTTTACAGCAGACCTGCTCCCTGTCTGAAAAGTGTGGCGTGTTCCAGGGAAATTACTGGTGGGTGCCATGGTGCCCTTTGGCACCCTGTTATGGAGCCCTGTACCAGACCCTAACACTTCTCCGTTTAAACTGCTGGTTTTTTTTAATGCTATTGACAAGCTTTTTTGCTTTAAATTGTAAGCTAAAAAGTTAAGGTAAAGGTCCCCTGTGCAAGCACCGGGTCATTCCTGACCCACGGGGTGACGTCACATCCCGACGTTTACTAGGCAGACTTTGTTTATTTACGAGGTGATTTGCCAGTGCCTTCCCCGGTCATCTGCCCTTTACCCCAGGGGTGGGGGAACCTTTTTCCCCGCCAAGGGTCATTTGCATATTTATAACATCATTCGCGGGCCATACAAAATTATCAACTTAAAAATCAGCTGATCAAGCTCTAATCAGGCAGCCGCCCCAGGTGACCCCCCCGGCATGGGCAAGCAGGCAGGCATCCAACCGGTGGTGCATTCACCCACCTGGTGGCACAGGATGGTCTGTTGCACCAGCCTGGTGTAGCCATCTAGCCACACGCCGGAGTTGCTCCTACTCCGCATGGTCGGGGCCGGATTGTACAGCCGGCTCCTGCTACCTCTGCCTGCAGGGATGAAATGAGGACACACTAGCTAAGAACTCCCCCCACAGCACATTCTGGCCCTGCCCCCTTTAACCCCTCCATTGTCGCCACTTCCATCCCCAGCCCTCTTGTAGTACAGAGGGAATACATTTCTCCACGTCCCTGGTGAATAAGGGTTAATACAGTTTCTTGGATGGTCCTAGCAGCTCCATAGCTAACAACTCTTCTGCAAGGGGGGAAAAAGTTTCCTTTTCTCAGCAAAACAAACTCACATCCGCATTGAATGGAGGCTATTCCTGTCCGCGGGAGGGGGCGGATCGCCAGTCTTAGATCCTTCTGTGCTAGAGATCTGCCAGGACCCACGAAGGGCCAGACCAAATGATTTTGAGGGCCTAAAACGGGCCCCGGGCCTGACGTTCCCCACCCCTGCTTTACCCCCAGCAAGCTGGGGACTCATTTGACCGACCTCGGAAGGATGGAAGGCGGAGTCCACCTCGAGCCGGCTACCTGAAACCGACTCCCGTCGGGATCGAACTCAGGTCGAGAGCAGAGCTTGGACTGCAGGACTGCAGCTTACCACTCTGCGCCACGGAGCTACCTCCAGAAATTTCAGCGGAGAGTGTGAACGAGGATGGTTTTTAAAGGACGAACAATAACTACTGTGTAAACTGCAAGGTCCAAAGGCCAGGGAACGTGAAAGGCTCCGCCTGCGACATTAAACTAGCAAACGGCAGGTTGCTTGAGGCATCCTTTTTGAAGCTGTTGCATGGCTTTTCTCAAGCCATCGGTCAGCAATGCTGATTCTGTGACCTTAAGCAGATGATGAGAGGGAGGGCATCTGGGCCATCTTCTGGGCGTGGAGTAGGGGGTAACTGGGTGTGTGTGTGGGGGAGAGGTAGTTGTGAATTTCCTGCATTGCGCAGGGGGTTGGACTAGATGACCCTGGCGGTCCCTTTTCCAACTCTGTGATTCTAAGCATGGGTGTCTGTGGCAAAACATGAGAAACAATGAAATCAGCTTAAATGTCTGGGCTGTTGTTAACTGAGTAAAGGGGAGGATGTTTGTGTGCGTTGTGTGTCCTTAAAAAACAGAGCGGCAGGAAGAGAATGTACTTGCACTTACGGGACTGCAGGCCCCCTCCGTTGGGTGGAAGTAGCTGTCAACAATGCTCCTTCCCTGGAAACGCATTCCTTAGCTGACGCTGGAGCGACGAACATCACTTCCAAAAATAAATGCAAAGACCAGGAAATCGGCATAGAAAAGGTTGCCTCTGCCCCCCTGCAAAGACAATGATCTCTCTCCCTTCCCCAGGAGCCCTTTTTGACTCCCTTTCTTTACACGTCTTTTCTGAACTCTCCCAGTAGGTTACGAAATAGCCTCCTTTAGTACTGTCCTTACCATGGCCCCATAGCTAAGAAAGAGGGGCTTGTCCAAGACCACCCCCACCCTGCAGGCTGCTTTGGGTTTTTGCTCCCGTTCCACCGCGGAAGCTCCCTGGGTGACTTCGAGGCAGTCTCTCTCTGCTTTCCCTACCTCACAGGGTGGTTGTGAGGATAAATTGGAAGGAGGGAGGAACCATGTATACCCCCCTCAGCTCCGTGGAAGAAGCGCAGGACGCAACCGTGATGGGTAGAGGTGATGGTTTTCCACAGGTGCCCATTCGGTGGGAAACTGGAAATATTTTTATTATATATTTAATTCGTTTATACCCCGCTTTTCTCCCCAGTGGGGACCCAAAGCAGCTTACATGATTCTCCTCTCCTCCATTTTATCCTCGCGACCACCCTGTGAGGAGCGCAGGCTGAGAGAGTGTGACTGGACCAAGGTCACCCAGAGAGCTTCTATGGCCGAGTGGGGATTTGAACCCAGGTCTCCCAGATACTACTCCGACACTCTTAACCACTACACCACACTGGCTCTTCACAAATATCCGCAGAGAGGAAGAATATGTTCCATGTAGTCTGACTTAAAATGCACATTTGGACCACTTGAGTTGAGCCGTGGCTCAGTGGTAGAGCCTCTGCTTGGCATGCAGAAGGTCCCAGGTTCAATCCCAGGCATCTCCAGTGAAAGGGACCAGGCAGGTAGGTGATGTGAAAGACTTCTGCCCAAGACCCTGGAGAGCCACTGCCAGTCTGAGTAGGCAGTAGGTGATGTGAAAGACCCCTGCCTGAGACCCTAGAGAGCCTTGAGGAGGAGCTGTGGCTTGGTGGCAGAGCCTCTGCCTGACATGCAGAAGGTCCCAGGTTCAAACCCCGGCATCTCCAGGTAAAGGGACCAGGCAAGTAGGTGATGTGAAAGACCTCTGCCCAAGACCCTGGAGAGCCAGTCTGAGTAGGCAGTGCTGATTGGGAAGGGTTATGGCTCAGAGGTAAAGAATCTGCTTGGCATGCAGTAAGTCCCAAGTTCAATCCCCGGCATCTCCAGTTAAAAGGACTAGGCAAGTAGGTGGTGTGAAAGACCTCTGCCGGAGACCCCGGAGAGCCGCTGCCGGTCCGAGTGGACAGTACTGACTTTGGTTGACCAAGGGTCTGATTCAGTAGAAGGCAGCTTCATGTGTTCATGTTAGGAGCCAATAGAAGTCTTGGGCGTCGGGACACACCCTGGGTCTTGGCCCTCTCCCTTGCACCTGTCCAGTCCGGAGAAGGCCGCTCACCCTGTGAACCTTTTGTCAGGACCTGCCCTCCCGAAATAGCTAAAAGTTCTTGCCTCGCCGACTGACTCCAGAACGTGACACCCGATGCCTGGGGATCGGAACCAGCGCTGGCTCTTCTCCTTCCTCCCTCCTCACCACGTCGGTCTTGGGAAAGAGCTCTTCTTTGATTTGCCTTCATGGGTGGGAAGGAACGCGAGAACGCCCAGCCAGGGTACCCTTTGCCAACCGCGGTCTTTCCGGGATGATCAGGACCGCGGCCAACGGGGGTGACCTAAAAGTAGCGACAAAGCTCGTCCGGAAATAGCTCCAAGAAAACCGCTCAGGGCTCGAGAGGAGACGTCTTTTGACCTTTCTCTCTCTGTCTCGAAAGCCCTTTGGGAAGCCCACAGGGCCTGGCTCGGATCCTCTGCAAAACTGAACTGTTCAAGAGGGCTTTTCTACGCAGGCAGTAGGATTGCACTGCGCGAAACGATTCGCAGAGTTGCTTGGATAAATGATTGAGGACTGTGGTCGATAATACCGTGTCAAGTTAGCCGCAGGTGGGAGCCTGCCATGTAGTTTTGCATCATTTAATGGGTCACGCTAAAAGTTTGCTTCCCCGCCACCCCCCCGGACGTCCGTCACTGTCGGAGGAGCAACTGGAAGGGACTAAAAGGGTGAGCTGCAATCCCTGGAGGTTTTAACAATCTATTTTTATTATTGCTGCTGTAGGACCTAAGATCTATATCCGCATCAGCTGACTGGCATCATGTGTACCTGAAAGCACTGCAAATAGCTTTGGCAGCCTTTCCCACCTCCTGTTTTTTCTTGCTTTCTTTTTTGTTTTAACCTTTGCCTTTCACTTCCTGGTCCTCCCACCGTGAAAGTTAAGGGCTTGTGATATCTGATCTCGTCCAAAAGCCTCCCGTGTCCCTCATCCTTCTCTCACTCCAGCGATTCCCACCTTTCTTGTTTGTATGCCGCTTCCCCGCAACTAGGGTTCCAGAGGTGTGAGCACATATGCACATAACCTCAGAAATGCACCTCTGGAAAAGCAGCTTTTGAGCAGCGAAATGGCGGGTGGGGAAAACGGTGTAGTAACTCCTTCCACCATTTGCTGCTCCAGAACCAGCCAGCGGGGTGTCGTGGTTAAGAGCGGTGGTTTAAAGTGGTGGACTCTGATCTGGAGAACCGGGTTTGATCCCCCCCTCCTCCACACGAGCGGCGGAGGCTAATCTGGGGAACGGGATTTGTTTCCCCACTCCTACACACGAAGCCAGCGGGGTGACCTTGGGCTAGTCACAGCTCTCTTAGCGCTCTCTCAGCCCCACCTACCTCACAGGGTGTCGGTTGTGGGGAGGGGGAAGTGACCGTAAGCCGGTTTGAGTCTCCCTTAAGTGGTAGAGAAAGTCGGCATATAAAAACCAACTCTTCTTCTTCTTCAGAATACTGTTTTTCATTGACAAAGTGTCCGCACGCGGGGCTTTGTTTGCACGCTTGCTGTGTCTTTCTAGTTTGTCTTTCAGTCACCTGAACAGAGAAATCCAAGTGGAAAATGCCAACCCGCCAGTCCATTCCACAAGCCGTTCCCTCCAGAACAAGCTTGAAGCGTCCCCATGGTAATGCAAGCGAGCAGCATGTGATACTCGGCAAGTCCAAGCCTGCCTCCCGGCTTACGCTGCAGCTGTGTTAACGGGAAACGCATCTCAATGAGACCATGTGCCTGGCCCTTCGAACTCTGTATATGTGCAGATGACTTCAGCCGGCACAACTTGGGGGTTGGGGAGGCAGTTCTATTTCTCACACAGCAATTCCCATTCTCCTATTTGAATGCAGTCGCAGCTCCCAGTGGGGAGGGTCTATCAGTGCAGTACATTTTCACCCTGCCCAAAGGACTACCTGGTTCTCCCTCCCCTATTTTATCCTAACATCGACCCTGTGAAGTAGAACTGGCCGAGTGAGTGTGTATGTGACTGGCCCAAGGTCGGCTGCTATGATGGCAGAGTGGAGATTTTTAAACCCCGGGGTTCCAAGATATCCTAATTGACAATCTTAGTACTATACTGTGCTGGATCTTATCTGACGAAGGGAGCTTTGGCTTGTGAAAGCTTATACCCTGAAAATCTTCTAGGTCTCTAAAGTGCTACTGGACTCGAATCGACGTGTGCTGGATCTCAGTATCCTAATGAGCTGTCTAGCTTTTTAAAAAATTGTTTTAAGGATCTGGAGTTCCATTTGGAAGAAGAAGAAGAGTTGATTTTTATATGCCGACTTTCTCTACCACTTAAGGAAGAACCAAACCGGCTTACAACCACCTTCCCTTCTTCTCCCCACGACAAGACACCCTGTGAGGGAGGTGGGGCTGAGAGAGCTCTAAGAGAACTGTGACTAGCCCAGGGTCACCCAGCTGGCTTTGTGTACAGGAGTGGGGAAACCAACCCACTTCGCCAGATTAGCCTCCCGCTGCTCATGTGGAGGAGCGGGGAATCGAACCCGGTTCTCCAGATCCGAGTCCACCGTAAGAGTAGGGGGAAAGGACTGAAGGAAAAGGGGTAAAGATCAGGTTGCCGGTAGGGAAATTTCTGGCGATTTGGGGGCAGAGTCTGGGGACGGGGGAGTTTGGGGAGGGAGCTCAGCAGGGAGGCGATGCTGTAGAACCCACCCTCCAAAGCTACAATTTCCTCCAGATCTCTCTATAGCCTGGAGAGCAGTGGTAATTCCCGGAGAACTCCAGGCCCTACCTGGACAATGGCAACCATAGGTATAGTTCATTGTCTCAGAAGGTCGGACCAGGGCCAACAGGTTGAAATTAAATCAAAAGAGTTTCCGTCTAGACATTAGGAAGAATTTTCTGTTAGAGCGGTTCCTCAGTGGAACAGGCTTCCTTGGGAGGTGGTGAGCTCTCCTTCCCTCGAGGCTAGATGGCCATCTGTCAGCAATGCTGATTCTATGACCTTAAGCAGATGATAAGAGGAAGGGCATCTTGGCCATCTTCTGGGCATAAAGTAGGGGGTCAATGGGTGTGTGTGTAGGGGGGGAGTAGTTGTGAATTTCCTGCATTGTGCAGGGGGTTGGACTAGATGACCCTGGTGGTCCCTTCCAACTCTATGATTCTAGGACTCTGTTTTCCTTTGCACTGAAGTAAAAAAAAAAATGGGGCCGAGATGGAAGTGCCTAATTAGTTTTCTTTCCATGTCCTGAGGACCCTAGGATTTCCCCCGTGACGTTTTCCGAGCAGAGAGACGGAGCTGATTCGGTTCCGTGCCTTCTAAAAAAAAGAAGGAAGGCGGAGGGAGAGAAGCCTAGCTGCCTTTTTCCTACAGCCGTATCTCTTATCTTGAATCTGTTTACAAGGTGCTCTGTATTTGACGGGCACCAGTTCCTGGCAGAGAGGATGGAGATAAGGGGAGGTCCTTTTTATAGACAGCCTGCTTCTGTTGGTCAAGACGGGCTTTTATGCTAAAAGATGCTGGTGTAGGAGCTTAGCAGTCCAGACAGGTAGACGGCGTCTTCACTTAAAGGCTGCCAGCCACATTAGTGCGGTGCGGTCGATATCCCCCCCCCCCCCAAAAAAAAGACTACAGATGAATGTAGCAGTGCTTTAGGGTTAAGGTTGATTCTCTCCCTCCGTGGGCCAGCCATAACTGAGCGCAAGGCTGGAAGCAACCTCTCGCCCGAGGCAAATGCCTTCGCCGTACAATAAAAACGGTTGACATTTCATTCTCGCAGAGGGATTTTCTGGCGCCCGTTCTGCGGAGAGCCGGAACGGCAGTGCCGGGAGCCAAGCGGCTGTTTTTTTTTGCATTCTTTGGACTCTCTCTGGCTGAGCTTTCCATTTTTAGTTCCCTGGCCCCCCCCCCCCCCCGTTTGCTTCTCCCCGGGGACTTCCTATTTTAGACTGGAGGTGTGCGAGAAGAGAAGGGCCAAGAGATGCAGCTTGAAGACGCTGCAGTGTTCTCCTTTCCAAGGGGCTGGGCGCCTCTGGGCTGCAGATGGAGACTTTGGGGCTGCATTTTAGCAAGAGGTCCCAGGTTCGATCCCCGGCATCTCCAGTTAAAGCACTGGTTCCCAACCGGGGGTCCGTGGACCCCCAGGGGTCCGCGAGAATTAAATTAAGGTCCACGAAACAAAGTTATAAACCATAATAAATTAATATTTTCAATTAAAAGTTCTCTATTAGAATAATATTTGAATCTATATTTTTATAAGTTTAATGTTTAACTAACAGTTCTGATTAAAGCTTATTTTCAAATTCTTGGAATTTTTATTTTGAACCTTGGGGTCCCTGCACCAAACAAAAAAGTCCTAGTGGTCCCTGGTCAAAAAAAGGTTGGGAACCACTGAGTTCAAGGGACTAGGCAAGTAGGTGGTGTGAAAGACCCCTGCCTGAGACCCTGGAGAGCCGCTGCCAGTCTGAGTAGGCAGTACTGACTTTGATGGACCCAGGGTCTGATTCAGTAGAAGGCAGCTTCATGTGTTCATGTGTTCAAAGAGTGGGACTTCTCAGTGCCTGGTTAGGGGTGGGAGGAGACAGTCTACATATCTGAAGTCTGCCGCTCTGACTTCCGTGGAAGAAGAAGAAGAGTTGGTTTTTATGTGCTGACTTTCTCTACCGCCTAAGGCACTGGTTCCCAACCGGGGGTCCGTGGACCCCCAGGGGTCCGCGAGAACTAAATTAAGGTCTGCGAAACAAAGTTATAAACCCATAATAAATTAATATTTTCAATTAAAAGTTCTCTATTATAAAAATATATATTCAAATATTATTCTACGTTTAATGTTTCACTAACAGTTCTGATTAAAGTTTATTTTCAAATTCTCTGAATTTTTATTTTGAACCTTGGGGTCCCTGCACCGAACAAAAAAGTCCTAGTGGTCCCTGGTCAAAAAAAGGTTGGGAACCACTGGCCTAAGGATAGGCTGACCACATGTACCGTTTTGAAAGGGACAGTCCCGTTCTTGTCATATTTCCTGGTCTTTTTAATTAAAATGTCTATTTTGTCCCGTTTTGAATAAACCAAGCCGGTTTTGTCGCCTCGCCCTCGCCACGCAGCTTTATGTTACACTTGTGTAGAGACACAAAGACCCAATGATGGATACAGTTGGATTAGCATAGGCCTATCAGTGTGGTTTTGAGGCGTGGATTTAGGTGGCTGCATGATCTGCAACGGAGAAACGAAACTTAACATTCCTTTCTGACACTCCTGGTGTCTTAATTCAGAGCTTTAGGTCTTGTTAAGGCGGCTGGCGGTACCAGGCCTGAAAGGATTATTTCACTAGCACCTGATTCATAATGGCTGCTAGCTTATGCTAACCCAGTGGTCACACACTAGTGGATCTGAACCAAAGAATAATACTTGACCCCTTATACAATGGGTATTGCCATTATATATGTGTGCAAAAGATGGTATTGTGCTAGATGCTAACCCTTATATCCTGGGGTTAGCATCTTTATAAATGCAAGGATGTGGACTGAGCATAAAAGCATACATTTCCAATACATTTCCCATAGCATATAATGATTTCAGGCATTACAACAGGAGCATTTAACAAGTCTGAGCCAGCGTGGAGTGGTGGTTTGGGGCGGTGGACTCTTGATCTGGAGAACCGGGTTTGATTCCCCACTCCTCCACATGAGCGGCGGAGGCTAATCTGGTGAACGGGTTGGTTTCCCCACTCCTACACATGCTGGGTGCCCTTAGGCTAGTCACTCTCTCTCAGCCCCACCTACTTCACAGGGTGTCTGTTGTAGGGAGGGGAAGGGAAGGTGATTGTAAGCTGGTTTGATTCTTCCTTTAGTGGTAGAGAAAGTCGGCATATAGAAACCAACTCTTCTTCTCCTCCTCCTCCTCCTCCTCCTCCTCCTCCTCCTCCTCCTCCTTCTCCTGCAGTTTTGAAGATGTCAATCCACTCAACCACATAGTATTTGGTAAGGTTGCCAGCTCCAGCTTGGGAAATTCTTGGAGATTTTGGGGCGGTGTTCGCCGTACTGTCCGCCCTCTGAAGTTGACATTTCCTCCAGGGGAGCTGACCTCGATGGTCCAAAGATCAGTTATAACTCCAGAAGAACCCTAGGCCCCATCTTGGGGGATGGCAGCCGTAGCGTGTCGCTTCCTTGTGTGCAGGGAGGAGAAGAGGGAAGGAAAAAGAAAGTGTTCTATGGAGCAATTTGTTGTCTAGCAACAGAAGGTAGAGCAAACCTGGCCGTTGGGTGGGGAAAGAGGTCAGTAGTTAAAAAGTTCTCCATGGAGAGCCTTTCTTGAAGAGCTGCCTTTCTGCCCAGGATGAAATGCTTCCGTCTGAAGAGAAGTAGCCCTGTGTGAGCAGCTGAGCTTGCTTTTGCTTCTGTGTGTATGGGGTGGGGGTTGGCGTCCTGCTCTGAACTCCTTTCCCCCCTCCTCCCTTTCTGACCCCGCCATTGTTGGGAAGGAGGGCTGGTCCCCAGAACCCTATCTTTTGTGGGTGGGGAAGACCACTGTGATCACCCCAGGTCAGCTGTCTCTTCCTAGGGCCACATTTCCCCCAGAAAACAGGCCCAGAAGGAAAGAGCTGTCCTGACGGATCTTGACGGGTTTATTTCTTCACGCAACGCATAGTTAAATTGTGGAACTCCCTGCCCCAGGATGTGGTGATGGCTGCCAACATGGAAGGCTTTAATAGGGGAGTGGACATGTTCATGGAGGAGAGGGCTATCCATGGTTAATAGTCAAAATGGATACTAGTCATGGTGCATACCTATTCTCTCCAGGATCAGAGGAGCATGCCGAATATATTAGGTGCTGTGGAAGACAGGCAGGGCAATGCTGCTGCAGTCGTCTTGCTTGGGGGCTTCCTTGAGGCCCCTGGTTGGCCACTGTGTGAACAGACTGCTGGACTTGATGGGCATCGGTCTGATCCAGCAGGGCTTTTCTTATGTTCTTATGAGTTGGGGCTCAGAGTCCAATGAGATGTTGTTCTCTTTCATGCCTTGACCTTGGGAAGTGTTTCGGACTGCTTGGCTAATCTTGATGTCATCTCTCCCCCCCTCCCAAATATAAGGCTTGAGCTACAAATTACATGGTGGATCCGTGACTGGAACTCGCAACCTCTTCTTTTTTAACTTGATGGAAGCACGGGGAGGAATACATATTATTCTTTTCTTTTTTTGCCAGTGGGGCTAATAGCAATTTGCAGGGAGGGATTGATTTAGGTCTGGCAAATGGTATTAGGTATGGGGAGATGAAGACTAACCAGATTTTATTCCAGCACAAATTTGGGTGTAGAGACTTCTTCATCAGATGCCTGTAGCGGACCCCGCTGCCTGCATCTGACAAAGCCCATAAAAGCCTTTTGCCGGGATATAATCCGGTTAACGCTGCAAGACTCCTGTCTGTTTTTTGCTCTCCAAATGGGGGAAGTGGTGCTGAAATGCAGAACTGGGGCACTGAACGGGGGGGGGGTATTGCTCTGCTCCCCCCAAAGCTGCCTGAGGAGAAAGCCAGGGCCATCCTTCCTTCGTCTGACCTGCCGGATGCTTTTGCTGCTGAGTTGGAAGCACTCCGCTGGCCCAAACAGCAGGGCTCACCCTCCTCCCTCGGAGTCCTGCCAGATCTCCGGTTAGCCTGGTTGTTTGGTTCCTCGCGCCTCTTTTAGCTCTCTCGCCTCCCTTATCTCAAATGGCTTGTCTATTCTGAGCTGTTCCCTGCCCTCTCCGGGGCTTAGATGGCAGCCCTTCAAAGGCTTTGTCGATCTCTCCCTCTCCCGACAGGATAACCTTTTGGCCCGAGCGCTGTTTGCTCAGGGTTTTCCATCAGCTGCCGGCCCGAGCTGGTTAACTGATAATCCAGGCTGTGGGCTGGATAAAAGACCCACGGGTGGAACCGTTGAGCCTCCCGGAGGTTATTCTTTGCGTGGCGCACTGGTGTGCCTCCGTGGTAGGGACAAGTGTTCACGGAGATGCTTACTGTACTTCTGACACAACCAAAGAAGAAGAGGTGGTTTTTATACACCGACTTTCTCTACTGCTTAAGGAAGAATCAAACTGGCTTACAATCACCTTCCCCTCCCCACAACAGGCACCCTGTGAGGTAGGTGGGGCTGAGAGAGCTCTAAGAGAGCTGTGACTAGCCCAAGGTCACCCAGCTGGCTTTATGTGGAGCAGTGGGGACTCAAACCCGGTTCGCCGGAATAGCCTCCGCCGCTCATGTGGAGGAGTGGGGAATCCAACCCGGTTCTCCAGATTAGAGTTCACCACTTCAAACCACCGCTCTTAACCATGACACCTCGCAGTGCAAGCCGTCATTCAGAGCCAACTCTTGCTCCCTTCCCACTTAAGTCTGTAATATTTCAAACTCCGAGGGCCCTTCCACACATTACATGGTAGCAAAACCAGGTTTGCCCTGGCGTGTGCACTCAGCAGCAAACTGCAGCCGATGGTGGCTGGGTGTGCCCGCATTGATGCACAAGTGTTTGATGCAGTCCTTACGCTTTTTGGTAAGGGGTGGAAAGTACTGTCAAGTCGTAGCCAGTTTATGGCAACCCCGTAGGGTTTTTCAAGGCAACAGACAAACAGAGGTGGTTTGCCATCGCCTGCCTCTGCCACCGCTTTCTTGGTGGGCTCTCTTCCAAGTCGCAGGTGTTGATTGGTTAGTGTCCATGCCATTGCTCTTGACTGGGAGGATGCATTTCCCCCCCATTGATAGCTTGCCATTTCCAAAGCAATCTTGTTTCCTCGGGATGCTGTTGCACCAGAGTGTACTGTACTCCAGTAGGATAAGAGGGGGAAATCAGCCTAGCCCTATGCGAGAAAGTCACTCCTGTTTCTCAGAAAGAAAGCTTGCATATTAAACTCCTCCCCCGTAGTGTACACCAGGTGAACATAGGTGCTGTACCAGTACTTAACAAGAAATCTGTGGTTTGGCACTTACAGGAAGCTTCTGCAGATGAGTCTCTGCAGTTTCATTGTTGCTGAACCAAATTTCTGTTTCCAGCGGCAGCGATTGTACCCTGGATATCGGCCTTTTCAAACGGCCCTTTTATCCGCCTAGTGAACCAATGCCGATCTGACCTTCTCCCCCTTCTGTTTGCCTGTAGCACAAAACCGATGCATGAGAAAACTGGGCCCATGCACAGCCCGGACAAGCCGGAGGCACTGCACAAGGAAAAGGGCTTGGATTCTCCGAACGGCAGGTGAGTGTGAAGGGCTGGATCTCAAAGGACCCAATTCGAGACCAAAGTTCAACACACACCCCTTCTCTTTGCTGCTAGGGTCGTATCTTACTAGCCACCTGAATGGTGTTCTCCAGCTGGACGAGGTTAACAGAGAAATTTGTTTTATAATAACTGTCCCTGAAATGCATCCTTGTTCCCATCCCTTCTTGTAGCCTGGGTCGGATATAGGAATAGGGTTGCCAATCTCCAGGTGATGCCTGGAGATCTCTTGGAATCACAACTGATCTCCAGACTGAAAGCATCACCTGCCTTGGAGAAAATGGCTGCTTTGGAGGGTGGACTTTATGGCGTGATACCTTCCCCTCCCCCAGGCTGCCCACCCAAATCTCAAAATAATTTCCCAGCCCAAAGTGGGCAGCTGTACATAAGAGGGCTATGGAAGGGCTGTGGCTCAGTGGTAGAGCATCTGCTTGGCATGCAGAAGGTCCCAGGTTCAATCCCCGGCATCCCCAGTTAAAGGGACTAGGCAAGTAGGGAAAGACCCCTGCCTGAGACCCTGGAGAGCCTTGGAGAGGGGCTGTGGCTCAGTGGTAGAGCATTTGTTTGGCATGCAGAAGGTCCCAGGTTCAATCCCTGGCATCTCCAGTTAAAGGGACTAGGCAAGTAGGTGAGGTGAGAGACCCCCGCCTGAGACCCTGGAGAGCCACTGCCGGTCTGAGTGGACAACACTGACTTTGATGGACCAAGGGTCTCATTCAGTATAAGGCAGCTTCATGTGTTCATGTGTTAACGTTACAGTTAACGTTTTGCCGCTGAATTCCTTTCTCCCCTGTCCACGGAGAACAGAACCTCTGCTGCTGAAAGCCTCAAACTCTTGGTTGCCTGTGGTGGGTTGCTGGGCTGCAGGTCGATCAGGGCCTTTCGATGGATTGGGCACTGGCTACACACACCCTACATAGTATCATTGGTCGGCTCTGAGTTACTGGGCAGCCAGAAAGGCTTCAAAGGGAATCTCCGTTTGCCTTTCAGCCTGCACTTGAGTGACGCTGTCAAGGAGGAAGAGCTGAAGAAATGTCACCGAGAAGTGGTGAGTTGGGGGAGTGGGGATCTCGACCCTCTGCTGCTTTTCGCAGCCTCCAGGAACACCATATGGTAGTGGAGGGTTGCTACGTGCCTGTCCTCTGTAGGCCGTCTGCCTTGCAGTACAAAAAGCAGCTACCTTGATATCCTCTCCTGCTGTTCCTCTTCCTGCCCTTGACTGGATGTTTGTGGGGGGCCGGCTTCATGACATCTGCTACGTTTTTACCTTTCCCCCCAGCACTCCACACGCGTCAGCGGCTTTACTGCGGCAGAATGTGGTTTTCCTGCGGAAGGACTAAAATGTATTTGCAAGCGGATGCCGAGTTCCTGAAAAGCCACAGAATAGCCATCCTTGCATAGAAAGGGCAGATTGTTTGGAAATTGATGGTTTGATTTTGGGCCTCAGGCTGTTAGCATTCGGGTCTGATCGACCTCCTCTTGTAAGATTTACGGCCTCTGACAAGATCATGTGGCTTGGGTTAGAGAGTTTGTATTGGGTATATATTTGGTTAATATAGCAGAGTTGCGCAGTGGAAGCGTGCTGGGCCCATAACCCATTTAGAGTAAATTAGCACCCCCCACCAGCAGCAGGAAAAGAGGAAGACCCAACAAGAGATGGATCGACTCAATAAAGAAAGCCATAGCCTTCAATTTGCAAGATCTGAACAAGGCTGTCAAAGAGAGGACATTTTGGAGGACTTTCATTCATAGGGTCGCCATGAGTCGGAAGCGACTTGACGGCACTTAACACACACACACACACACAGCACCACCACCCCCAATGTCCAGGCATGCTCTCACTCCAACAGTTAGTTCGAAAGTCGACGTGATCGGGTAGCCTGATGCTGGTATCTCTAAGGGGCCCTTTCTGAGTTCAGGCTCAGGGAAAGAGATTTCTTACATTCTTCAGTAAGAGCACATTCTCAGGATTGCTTAAGACCTGTTAGTCTCGGAGGGCAGCCGTGTTGGTCTGCTGTAGAAGAAAAGAACTCAAACAGCAATATCTCAGACTATCATTTGACGTCCATGTACCGGCAGCACCCTTGGGGGAACCGCTGGGACTTCCTGACTCCTCGTCTCTCGTTTGATTTCTAGGCTCCGAATAAGTACAATTCCCAGTACCACAAGTTATTCAAGGACATCCCCACCGAGGAGAGCGTGCTGAAAGGTGAGTGGTGGTGGTGGCGGGAGGAACAAGAAGCGGAGAATGCCCCCTTGTGGCAAAGAGAGGAAGGTGCGTGTTCAGAGCCATTCCCCGGGCCGGAGATAATTTTCAGAGGGGGTGAATGGGAAATGGCCATTGCTTCCCAGCGCGCGCACCCTTATTTCCTGTGTCATGTCTCTGCAAACGGGTTTTTGCAGATTTTTAAAGCACACCAAGAAACCAGAAAAACCCTTGAGGAGAGATGAGAGCGAGTTGGGTACTGTTTTACTCCACGAGTATTTGCTTTTTTAATATAAATATATTTTATTATTTTTATAAAGGGGTACAGAAAATCAGAGAGGGAATAGGGGGAGAAGGATCAAATCTATTTCTGCTCCCGAGCATTACACAGTCTAAACTATTGTCAAATCTAAATCGTCTTAAACATATAACCGTTACTTTAACCACTCGTTAAATAGTTACTGGAGTAATTCACTAAATTCCTTTCTTTTTTAAAAAAATAAGTATTCATGACACATAAGTAGTGATCATATAAAGGTTGCCGTTTTATCCTGAATTCATCCATTGAGTTCATTTTTAACACTCCACGAGTATTTACATTGTGGAATTCATGAGCACAGATGGTTTTAAAAGAGGATTTAACAGATTATTGGTGGAGGGAAAGGTCCGTTAATAGCTACTGGCCAAGAGGACTAAAGGCAACCTTCATATACAGAGGCAGAAAACCTCTAAATACCATTGGCAAGGGGCAGCATCAGGAAGAACCTTGGGCCCTTCTGAGTCACTGGTTGAGCCGCTGTGATAGAGGATGCTGGAGTAGATGGACCGTTGGTCTGATCCGGCAGGGCTTTTACATTAGGTGTGCGCACCACAGGTAATGATGCATCTGTGGACAAATGACTCACTGGGGGCTTGCATTTATCCTGTCCCATGTGCTGACAGGTGGAGGATCTGGGGATGAGGGGCTTGAGATGCTGGGCCGCAGTCATTCCTTGAAGGGGATGCCCAAAAGCCTGCGGTTTGAGCTGAGCAATTGTTTTGGTCTGTGTCTGGGATTTAGGGTCCGGTTTGGGGACTGAGGCTGCCACGATCCTTCTATTTCAGTGGTTCCCAAAGTGGGCAGTGCCACCCCCTGGGGGGGATTACCTAGGGGGCACTAAGAGGCAAGGGGACAGCGGGGGGGGGGGGCTTGAACTGTGTTGTTCACTCATTTACAATAGATCAAGCCATGGCACCATGCTGGCAAATTTGGGTGGAAACTTATCCGAATTTCCCCCCAGACTTTTAACATCTGGTACCACTGGATCAAGTCCATCAGTTCTGTTGAATGAATTTCAGCTAAAAAGTTTTAATTTGATTTTGAATAGATGTGCAATTAATTGTTACTGTTTTGAAATTTTATTGTTACTGTCTTCTTTAGTGAGCCATGCAAAGCCCTGTTTTGAATAATGCTTTTTATAGGGTAGGGGTAGGGGGCGCTGGGGTTGAGTTTGTGGAACCAAGGGGGCGGTGGCCCGGAAAGTTTGGGAACCACTGTTCTATTTCTTGCAGTCTGCTCCTGCGCCCTCCAGAGAGACATTCTCATCCAAGGCCGGCTCTACATTTCCCCAAACTGGCTCTGTTTCTATGCAAACCTTTTTGGGAAAGATATCAAGGTAAGCTGGCGGCGGGGGGCGCTGGGCAAAGAAAAAGGAGGTTTTGTCACGGAACTGGGCGTGAATTTGGAAGGATGGTGTGGGAGGCGTGCCACCAAACCCTGGGTGGGTTTCCTGGGAAGTAATTCCCGTGGCGTTGAGTGGGACTTGCTCGCAGTTAAGTGAGCGTAGAATTTGCAGTCATAGAGGCGAGGAGGGGCCCAGAAATTGACAGCCTGGTAATGAGGCAGAGCACGGGGCCAGGCTGGATAGACGCAAGGCCTCTGAAGCAGTCAGTGCCATCCCCTAGCCCAGGGGTCCCCAACCTCCTCCGTCTCTCAGCCCAGTTGATTCAGTGAGAGGTCTGGAGACCAAGTCCTAGGAGGAATGGTTGAAGGAGCTGGGCATGTTTTGCCTGCAGAGGAGAAGTCTGAGAGGGGATCTGATAACCATCTTCAAGGACTTGAAGGGCTGTCATGTAGAGGAGGGTGCTGAGTTGTTTTCTGTTCCCCCAGAAGGTCGGACCAGAAACAACGGGTTGAAATTAAATCAAAAGAGTTTCCGTCTAGACATTAGGAAGGATTTTCTAACAGAGCGGATCCTCAGTGGAACAGGCTTCCTCGGGAGGTGGTGAGCTCACCTTCCCTGGAGGTTTTTAAGCAGAGGCTAGATGGCCATCTGTCAGCAATGCTGATTCTATGACCTTAGGCAGATCATGAGAGGGAGGGCATCTTGGCCATCTTCTGGGCATGGAGTAGGGGCCACTGTTGGTGTGTGTGGGGGAGGTAGTTGTGAATTTCCTGCATTGTGCAGGGGGTTGGACTAGATGACCCTGGTGGTCCCTTCCAACTCAGTTATTCTATGATTCTACGTGGTGCCCATGGGCCCCATGATGTCCCCCCAACACCTCCCCTGATGCCCGCCAAGTGTTTTTAAAGAGTGAGCAGGGCCAGGTGAGGCTTTTGCCCAGCAAGGCTTCTGACTGGTCACTGGAGATTTAATGGACTGTGTTGGTTTTTAAAAAACGTTGCTTGGACATCAGCTGCCACCGCAGCACGAGGATCTTTACTGCGTGTCTGTAGGTAAGCTGCAGCAGCCATTTTTGGCGGCTGGCTCTGCCTCATGTAGCAAAAGGTTGACGGAGCTGGGCATGTTTAGAGGAGAAGACTGAGAGGGGATATGATAACCATCTTGGGGCAGCCATTTTGCGCCTGTGCCCACCACACTGTGTCAGAATCCCAAAGGCGCCCACAGGCTCAAAAAGGTGGGGGACCCCTGACCTAGACTGACCCACAAGTTAAGTGAATCTAGAAAAACAGGTTCCTCCAGGCAAGTGAGGGTGTTGAGAAGCTGCTGCCCCTGGGAAAACCACTTCAGGCAGAAAGAATAAATTGGCCACCGGCTGTTAATGCCCTTGTTTGGCTAGATTCCTTTATCCGAGGCTGAACAAAACACTCAGCTATTGTGGAAGTATACCTTGATGTAATGCTGCGTTCAGAAACAGATCTCTGTTTTACCACAAGGCCTTGGTGTAGTGGTTAACAGCAGTGGTTTGGAGCGGTGGATAATGCTGCTGCAGCTGTCTTGTTTGGGGGCTTCCTAGAGGCCCCTGGTTGGCCACTGTGTGAACAGACTGCGGGACTTGATGAGCCTGGGTCTGATCCAGCAGGGCTTTTCTTATGTTCTTACTCTGATCTGGAGAACCGGGTTCGATTCCCCCCTCCTCCACATGAGCAGCGGAGGCTAATCTGGTGAACTGAATGTGTTTCCCCACTCCTCCACACGAAGCCAGCTGGGTGACCTTGGGCCAGTCACAGCTCTCTTAGAGCTCTCTCAGCCCCACCTACCTCACGGGGTGTCTGTGGTGGGGAGGGGGAAGGGAAGGTGATTGTAAGCCGGTTTGAGTCTCTCTTAAGTGGGAGAGAAAGTCGGCATACTCTTCTTCTTCTTCTCCTGGGATTGCGATTTTTGTTCAGCTGTAATAAATGTTTGCAATTACACTGTTGCGCCTATACATACCCATGGTGTACTTATCAAACATTATTTTTCTTTTACATTTCAGGTGGTCATTCCCGTCATCTCTGTGCAACTGATCAAAAAGCACAAAACGGCCCGGCTGTTGCCCAATGGACTGGCCATCACCACCAGCGCGAGCAGAAAGGTGAGCAACATGGAATATGGTTTTTCACACTCGCGGCACCGGTGGCTCCGTAAACTTAGTGTTGTGTTTTGGTTGGCTCCTGTCCTACAAACTCTCTTTTTTCCCCTTTCATGGCTTTCTGAAACTGAAACCCATAAAACTTTCCAGACGGTTTCCAGCCACCTCCACAGATGGGAGGGATAGAACTGGAAACTCAGCCCTACCGGGGCTCAAACTGGCTTGCACTGGGGTGGAGGTGAGGAGCTGATCTCGCATGGGGTGCGCAGTGTGGGCTATACTTGGTATGGGTGCCTGTGAACATCTGTCTAGGAAAGACTGTCTGACTCCGGTAATTCTGCCTTTTTCTCCAAATCAGAGCCTTTGGCGGTTAATGCTGTATTTTGGGGCGGGGGGAGGAGTCTTCCCAAGCCAGAGTTTCCTGGATGCCAGCCCTGCGGTGTTGGCCCCCTAACAGATGGTTCTGGCCCTCTTCCCAGTGCCGGGCCATAGACTTGTCATCCGGCTGCTGCCTGCAGTCCCCTTGACAGGATCGAGGCCGCTTGCGACGATGGAAACCGACTCTAGTGTGGAAACTAGCCGAGTAAAAAAATCAGGAGGGGTAACACATGAACACATGAAGCTGCCTTATACTGAATCAGACCCTTGGCCCATCAAAGTCAGTATTGTCTACTCAGACCGGCAGCAGGTCTCCAGGGTCTCAGGCAGAGGCCTTTTGCATCACCTGCTTGCCTGGTCCCTTTAAGTAGAGATGCCGGGATTGAACCTGGGACCTTCTGCATGCCAAGCAGAGGCTCTTCCACTGAGCCACGGCCCCTCCCTAAAACCAACAATGAATAGTCATGGCATAAAAACAAAAATTATAGCATAAAAGCAAAACATTAAAAAAATATTAGTAAAACCGGGGGGAAGCAGTAAATACCTATGTGGCGGCAGAGCATACGAAAACAAAATAAAAGCAGAAAGAAGCTGAAAAACCACCAGGGCAAAAATTCCCAATGGTTAATAGTTGCAGTAGATCCTGAACTTTTCTGCCGGCACCCTGAGATCTGATTCTGAGATCTGATTCTGAGATCTGACAAGATCGGGCTATACCACGCCTCCTTCCCTCCCCCTGCTGACTGAACAACTTGTTATTACTTTGCCTTCAGAAGAGGGGGCGCCGAACTTCGGTGGGTGCATCGCTGAATGCCACCATGAGGAAGCAGCTGCCAGCTTCTCCCTTCCTGGACCGTGGTTACTTAACCCTGGCTTTCTTTTTTATTTCCAGTACATCTTTGTGTCCCTGATTTCACGAGACAGCGTGTACGATGTGCTGCGGAGAGTCTGCACCCACCTGCAGGTAACTCCCCGCCCCGTAGACAGAGGTCCTAGCCCCCAAAACTACATCAGCGTGGCAGAGTGGTTAAGAGCAGCCGACTCTAATCTGGAGAACCAGGTTTGATTCCCCACTCCTCCACATGAGCAGAGGACTCTAATCTGGTGAACAGGGTTGGTTTCCCCACTCCAACACATGAACCCTGCTGGGTGACCTCTGGCCAGTCACAGTTCCCTCCGAACTCTCTCAGCCCCACCAACCTCACAAGGTGTCTGTTGCGGGGAGGGGAGGGGAAGACGATTGTAAGATGCTTAGACTCCTTAAAGGTAGAGAAAAAGTATTGTGTTAAGTGCCGTCAAGTCGCTTCCGACTAAGTGGTTTTGTTAGAACAATCTGAAAGGAGGAGGGAAAAATAAAATTCATCAGGTCTCCCTGGAAACAATTTTATTCTATTGGTTTTGCCGGTGAAGCGCCTTGTGCAGGTCTCTGAAGATACGGCATATACATTTTCCTGGACAAAATAAATGAATGTAACCATTTTTGCCTGTGTTGCCTATAAGGAGTTGCCGCATACGGAATGAAACTACCAGTCCAAGTGGCCAGACATTAAGAACTTTTTCCAACCCTGCTGGGGCTCAAACCAGCCACCTTCTGCGTGCAAAACGTGCGCTTTCCTACCGAGCTGTTGGCCCTTGTTCCTTTCAGGGGCCGTGAGACTCTTCCCGGCTTTCTTAAAAGCCCAGCCAAACTTCCGTAGATAAATAGATTCTGGCTCCGCTTCGTGATGGGGAACCATTTGTCATCCCTGATGAAGTGAAGTCGACCTGATTGGAATTTATGGGCCCGAATGGCGTGCCTGGATATTATTTATAAGTTCACCATGGCAACACTTAAAGTTTTGGCATAAGGAGGCTTCTGTGTCGAGCCTTTTGGACTCTGGGATAAATGCCACGTTTAAAAAAGAACCCTTGTGGAAAGGGGAAGCCATTAGGCATGCTTTGTTGGTGATAAATGAAAGTAGCCCTGTTATTTCCAATTCTGTCACCCAGAAAAACCACCTTTTTTACGTAGATTAAGGATGGAGCATAACCTTGACCTACATCTGGGGCTAAAGAAAAGTGTAGTTAGTATTTTTAAAATGTATGTTTCTGCACACCAGCTGGGTCTTAGAGGCTAACAGGTGTAGCGTGCCGAATTGTGACAAAACCATGCATGACCCAGTGTGAGAATCTCACCATTCTTATTGCTGTGAAGACAGGATTGTTGTAGTGAGCCCTGGGGCCAAATCGCATTGGGTTTCGAGACCTTGAGGGAGGACAGGGTCAAGAGGGCCTTAGGAAGGAACCAGGAATTATTTATTTACTTCATTTATACCCCACCTTCCTCCCCATTCGGGACCCAAAGTGGCGTTCGTGCTTCTCCTCTCTTCCGTTTTATCCTCTCGACAACCCTGTGAGGTAGGTTGGACGGAGAGGGAGCGATTGGCCAAAGGTCACCCAGCAAGCTTCCAGGCAAGAAGAAGAGTTGGTTTTTATTTGCTGACTTTCTCTATCACTTAAGGGAGACTTAAACCGGCTTACAATCACCTTCCCCTCCCTACAACAGACACCCTGTGAGGGAGGTGGGGCTGAGAGAGCTCTAAGAGATCTGTGACTAGCCCAAGGTCACCCAACTGGTTTCATGTGGAGGAGTGCAGAAACCAACCCAGTTCACCAGATTAGCCTCTACTGCTCGTGCGGAGGAGTGGGGAATCGAACCCGGTTCTCCAGATCAGAGTCTACTGCTCCAAACCACCGCTCTTAGCCACTACACCACGCTGGGGATTCGAACCTGGCAGTCTGACACTATAACCATGTGGGGGCACAAAGCATTCATCCGCTGTGAATGACCCAGTCAGGCGCCTCTGCTGAACATGAGCCAAATGAGCCTGTGTTTGCTACACAACTGAGACCCCCAACTTGGGAGTCGCTTCTGGCTTGGCAGAAACCTCCTGCAGGCCTTTCGGTCCTCAGAGCACCCGTCTTTGTCATGCCCAGGCTGTGACATTTCGCATCTTTCCTCGGCAGGTCTCGAGCAAAAAGAGTTTGAGCTTGAAAGAGCTGACGGAAGAGCCGGATACGGTGTCGCTGGTAAGACCCAGATTCCCGCGTGTGAAAACCAGACTACCCCAATTTCCACCGTCAGCTGCCATGGAATGGATCCCTCACCCCTCTCCACCAATTCCATTTGAGCAAAATTTGAAACTTCCCTTCCTCTTAAGTGGCTCTTCTGTTGGCGGAAGAACCATTTAAGTTGTTTAAAAAAATGTTTTAATTGCTTGAATTGTTTTAAATTGTTTTAGATTGAAGTTAGCGATTTTAACTGGGATTAGACCTTTTTGTATTTATTGTAAAAATTTGCTTGCTTGAGGCAAGCTGCCTTGGCCCAGGATAGAGGGCGGTCTACAAATCAATCAAGCAATCAATAAACATACTGTGTTAAAATATTTTATTCAGTCAGATAGTGAAGATCCTTGTGCAGATTCCTTTATTCCTTTCCTTTATTCCATTCTTTATGCTTGTGGACCAACAGGCCATAAGCAAAACAAATTCAATACATTCCGTAATATATAAATAACCAAACATGCAAAAATATAATATCTAAACAGTACAGTTAAGATATCTGAAGAAGTGAGCTGTGGCTCACGAAAGCTTATACCCTACCAGAAAATATTCTTGTTAGTCTTTAAGGTGCTACTGGACTCTTGCCCTTTTCTACTACTGCAGACAGACTAACATGGCTACCCACTGTGAGTTAAGAAGAGGTATCACTAAAAACAATAGATAAAATGTTCGCCAAAGCGAGGGGTATATTTAGGTCAGTATCAGCCAATAACTTTGCAACTATATCTTGCTTTAGGGCAGGTCCCCACCTCTGAATGTATATTGTGATCCATTTGACCCTGGCGAGATCATGCTTTTTACAGTCTACAAAAAAATGCCAAACAATGTCCAAACTCCCTGATCCACAATCACAAAGTCGCTCGGAAAAGGGGACCCCAGTGGTAACAACTTCCGCCAAAGCAACATTTTTAAAGCATCTGCCCAGCCAATCAGAGCCCCATGTGGCCCTGCTCGCTGTCTGAAAACACTTGGCTGGCGCCAGGACATATGTTGATCGTCATCACGCCGGGGACACCTGCTCTAATAGTTTTGGATCATAAGAACATAAGAAAGAACATAAGAAAGGCCCTGCTGGATCAGGCCAAGGCCCATCAAGTCCAGCAGTCTGTTCACACAGCGGCCAACCAGGTGCCTCTAGGAAGCCCCCAAACAAGAGGACTGCAGCACCATCCTGCCTATGTTCCACAGCACCCAAAATAATAGGCATGCTCCTCTGATACTAGAGAGAATAGGTATGCAGCATGACCAGTATCTATTTTAACTAATAGCCATGAATACCCCTTTCCTCCATGAATATGTCCACTCCCCTCTCAAAGTACTGGAGAGTGACTGGCTTTGCTTTTTTCCCAAGACCGGGCACAGCGTTGTGGCAGGAGGGGAGAACCACGAGGACGGGTGCCCCGCAAGCTATACTAGTGACTATCCTGCTGTTACGTTCCGCCTGCGGGTTGGTGGTCTGGTCAAAGCCTCGTCACTTTCTGCGGCCGGTGACTCGCACCCTGTGCTTTCCCAGGAGGTGATTGTCCCCGAAGTGAAGTGGAGGAAGGGGTCGCCCGCGTCGCTCTCCCTGGCCCTCCCGGATGCGGGCTTCCAGTGCATCCACCGGGCTTCCATCAGCAGCCTCAGCACCAAGGAGAGTTCGTGCAACTCAGAGGAGCCTCTGATATCAGGTAGGGGGCAGGGGGAGGCAGGGGGAGGGGCTGTGGCTCAGTGATGGAGCACCTACTCTGCATGCAGAAGGTCCCAGGTTCAATCTCCGGCATCTCCAGTTAAAGGGACTAGGCGGGTAGGTGATGTGGAAGGCCGCTGTCTGAGACCCTGGAGAGCTGCTGCCAGTCTGAGTAGTCAATACTGACCTTGATGGACCAAGGGTCTGATTCAGTATAAGGCAGCCTGATGTGTATTCGTGTGTATGTGTACGACCAGGACTTTTAGAACCCTTGGCTGGGAACTGCCCTATGGTATCCACTAGCATTCCTCTGGCTGACCACTCTTGATGGCATTTTCAGGCTGATAAACAGCAGTGCCGGCAGCGGTGCAGATGGTTTGGCCCTACCCAGGGTGTCGGTCCAGTCCCCGTTGAGCCAATCTCCACAATTCTTGCTGGCGCATCGCATACCTCCTGACAACACTGTGGTATCTTCTATGCTCAGGTGGTCATAATCTCCATTTGGAGGTTGTGGGAAAACACTGTTTTGCCCTGAGCGGAAGGCCCTAGGGAGGAACGACCTGTTCAACGTTGTGGTTTCTGTGCGGGCACGCATGGGAACTGCACAGTTGCAGGCTGCCCGCGGAGAGTAGATTCGTAAGCTGCAGTTGAGGGTTTGTAGTAAAATTTGGCATAGTTGGTGCACCCCTGGTATGATCAATCAATCGATCAATCAACCTTTAAAGGCATATACTCAGAGACGTAGCATAAACAGTGCACAAAATTCTCTGTCCATACATTTTCAATTTAAATACAGTTTAAACTTTGGTCCTGGTTTTGGCGACTTCCGTCAGAAATTCTGCCACCTTTGAAGTGACTTCAGGAATACAATCGTTCAACAAAAACCGGCATACGGAGGATTCTTGGATAGATTTCATTTTATCGATCAAGGGTAGAATTGTTTTCTTACAAGGGCCATCGTGCAGGTGACAATTTAAGATGATATGCTGTAGTGTATCGTGTTGACTCAAGCCACATACGCATAGTCTTTTCTCAAAGGGAATATTTTTTAAACCTACCATTTAATACCTCTGAAGGAAGAGCATTAAGCCTGGCGAGCATAAATGCCCTCCGTTGAAGGGGTTCCTCAAGTGCCCCTGGTATGATAAACAGCATTTTCTTTCAGGAAAGGTTTTATGGAGCTTTGTTTCCAGGAGAGGAGTTGCTGGCATATACAGTTTCCCCCCCAATTGGCCAAAACTAGATTCCATTGGACATCAGGGTCAATACATCCAACCATATATTCTGAAGGTTTTGAGTTTTTTACAACCAGCGAAGCAGCCATCTACCTCTGGGGAAAGACGTCACTGGTGCCAGTGTGGTGTGGTGGTTAAGAGCTGTGGTTTGGAGCGGTGGAGTCTGATCTGGAGAACCAGGTTTGATTCCCCGCTCCCCCACATGAGTGGCGGAGGCAAATCTGGTGAACTGGATTGGTTTCCCCACTCCTCCACATGAAGCCAGCCGGGTGACCTTGGGCTAGTCACAGCTCTTAGAGCTCTCTTAGCCCCACCTACCTCACAGGGTGTCTGTTGTGGGGAAGGGGATTGTAAGCCGGTTTGAGTCTCCCTTAAGTGGTAGAGAAAGTCGGCATATAAAAACCAGCTCTTCTCCTTCTTCTTTCTTGGAGGCTGTCTGCACAAGCATCAATCCATTGGTCTGTTTTACATGGGCTTCTTGAGCCGGTACAGTTCTTCATGATCCATCTGGCTGACTGTCGCAGTTTTTTCATCTCACCCTTTCTCCAGGGAGCTCAGGGGCAGTGTACATGGCTCTCCCCCACCCCCTTGTCCTCACACCAGTCCTGCGAGGTAGGTTAGGTTGAGAATGACAAATCAGCAATCACTGGGCAAGCCGCACGGGGCTGTGAGTGCCTCCAACCCCAGCTTCTGCTTCCTGTCGCAGGTGCACGGAGTCACAGCCTGTGGTTCTGATTCATCAGAGGCTCTTTGCTTGCGCCGGGGGACAGGCTAAGCGCGGACGGCGCCGATTACAATGAAGCCAGTTCGGATGTGGCAGACGTCTAGCTGCGCAGTTCTAGCAGCGGGTTTGAGTTTTTTCCAGTCTTGGAATGGGGAGTGCCTGCATCCAGGGAGCCAAGTCAAACAACTGCCGCTATCTTTTTTTTCCAGTTGACATTTACGGAAGTATTAACTGCTCATTTCAAGGAGGGTGTGTCCCGACAAGGAAATTTAAAAATGTCAACAGATCCATTTTGATTGTGTATTATATTCCAGTGTGGTATAAATAATCAGAGTGCCAGTGTGGTTAAGAGTTTTGGACTGAGACCATGGAGGGGACCCGCCTTCAAACCCTGACTCAGCCATGAAACTCACTGGGTGCCCTGGGGCCAGTTACTGCCACTTAGCATGGCCCACCTTGCAAGACTGCTGTGATGACCAAACGGAGGAGGAAAGAATCACGTGCGCTGTCCAGATATCCTTGGAGGAAGGGCTGGAGACAAAGAAGCGATGCATAAGTTCCAGCCTGAAATAAAGGATGTAATCTGATTTAATGCCCCTTCCTTTTGAAGCTACCTTATACTGAATCAGACCATCCGGCATGCAAGCTCGGTGTTGTCTACTCGGTTTGGTAGAGGGTCTTTCACATCACCTACTGCCTGGTATTTTTTTAACTGGAGATGCCGGGAATTGAACCTGGGACCTTCTGCGTGCAAGGCAGAGGCTCTTCCATTGAGCCACAGCCCTTCCCTCCTTCTCTCCTACTATAGGAATCAACTTATTCATGGGGCGTGCATCTTTTACCCAGTCAATGACTGGGGAAGCTTTAGGATCCTGGTTTTGAATGCCAGTTCGGTATACAAATGGAATGGTCCCGAGACTCCCCAGATGCATGCCTGGGTGAAACATGAATATGCCTCTTGTTGAGTAACAAACTTTACAGGGTACAAAACGTCCTTATCTTTCTTGTGCCGTTGATCTCTCTGCCAGTGCTGTATGCCTATAATGTTCCTGCCTCTGCTTTCGTTCCAGAAAGTGCAATAAACACCGAAGAGGAGGAGCTGGAGGTGGAGCAGAGCTACAGAGCCGAGCTGAGGCCCTCGGATTACCAGTTGCTGAAAGTCTTCCTCGTGTTGTAAGTTGGGCGTCCCATTCCCTGTTTCCGAGGGTAACGTTAGAGAAAACTGACCCAGTTTGACCTAGGTGAAGAATGACCCAGGTGCAGGTCAGTCAACACCTGCACCTAAAAACACAAAAAGAAAACTAAACGTAAACCATTTGTGAAGTGGAGCCCACTGCAATCGAAGAAGGTGTCTGCTTTTACGCCAGTACTGGATTCTCTAGTCTGATGCTGGGAAATTATTCTCCCCCCTCTGTCCCCACCTGGTGTGAGTGTCTTTTTAAATTCCTTCTTGGCTTTTACCGAAACAGCATCTTTCTGCCTTCATTCTCAGAATCTGCCTCCTGGTGGTGTCATCCTCCTACCTGGCGTTCCGCATCTTCCGCCTGGAACAGCAGCTCTGCTCCTTGAATCGGGATTATCTCTCCCGCGTGCCCCGGAGGTAGGGAGACGCTGAAACGCCTTCGGGAACCCTGTTCTCGGTGCCCGGGAACCGGGGAGTTGGTGGCGCTTGCCGTGCTGCTGCTACTGAAATGGCCCTCGCTTGTTCGGGAGGGAGGCAACGTGGGCTAAGACGCTGGCTTCGTTGCCGCGTTGCGTCAGTGACCTGACTGGTCCTGTGAAGCTGCTTTAAGCCATCTAGCTCATCATGAACACATGAACCTGCCTTCTACTGAACCAGGCCCTGGGTCCATCAAAGTCACTACTGTCTACTCATACTGGCGGTGGCTCTCCAGGGTCTCAGGCAGGGGTCTTTCACATCACCTATATTGCCCAGTCCCTTTAACTGGAGATGCCGGGGACTGAACCTGGGACCTTCTGCATGCCAAGCAGATGCTCTACCACTGAGTCACGGCCCCTCATCCTGTTCTGACTGGCAGCAGCTCTCTGCGGTCTGAGGCAGAGAAGGGCCTTTCCTGAGATCTGCTGCCTGAGATTAGAGGTGCCAGGACCTTCTATATGAGGGTGTGTGCTCTGCTGCTACACCACTGCCCTTCTTTCCTTTAGTCACCTGGAATTGGACTTAGCAGGGACATGGATCGTGAAAGGTCCCTTTGAGATTAAAATTCTGTTAGTGAGAGGCTGTGGCTCAGTAGTAGAGCATTTGCTTGGCATGCAGAAGGTCCCAGGTTCAATCCCCGGCATCTCCAGTTAAAGGGACCAGGCAAGTAGGTGATGTGAAAGACCTCTGCCTGAGTCCCCGGAGAGCTGCTGCTGGTCTGAGCAGACAATAAATACTGACTTTGATGGACCATGTGTAGTGGGTTAAGCACATTGCTAGGAATTTACTTAATTTGCAAGGTCGAATTCTGCTTCTAAATGTCTCATTCTTTCACGGATCGGGGTGGGACAAGACTCTTAAACTATTGAGGGCAAAGGAATTTCTCAACTTTATTGATAAATTACTCCATCCATTTTTTGGGAGGGTCTTTTAAAAGAAAAAGAGCTAGGAGAGCCTGCATTTTAGGCTGCATTTAAATGTGCACCTGGACCAGAGAGGAATGTATGGGGAAGTCAGATTTCCCCATGGGATTGGTCTACATCCTGCTAACTGGAGCCTTCTCTGTTTCCAGGTGACTGTGGTCCCACGTGGGGCGGTGATGGAGAAAATGGCGCCTTGGGCTTTGGATCCTTGCCACATCCAACTAGCTAACCTGGCTGCCGTGAGTACAGGGAAGGCAGATTCCTCGCCTGCAACACTCCTGGACCAAAGTTCTTTGCTTCCAGCAGTCAAACTTAGAAGAGTCTCTGTCTGAGTCCCTGGGCTTAGTCTGGGATGCAAACTCTGCAGCAACTTCTTCCAGACCGCAAGGGTGCTTGCGGTTGTTGCCAAGAGCTAGGCTGTCCAGGGATGGTGTCCCCTAGCTACATCCTTCAAGGCCCTTTCAGCCCCTGAAGACATGGGCGTCGCTTGCCTTTTGGAGCGCCGAAAGGAGGGGTACAGTGTTTCTTTTGAGGCGTCCAAAGGTATTCCAGGACGGCAGCTTCTTCCTGGTTCCATGCTCCAGAAGAGAAACTGTCGTTATGAGCAAAACCATCTTGTGGCTAGGGCCCGAGTTTACTCAGTTCCAGAGCCATAGCTGCGTTCTAGGGGCATTTCCTATTCAAACTGCTATTCTTATTCACCACCTGATTTATTAAAAAAGAAGAAGAAAAACCCTGGATCTTTGTTTTGGTGCAAAATGCCAATAAATGAAGCACAGAGCAGTTTTGCCAAGGACGGAGGCGCCAGCTGGAATCTGCCCCTTCCCGACAGAATGAAATTGTTTCCATCGGGAACAATCTTCTTGCACTAACAGGATTCCCGTTCCCTGCTCGGTGTAGGACTAAGAAATGCCGTTGGGCTGACTGTCCTTTCCTCCCCCCCAAGTTACCATAGTTTTAGCAACGTTCAGCGTGGGGTTCCTGGGAGTCGCCAGGCGGGCCTGAGCTCTCATGGATTGGGACTTGCCGGAGAACGGAAGAGTGGACTCACTCTGGATCAGAACCTTCCCGCGGGCTCTCGCGGGAGGAAGTTACAACTGCACGTACTCAAGCACTTTCCGTGGGTCTGTCCCCGTTGCCCGAGGGGCAGCGCAGCCTGGTGCTAGATCCCGAAAACCAAGGCAGGGAGTATATAAACCGATTGCTATGGAACATTTTATTCCAGGAAGCTGCCGGATGCCCTGAAGCGAAGGCGAAAGGCAACGCAGGAGAAGGAAAGCGAGGGAACGAGGCCCAGTTTCTGTGAGCCACACATCGCTCTGTGCGGTGTCAGGAGCAAGGGAGGACACTCCAGCCGGCAGGATCCACCTGCCCTCAGCGCCCGAACCAGAGGGTCCTTGTGCGGCTGCTAATAACCAGCTTTTGAGGGGGGCTCCTAAAATTCCTGCTGGGCTGGTTTAGAGAGCCGGTGCTGGGCCCCCCGCCGGGGGGAGGGAGAAGACTTCGTCGACAAGCCGATATCTGTGAGCATTGCTGCGGGGAACTAAAGACGTCAGAATGAAAGGTCTTAAGGCATGACTTAAGGGTGGGGAGAGGGGCCACGGTCCATTGGTGGAGCGCACGGTTTGCACTTTGAAGCCCCCCAGCTTCTGTTCTGGCACTCCTGCTCAAAGGATCTTGGGTAGCTGGGGTGCAGGGGAAAACATTTCTCTGCCCGAGGCCTCGGAGAGCTGCTGCCGGTCAGAGTAGACAATCTCGAGCTACATGGGCCGGCGGTCCGAATCAGTGAGGCAGTTTCGTGTGTCTGTTTATGGTCGCGGGCCCTCCAGAGAATGGTGAACACCCTCTCACATCTTTGCCCATCATCTTGGGATTGGTCCTTTGGGGGACAACCGAACCAAGGCTGGGGGGGGGGGGCTTGGGTTTTGGGGTGGGATCCTCTTGGAAACAGAGCAGTTGTTTCTCCCCCCCCCCAACCAAAAAAAAAACTTTCTACCTTCAAGAAACTCTTTTATTTCTGCATTGACTTACACCCCCTGTACTACTTCGGCATCGCTTGTGCGGCGCAGAAGAATCCTGCAGCATGTGCCAAGGCAGGCAAGTACCTAAAGCCTCGTGCGGGTTGCGGGGCCTGGCGATTGTCCCGCACGAACTGGGAGGACACCCAGAAATGTGTCCCCACGCTCCCCTTTGTCTGCCGGGGAAGACCAGCAGCAGCAACCCGGCTGTCTTTTCTGGTAGGCTTTTCCACCCTCGTCCGGACTCCCCGTTCGAATATTGGAGGCCTCGCAGGGCTCCTCAACAACAGTCTGACCCCTGCCGAGCGACAGAGACCGAGCCTTGCGCGAGGGGGCGTTGAGCGATTCAGGCCAGTTGCGCACGGAAGAGTCGTTCTGAACAAGTTACCCCGCCCGAGGGTCTTTTCTGTTTTCCCCTGCCCATGCCGAGGGTCTGCCGGGCTGCAGGCCGGCCCGGTTGACTTCGTGTTTAGCAATAACGTCTCAGGTGTTCTATGTCTGTCTTTTCAGGCCTCCCACGTTGTGTGTATGTGTGTGTGTTGGAGGGGTAAATGTGATATTTGTCGCCGGTTTGTTTTTTTGCGGGGGGGAAACATGGCTAAGACAAAGTCCTCTGTTTACTGGTGAGTTGTCTTGACAGTTTGGTCGCAGGTCCCTGGAGGGAGAGGTTCAGGGTAAATGAGGGTGGGGGGAAAGCCAACCGTTCCCGGAAGTGCCAAGAGAACCTGACACTAAGATGGCTCTTCGGAGCATTTTTCTGTAACTCCCGGGAGCTTGTGCTCTGGCGTAGGACGTGAGCTATGAGCCAAAGCTCCCCCCAGTTCAAATCTTGGCACAGCCATGGATTTACTGGTTGGCCTTTGGTGAGCCACTGACCCTCAGTCAGGGGCAGGGGGTCCTCCGTCTGTGATATGGGGATACGTACCGGCCTACCTTACAGGGTTGTTGTAAGGATCGCTGAAATACTGTACGTGAAGTGCTTTGCACACTTTGGGAAAGCGCTATATAAATACTAAGTATTATCGTTAACGTTGTGATCCATGAGTCCCGCTTCTTCTTTTTCTCCCCTTAAAGGACAAGACTGTTCAGGATACTGACAAAAATCATTATGTTCTGCCTCGGTCCAGTAAGGGACTCATGCTTAGGGAAGTGAGGGAGGGGTTATCCTAGCGGAAGCACAGATTTCCACACCCCGTCCACCCCTCGGGCATTCCACGGATGGCCACTGCAGTACAACCAACCAGCTGAATCCATCCGTTCATAAAAAAAAAAAGCGCTGCTAAAGAGGTTAAGCGGCTCTGGGACGCTGGTCCAGCAGTAAGAGTCGGGGGAGAAAATCGTTTTATTCAGGCTGCTCCAGTCCATACCTGGGGTGCCAGAGGAAATAAATCGTGCCCTGGAGCGAGTGTGCCCATTATTATGGAGGCGATGCAGGGAGGGGGCGGGTGGGCTGCTCTCATTTAAAGCACTGTTAGAAGAAGGAAGAGTTGGTTTTTATATGCCAACTTTCTCTACCACTTAACAAGACTCAAACCGGCTTACAATCACCTTCCCTTCCCCTCCCCACAACAGACATCCTGTGAGGTAGGTGGGACTGAGAGAGCTGTGACTAGCCCAAGGTCACCCAGCTGGCTTCGTGTGGAGGAGTGGGGAAACAAATCCAGTTCACCAGATTAGCCTCCGCCGCTCGTGTGGAGGAGTGGGGAATTGAACCCGGTTCTCTCCAGATCAGAGTCCACCACTCCAAACCACCGCTCTTATCCGCTACACCACGCTGGCTCTCGTATGTGTTCATCACAAATGTTTGGGGTGCTCCAGCACATATGCGGTGGCCAGGGACTGACTTGGAGGTTACGTCAGCACCTTTAAAAGGTCTGCAGTTTGGTTGAGTTCCTTTGATCACCTTCCCTACCTATTGTAACCAGGGTTGCTAACTGCCTGGAGAGAGAAAAAAATAGTCCTGTCCTCTTAATAAAGGCTTTAATTGGACATTATTGAACAGGTGGGTGTTATTCAGCTCCATTCCATGAAAAGCTTCAACTGCCCAATCCTCCACATTCTGTTAAAGGCACAGGATATTTTTCTCCAGGCCTGTTAGCAACCCTTGCAACGAACGTGGTGTATTCTGGTGGTGGATCAGCAAGATGTGAGGCATCTCCGCTGCTTTGGACCTCTTAGATGTTGACATCTGCCAGTCCTGATCCTGTCTAGCCCTTTGTGGGATGGCAAGACTGACTTCCCAGGAGGGAGCGAACCGGCGCTGTCTTTCCCCCAGGACTTCTCCTGCTCGCTCATACTTGCAACTGTGCCAGAAAACTGGCAAGTTGGCTGCGCTCCGTTGCTTCGAACCTGCTGCGCGTGTGAAAAACAAAGCTTTGGCATTAGGTTTTTCGATTTGCATATGCCTACATCTGCTACCAGGCCGGCGTGGGATAGCGGGTTGGGCGGCTGTCTGGGACAGGGGAGACTTAAATTTGAATCCCTGGATTAAGCGATTAAATAGAAAAGGCGCGTCATCCCTTTGGCGCACACTAGAGGGCAGCAGCATACAGCGGTGGGCAAGGGGAAAGGGGCTTAAAGGGCGGATCTGCAGTCCAGACAGCCTCCCCTAGCTTGGAAGCTGCTTGACTGCGGTGGAAAGTAAAGAAAGCCCTGGTTGTTCAGGTAACAGCTGGAGAACATGTCCCAAAGGGGGTAGGGGGGGGGGGAGCTGTGCTTGTGCCGTTAAATGACGGCACCCAGGTCACAAAACGTGAACTGTCCTTGTGAAAAACTAAACTCAAAAGTACAAGAGCCCGAAAAAGAAGAAGAGCTGGTTTTTATGTGCCGACTTCCTCTCCCATTTAAGGAAGACTCAAACCGGTTTGCAATCGCCTTCCCTTCCCCTCCCCACAACAGACACCCTGTGAGGTAGGGGGGGGCTGAGAGAGTTCTAAGAGAGCTGTGACTAGCCCAAGGTCGCCCAGCTGGCTTTGTGTGCAGGAGTGGGGAAACCAACCCGGTTCACCAGAGTAGCCTCCGCCGCTCATGTGGAGAGGTGGGGAATCAAACCCGGTTCTCCAGATCAGAGTCCACTGCTCCAAACCACTGCTCTTAACCACTACACCACGCTGGCTCCTACACCAAAAAAACCCAGATGGGTCACAAATGGCGCTGAAATCAATGAGATCGAAACATACCATTGTATTATCAACTGATTTCAATGAACTTCTTCTGTTACCTGCCTGCTGGGGGGTTGACATTTCCCCCTCCCCTTCTTCCCCTTCAGAGGTTCTCTATTGCGATCCCCAATTTACTATTGCCGCTGCCCCAAAACACTCGAATCATCTGTAGCAACAGCAATTACATCGACAAAAAAATAAATTAATTAAATGGTTGGGTTGTATGTTTACAGAGGCTGCAGAAGCTTACTGCTACACCTACCTTCCTATGGGAGCCCAGCAGGAATGGCTCAGTGGCAGAGCATCTGCTTGGCATGCAGAAGGTCCCAGGTTCAATCCCCGGCATCTCCAGTTAAAAGGGACTAGGCAGGTAGGTGATGTGAAAGACCTCTGCCTGAGACCCTGGAGAGCCGCTGCCAGTCTGAGTAGACAATACTGACTTTGCTGGACCAAGGCAGCTTCATGTGTTCATGTTTTTTAAAGGGCTCCTTGTCGGTCCCATGCGACTGAACCGAGAAAGCTGACTGGCTGGGCTGTTACTGTGAATGCTGCACGCGAATGCCGACAATCTCAGACAAACCTTGCAAACACCCCAAAATGCAGAGGTGGTGAAACCTGACAGTCACCTAAATGCAGCTGTCAACATTTGCCAGTGTATCCTCCACAGCAGGGAAAACACAATTTCTGACACTAATTGTGTCAATCTGGGCTTGTCAGTATCTACCCACAACTGCCGACATCCTCTAAACCTTCTGGCAGTCGGCGCAGCGTCGATCCAGCTTGCTTTCCGGAGCTACAAAGAGCAGGATGTCTTCTGCTCGTTTTGGCCAACGACCAAACTGCACTTGGGGACGCCCTGCAGAAAAGCTGCTGTTGACTGCAGCCCTGCCGACGGTCACCACCTAGCAAAGCTGCCCTGGCCGAATCAAAGGAAGAGAGAAATGGAGCCCTCTAATCGATCACTTTCAGGCTGATGCCCGCTCCTTGGGGTTGCCAGGTCCCTCTTTGCCACCAGCGGGAGGTTTTTGGGGTGGAGTCTGAAGATGACTGGGTTTGGGGAGGGACTTCAGTGCCATAGAGTCCAATTGCCAAAGCGGCCATTTTCTCCGGGTGAGCTGATCTCTGTCGGCTGGAGATCAGTTGTGATAGCAGAAGATCTCCAGCTAGTACCTAGAGGGTGGCAACCCTACGGCTCCTCCCTTTCACCAACAACCACACCGTCCTGGCCCACACTCTCCCCTCTCCTTAGCCTCTGTGTAAATAGTGTGAGATGCCCCTTCTGGCTGCAGCCGTATCCCAGCGAGCGTTGCTGCCTCAGCGATGGTAGCTGTCCTCCAGGGCAGAACACAGCAGGTTCTTCTGGTAGCACAGGTCGCTGTTAAATGTGCGAGGCTATCGAAAGCACCATGCAAGGGTTTACGGTGTTTACAGAGGAGGCTTTGACAATCCATTCACAAAAGTGGAAGGGGCGGGAGGACGAGGACGGCTGCTCCGCCAGCTTCCTGAAAGCAAACTCCTCTCAATCAACCTGCTGCTGCACAAGAGGAGCCGGCTGGCACGCCCCAGAGATGAGCAAGGGGTGCAGAGTCAGGAATGCGAGTTAGGAATAATAGAATCATAGAGTTGGAAGGGACCACCAGGGTCATCTAGTCCAACCCCTTGTACGATGCAGGAAATTCACAACGACCTCCCCCCCCACACCCCCAGTGACCCATACTCCATGCCCAGAAGATCTGGGAGGGATTTGAAGTAAGTGCAGGCATGCTGGCCTTCTCTTTGATCCACCACCTCTCCAGCTTTGTATGTGAAGGGAGACCCTGTCTGAGTCCTAGCCGGTGGAATGTGGCTCACTGGTAGAGCATCTGCTTGGCATGCAGAAGGTCCCAGGTTCAATCCCCGGCATCTCCAGTTAAAGGGACCAGGCAAGTAGGTGATGTGAAAGACCTCCGCCTCAGACCCTGGAGAGCCGCTGCTGGTCTGAGTAGACAATACTGACTTTGATGGACCAAGGGTCTGACTCAGTATAAGGCAGCTTCATGTGTTCAAATTAGGCTTCTTGGAACAGTGAAGCATTGCTTGTGGCTTCTGCTTGCCCAGGAGCTTGTGAGTTTCACTTCAGACGCCTCCAGAGATCCCACAGCTGCCCTGAGCAACTTTTCCCACTGCTGAATGGCTCGACGAGGTGGGGAAGTTCCCAGCCTTCAGGCCTCTTCCAGCAGGCTACGCTGTGCAAGCAGCAGTTTCAGCTGGAATGCAGACTTAATCTCTTCCCCCCTCCCCGTCCCACTCACCACCTGTAGCTTGTTTGACAAGCATCAGATGGCACTCGTCACGCATTCATGCGCCCTGGCAGAGACCCCCGGGTGCAGAAGTCAATTTCCGAGGGCTGGTGCACAATCGTCACAATCGTCACCGAAGAGTTCGACCTCATGCATAAATGTGCTTGAGAATGGGAGCGACTTTCCGCCCCATGGCTTTCAGCCTGCATTCTTCAGTGTATACTCCATGCTTTTAGACAAGAATACAATCCGGGAGACAGCTCTGCCTTTGGGCGTTCGGGCCAGCTTGTGCAACGCCTCCATGGTTGCCCGGATCAGGTCCAATGCTGCCGCGTTTAGAACCACCAAGGAGCTAGTAATTAAATACATTAAACTCCCTGATTAAAAAAGAGTTTTAGCTCAGATTTCCTTGGCTGCTAAAGCGAAGAGTGACGCTTTGTGGGAAACATCAGGGTTGGCGTCTGATAGGAGAAAGAGCAGCTTCTCTGAATCCGAAAAAAGATTTTGGCCCTTTAAAAGCGCTCCGAGAAATTTAGATCTGGGCTGTGTAGTGAGGACAGAATAAGGTGTAATGAATTCGGTCCTCTGGCACGGCTCCACAAATGCATAGACCGGAGGCCAGGAGTAATGTCCAGTTATCAAAGCCGTTGATAGTTTTTCTCCCTCTCCCATAATACTAGAACACAAGGTCATCTGGTTCTTGTATGTTATCCGGGCTGTGTAACCGTGGTCTTTGAATTTTCTTTCCTGACGTTTCGCCAGCAACTGTGGCAGGCATCTTCAGAGTAGTAACACTGAAGGACAGAGACACTGTCCTTCAGTGTTACTACTCTGAAGATGCCTGCCACAGTTGCTGGCGAAACGTCAGGAAAGAAAATTCCAAGACCACGGTTACACAGCCCGGATAACCTACAAGAACCAATGAACTCTGACCGTGAAAGCCTTCGACAATATCACAAGGTCATCTGTTGAAGCTGGAGGGTGACAAATTCAAAACAGATAAAAGGAAGTATTTTTTCACACAACGCATAGTTAAATTGTGGAACTCCCTCCCCCAGGATGTGGTGATGGCTGCCAACTTGGAAGGCTTTAAGAGGGGAGTGGACATGTTCGTGGAGGAGAGGGATATTCATGGCTGTTAGTTAAAATGGATACTAGTCATGCTGCATGCCTATTCTCTCTAGTATCAGAGGAGCATGTCTATTATATTAGGTGCTGTGGAACACAGGCAGGATGGTGCTGCCGTAGTCATCTTGTTTGTGGTCTTCTTAGAGGCACCTGGTTGGCCGCTGTGTGAACAGACTACTGGACTTGATGGGCCTTGGTCTGATCCAGCAGGGCCTTTCTTATGTTCTTACGGCATGGTTTGAAACCGGAGGGAGGTCAAAGCTATTGTGAGGTTATGGAAGGGGATACTGACCAGATACGGAGCTCTGACATGGTCCCTTTTAAACTGTTTAAACTGGGGTGAGAATTTGGACTGGGAGGCGTTGAGAACCACAGCAGCACTGAATTCTGCCACTGTTGTCTGTCAATTTATAGCAAGGCGGAGTTGAAAACTGCTCAGTGAGCTAAAAGCGCTACGGGAATGACGTCACTCGGCACCGCTGTCATGTTCCTGCAAGCTTAGACTAGATAAAGCCGGTAGGTAGACATACATTTATGAAGAATAATTTAAAGTGGGGGGGGGGCAGCTAAGACATTATAGAAAATGAGATTCACACACTGTACGAGGTTATTGCCCTGGCCTCTGCAGTGGCTTGCTTTTCTCGATAGATAATGAAGTCATTTCACCCGCAGGCTATTCTGCCTTCTCCGGTTCGAGGCCGCCATCTTAGCTATACTTAATCACTTGGAAATTACTGCTGAGTGAATAGTTTTGCTGGGACTTGGACAGTTTATCACCACCAGTCTGGACACGAGGGAGCAACCCTAAGCAGGTCTACTCAGAAGCACACCCCTTTCTAGCCAATAGGGCTTACTCCCAGGAAACTGTTCTTAGGACTCTAACCTATGTGGGTTTGTCTAAAAGATTCTCTTTCCTGTGGCTCAGAGGAAGATTTAGTTCTCTTCTTGCCAGACAGCAATGCTAATTATTTCAGAATTAGGGTGTGGTGTAATGGTTAAGAGCGGTGGTTTGGAGCAGTGGACTCTGATCTAGAGAACCGGGTTTGATCCCCCACTCCTCCACGTGAGCTGTGGAGGCTAATCTGGTGAACCGGATTTGTTTCCCTGCTCCTACACACGAAGCCAGCTGGGTGACCTTGGGCAAGTCACAGCTCTCTTTGAGCTCTCTCAGCCCCACCTACCTCACAGGGTGTCTGTTGTGGGGAGGGGAAAGGAAGGCAATTGTAAGCCAGTTTGATTCTGCCTTAAGTGGGAGAGAAAGTCGGCATATAAAAACCAACTCTTCTTCATTTAAAAACAAAACCAAATTAGATTTAAATTGGCATTCTCTAACCAAATTAGATTTAAATTGGCATTCTCTGTCTTTCACTTGCACCTCTTTCCCAGATGCTAAGTTGGACTGTAAATGCACTACATCTTCGTGGCTTCTGTGCAGTCCCACATGGGACTCTTAGCCACACAGTCCTGTGTGCGCCTGCACAGAAGACCACCTGAGGAACAACGGTTACAGGTAAGGGCAATCCCGTTTTACTTGCTCCTAAGTACATTACATCTCTGAGCAGTGGGAGTGGATTTAGCAGACCTATGGAGGACTGAAGAGGTTTGAAGACATATGCATGTCCCCGCCCTATGCGAAGGAGAACACAACCAAAGCTCTTCTGGCCTAATATGGTGCTAAAACAGCCTAGGATTGATTTGCTTGCTACTGAAAGGACACTGGATGTATTTCTTGTCCAGTGCTAAGAAGAGGGTTGTGGGGCTAAGAGGCCATCCCTGAGCGATGACAGGGACCATGCACTGGGGCCAGCTGGAAAAACAAGTGGTCCAGCTTCCCCCCCCCCCCGGGGTGGTATGCTGCCCAACAGGACTGGCTACTTTCTTTGGCAGAACCACACAGTTCGCGAAAAGGAAGAAGCCCTGTGTTATCCAGCATATGAAGAATGGATCAGCAGGGAAGATGGGTTGGGAAAAGGAGAATTCTGATGAGCTCGGGGCCTCCTTTTGGGGTTGCTCCACAGCTTATCGAAGGTCCCCTTGAAATGGGACACAGGTTAGGCAGAATTTAGCCATGTGCCTCTGCGCATGTCTTCCTGTTCAAACCAGGCCACTGTGCATGCAGTCCCACTGAGAGGGCAAGGTTTAGGTCAGGCGGATGTTGTGCTGGCATAATTTGGATCTGTGGCCTGTGAACACTGCACACCCATTCTAGGGTTGCTAGGTCCCTCTTTGACACCAACAGGAAGTTTTTGGTGTGGAGCCTGAGGAGGGCAAGGTTTGGGGAGGGGAGGGACTTAAATGCCATAGAGTCCAATGGCCAAAGTGGCCATCTTCTCCAGGTGAACTGATCTCTATCGGTGGAGATCAGTTATAATAGCAGGAGATCTCCAGCTGGTACCTGGAGGTTAGCAAACCTACCAGTGTCTGAGGGCCCACTTTAAGAGGATGCGCACGTGCACACAAGGTCACATGGGAACGTTCTTGCCTATACGCATCACATTTAAAATCAGGTTTCTGTTTAAGTGGCTGTGTCCGGACTCCAAATGGCTTCCAGAAACAACCGAGGCAGAACTGAACCACCGAGAACGAAGAGCTGTGTACCTGCAGTTCCCACGAAAGACTTAAATCAAGCCCTGCCCATACCAAACAGTGGCATACGGAACAAAAGTGTCCTCTTGCTTTCTAAGCACAGGCAAAAAAGCTTATCAACGTGATCACAGGCACTTTTAGGAGGACTCGCTTCTCACACAATGCATTCCGGATGAATCGTGTATTTAGTGCGCGTTATAGCCACTTTCCCAGCCCAAAGGTGCTTGGAGTGACGTACAGAGAAAAACACACCTAATCAGCCTGTACAGATTCCTGCTTCTTCCCATTCTACATACCGGAGTGAAAAGCCTGTCTCTCCCCCCACCCCACCCTGCGAGTTCCATCACAGTCTCTACGAAGAGGTGCTGGAATCCATCGATGGTTAAATAAGCAGAAACAGGAAGCTGCTACAGCTAAAGCAGAAAGCAACATTTTCTTGGCTGTTGAGCGTTACGTTGACCAAAGTTCCGCTGCATCATGCCTTCTGCAATCAGCACAGTTTTGCAAGGCAGCCAAAGCGCTATATACAACCAAGTGGCCCTTTTTCTTGTGATCCTCCGGGGAAGGGGGGGGGGAGCAATAAGAATTGTCATTCAGTTGGTGATTTTTCCAGGCAAGCTTAATTGCGATGGCGTAGTGCTGCACCACCTTATCTCGCTTCCAGAGGTTCAGGTGTGATTTCGGAAGAGGGCCGCTAAAAACCTTGCTCACCGTTCAGTACAAGCGGAAATATACTCTGGTGTTGCCGTGTCTGCTGAAAACAGACTGCACAAGGCATATAGAGAAACAGAAGTTCCGGGAAGCCTTTCTGGCTATGGGCAATTTAAAAAACGACCTAAGCTATTACTGTCCACCTGAGAGAGGACATTTACGTTTCCTACTTTATTCTGACCGGCAACAGAGCGTGGCGGAGTAAAAATGCAAAGGCAATCTCTCTGCAGGGCAACCCTGAGCTTGAGCCCCTTCCTCAGGCACCGAGGTGGCAAGGGCCAGTCACTTCTTAGAGAGCATAGCAATGAGATCCTTCCATTCTTTCCTCTTCTGTGTTATATAGGAAGGAGTCAGGAGCTGAAGGCTCGGCTCCTGCCGTGCCTGGAAGTAAGCCCGAGACAGGGCCTCTGTGTTGCAGATGACGTACATCCCGCAGTCGTAGCTGTTCTGCTGGGCAGGGGCCTTCTCCTCAACAAAGGCGATTCTGCCTCTCTTGCCCAGAAAGGCTTCCAGCTTCCCCGCGACCTGCCTGGCGTGGACGGAGTTGATCCTGGCATGGGAATCGTAGTGGGCAAAGCAGTTCTTGTCCCGGATGTAAACCAGGAGGCTCCAGTGGGTGCCCCCCGCCGCCTGGCTGGAGTTGTCGTTGATGGCCAGGAACACGGCTTTCTTCTGGGGCAGCTTCAGGGGCTCCAAGAACAGGCCCGTTTCCTCCTGGCTGGCGGCGCACTTGATGAACTGGGCCACCTCAGGCCCGACGAAGCACACTTGGTCAGAGAAGTCCCGGAACTGCTCGGCAGCGAAGTACTCAAAGGCGAAGCCGATGATCTGGTCGTTGAGCCAGCAGGGAGGGTCCAGCAACGAGACATCTGATTGTCTCAGCAAGCTGTCCATGTAGCTGAGGACGACAGGGTCCATTCTACGCAGGCGGAGTCACCGGAGCGAGGGAGGGGCCAATGCCTAAAACGATCGAGAGTGAAGAAAGAAGAGTTGGTTTTTATATGTCGACCTTCTCTACAACTTAAGGAAGACTCAAACCAGCTTACAATCACCTTCCCTTTCCCTCACCACAACAGACACCCTGTGAGGTAGGTGGGGCTGAGAGAGCTCTAACAGAGCTGTGACTTGCCCAAGGTCACCCAGCTGGCTTTGTGTGTAGGACTGGGGAAACCAACCCGGTTCTCCAGATTAGCCTCCGCTGCTCGCGTGGAGGAGTGGAGAATCGGACCCGGTTCTCCAGATCAGATTCCAACCGCTCCAAACCTCCACTCTTAACCACTACACCGCGCTGTTTTTTCCATCCTTGAAATTGTTAAAATTCCAGCGAGTGTCCAATTCTTCCGTATTGTTGTCATTGTTATAATACGTCAACTTAATTAAAGCATAGGTTTCTTTAACCTTATCAAGCCAATTATTTAAATCAGGGAGAGACACCCCCCCCCCAAACCTTGATGGACTTTAAGGTGCTGCTAGACTCGCGTCTCGCTGACTTTATTTATTTTCAAAGGAGAACTGGGTTTGTCGAAGGCTTTCACAGTCAAAGTTAATCGGTTCTTGTAGGCTATCTGGGCTGTCCCTACCAAGACCACGGTCACACAGCCCGGATAGCCTACAAGTACCGAGAACTGGGTTGTTCACTTAGAGCCTGCGATGACCTCTCCCAGAGGGGCCAGTGTTATGGACAGAAATATGATTAGAATAATGGCTCTATAAAGCATAAATAAAGCTCTATAAAGTTTTTTCTATGGCAGCACACCACACAAATGCCGAAAGTTACAGCCAATAGCAGGTGTTGACGGATCTCAGAGTTTATGCCGTTGCGTGAATCTGTAAGGCTGTGATGGTCTAAGGGGGCCCAAGAACCAGAAACACCATCTGTTCTTTTCCTCCATCTAAGGAGAAAAGTAGATCAAATTCATGACGAACGTCTGCATCGCACCCCCCAAATAAGCCTGGGCATAAGGGACGGCTCTTCAAGAATCCCCTGGCCTCTTTAATAATCAAGGACATTTTTAAAAGCTGAGCTGGCAGATAACAAACGTGCTAGAGAAATGTACCCCCAGCAAGTGGTGACGTATCAGGATTCTTTTCCGAGCAGTTCTAAAGAACTGTCTTTCTTCTAGGAAAACCCACGGCAGAAGGAGGGGGGAAATTCCACAGCCGCCTTCTCTTGGACTCAATAAACTTTTTTCAGAGCCTGCCTCCGTGGTGGAACTAGGCTGTATGCTGGAGGCAGGACTGTTGCTGAATGCGGCGGTCCTATCTGGAGTCATCAGCAACATTTAGGAATTCTCACATGCACCATTTCCCCTTGCTTTTCTGCCCCTACCAGAAGAAGAAGAGTTGGTTTTTACATGCCGACTTTCTCTGCCACTTAAGGAAGAATCAAACTAGCTTACAAACTGGATACTAGTCATGATGCATACCTGTTCTCTCCAGGATCAGAGGAGCATGCCTATTATATTAGGTGCTGTGGAACACAGGCAGGATAATGCTCCTGCAGTCGTCTTGTTTGGGGGCTTCCTAGAGGCCCCTGGTTGGCCACTGTGTGAACAGACTGCTGGACTTGATGGACCTTGGTCTGATCCAGCATGGCCTTTCTTATGTTCTCACTCATGTTAGACTCTGTGCAAGCAAGGCAGCTCCCATCCAGTGCAGCATTTTAAAAATAACCCTCACATGTGCTGGTTTTTTTTAGTTTTCAGGAAGGAGCGGCCCTGAATTTATATCTGAACAAACACAGCACAAAGCAAACACAGACACTTTCCCAGGTCAGGCGTACCCCGGTGAGCAGTGTCAAGCTTGTAAAAAATGAAGCAACACTGATGTAAAGTATGATAAAGGGAACTAAAACGACACGTGTGAAACGTATAGCATCAGGAGGAACTTCTGCGATGAAGACAGGCCTTTTCTCCCCTCTTCTGCATTCAGGAGTCTCCTTATATGTCGACATGAAATATCTTATGATCCGAAACACATGGGACTGATTATCCCTACAAAGAACAAACCACCACAATCATTCGAATGGAAGGGGGGCAGCTACGATTCCCTCAGTTGTTTAGTTATCTGGACATAATCTGCTTTACAGTCAACCAACCGCTAATCATACTTGGGATTGATTAAGGGAGAAGCCAGGGCTGGTTCTGGTGTTTTCAAGCCGCAGGAGGACTCCGTCGTAAGCAATTCTTATTGCTGCATGTACTTTAACTAGCACATTTGTATCTTATCTCCCCCCCCCCCGTGGTGTTCAGGGGAGACAGATCTTGTCTGCTGTTTTATCCTCGGGAGGGAAGGTGGCATGGTATAGGCTGATCTCAAAAGTTAAGTGGGGTTGATACTTGGGTGGGGGGCCACCAAGAAAGGCTCTGCAGAGAAAGGCAATGGCAAACCACCTCTGTTTCTCACTTGCCTTGAAAGCCCCTTGCTAGGGTTGCCATAAGTCAGTTTCAATTTTTCAGCACTTCATTTTAGCCTCTCAACGATCCTGTGAGGTAGGGTACACAGGTCACCCAGTGAGCTTCACAGCTGAGTGGGGATTTAGATCTCGGTCTCCCTACTCTTGCCACTACACCCACATTTTTGTGCCAGCGGGTTATCTTTGTATCGAGTTTGTAGGCAATTTTGGGATCTGATACTGGAGTTCGGAACTGTTGTGATGTATAGGATTTTGAGAACACTGAACAGACAAACCTTTTACCCAAAGAGTCTATCCCCCCCCCCAAACTTGACACTGGGCAACACTCTTTAGCCAAGTCTCCCATTTCCTGTCCTCAGGTTCGATTCCCTCAGATGCCATGAATTTCATTCACCAACGGTGGGAGAAAACCAGCCAGCTCCACCACTACATGATTGTTTCAAAGTCATATCACATTTTCCTAATGGTAACAGAAAATAAGGCACGAGGGTACATGTTTGAAGCCCTTAGCACTAGCCCCAGATCTGAGGGAGCTGCTTGGAAAGGAAAAGCTATCCTCGCTCGACTCAAAAGGCACAAACTTTACTGACGTGATAAGCTCCAGAACTGGGCCTTGGTGTTGAGAGACCCTGAATGATACTTGAAAATCCAGAGGCAGAACAAAAGCCGCAGCCGACTCTCTGCTCAGACGCAACCTGTTACCCTGGTCCTTGCCCAGAGAAACAGCAACCAGCATGCTCCGTCTCCACGGGTACAGAATTTCCGGTTACTATTTGTTCATGTACATGACTATCTTGAAGGGAACATGTGGCTTTGACTTCTTGAGATTACGGTGCCGATCCGGTGCACCAGCAATCGGTTCCTGTCCTTTTAGACCACAGTGGAAAATCTTACCATTCAGGTCTTGCCCAGATTAATAGCTGCAGACGGAACCTCACCCCCTGCACTTTCTTAATTTCCCTGCAACTCTCAGCCATTGGGTTGCTGTTACTGTTTTTTGGCTTTTGGCCAAGATCCAGTCACTAGCAGCCTCCTGTATGGATTACTTCTTCCCCACAGCAAAGCAAAGCTGTTTTGAAACTTCCTATTAGGAAGGGGGGGACTTTCAGTTCTTGTTTCACAAGCACTATGAACGTAATGAACACATAACGATTCTACTCAGAAAGGGCATAGGCAATCAGAATAGTTTAGAAGAAGAGTTGGTTTTTACAACTGCCAGCTTGGAGGGCTTTAAGAAGGGAGTGGATATATTCATGGAGGAGAGGGGTATTCATGGCTATTAGTTAGAAGGGATACTAGTCATGCTGCATACCTATTCTCTCTAGTATCAGAGGAGCATGCCTATTATTTTGGGTGCTGTGGAACATAGGCAGGATGGTGCTGCAGTCCTCTTGTTTGGGGGCTTCCTAGAGGCACCTGGTTGGCCGCTGTGTGAACAGACTGCTGGACTTGATGGGCCTTGGCCTGATCCAGCAGGGCCTTTCTTATGTTCTTTCTTATGTTCTTATGGCCAAGATCCAGTCACTAGCAGCCTCCTGTATGGATTACTTCTTCCCCACAGCAAAGCAAAGCTGTTTTGAAACTTCCTATTAGGAAGGGGGGGACTTTCAGTTCTTGTTTCACAAGCACTATGAACGTAATGAACACATAACGATTCTACTCAGAAAGGGCATAGGCAATCAGAATAGTTTAGAAGAGTTGGTTTTTACAACTGCCAGCTTGGAGGGCTTTAAGAAGGGAGTGGATATATTCATGGAGGAGAGGGGTATTCATGGCTATTAGTTAGAAGGGATACTAGTCATGCTGCATACCTATTCTCTCTAGTATCAGAGGAGCATGCCTATTATTTTGGGTGCGGTGGAACACAGGCAGGATGGTGCTGCTGCAGTCGTCTTGATTGTTCACTGTGTGAACAGACTGCTGGACTTGATGGGCCTTGGTCTGATCCAGCAGGGCCTTTCTTATGTTCTTATGTTTATGCCAACTTTCTCTACCAGTTAAGGAAGAATCAAACCGGCTTCCAATCACCTTCCCTTCCCCTCCCTGCAACAGACACTCTAAGAGAGCTGTGACTAACCCAGGGTCATTCAGCTGGCTTCATGTGTAGGAGTGGGGAAGCAAACCTGGTTTTCCAGATTAGCGCCCACCTCTCCTAACCACTACACCACGCTGGCCCTTTCCGGTTTATTTCGGTGATACTTCCTCAATGGCTCAGGAACCACATGTGGCTTTTCTGAGCACAGTTCCCCAATGTGTCACCTGCACTATCTTTCAGGAAAGTGGGGAAGGTCCTTGCTTGGAGGGCTTGTGGTTTGCAGTTGGACCCCATCTTGAAACAGCCGTTGCCAGATGAACAGGTGAGCTGTGATTGTCTAAGGGGGCCAATTACATGAAACACCATCTGTTCTTTTCCTCCAGCTCAAGAGAAAAGTAGGAGGGACAACAGAGTTGGCCATAAACGGGAGCGTGCTGTGTAGCTGGTGTCGTTCCTGCGTCTCCACGTTAAGGAGGCATGAACCTGTTGGACAGATACCTGTCCTGAAGTTATTCATGACACTGGAGCATTGCCAGGGGTATAAAAAGGAGACAATTCCGGCTGGAGGGCCTCAGTACTCTGAAGCAGAGACAGCCGTAAGGTAGCCCATTCAGAAGCTACTTGATTGGGCTCCTAGCAATTTTTTTTATCAAGGTATGCTTTATAAAATGCGTCCAAAGGTTTTATTCCTAAGGAAATAAGAACATGCTATCCATTGGCAAGAAACGGAGATACTCTGCAAGTACTGAGGGTAACTTCTGCCTTGCAAATCTTGTATGAAGTGGCTTAGCCATATCTAACTGCATTCGGACTCCAGAGAGAGAATTACTCCAAAAACTAATCTAATGGCTCCTTCTAGATGAATGTGTTCATTGTAGTATAAACATTTTTGGGGTCCAGAGTACATGAAGTGGATCCTCTGTTTGAAGATATATATACAGATATATAGAGGTGGAGAGAGAAAATGCAGACAATAGGAACAAAAGTCCATGAAGTGGGAAAGTTCCCGCCTGTGACATTTCTTGGCTGTTATTCCTTGCATTCCAAAGATTCCCCCCACCCTATTTTATCTCCATACCTAAATCTTTGTCTCATTCACAAACACCCACCCACGCTCATGAACCAACCTTGTATGGTTAGAGTCTGACAAGGAAGACCTGGTTCAGAAGACTTACTTGCCTTAATGAATAACCCCAGGCAAACTACTATCTCTCAGCCTAATCTACCTCACAGGGTTATCACGGGGATAAAAAGGAGTCGGGAGGACAACATACAATACCCTGTGATCCTCACAGGAAAAACATGGTGAAATGTGACACACACGTCAAGGACATGGTGAAATGTGACACACACGTCAAGGACATGGTGAAATGTGACACACATGTCAAGCACTATAAATAAGGGAAGATAAATCTTCCAACTAAGGACGAGTCTTCAATAAGTGGGCACCACAAAAAAAAAAAAAAAAAAAAACTTGTGTCACAATTAATACGCAACTATGGCCAAACTAACATTTTTTATACATAGTATAATTATACAACTATTCTCTTCAGGATCAGAGGAGCAGGCCTATTAAATTAGGGGCAGTGGAACACAGGCAGGATGGTGCTGCTGCAGTCGTCTTGTTTGGGGGCTCCCTAGAGGAACCTGGTTGGACTGCTGGATGTGATCGGCCTTGGTCTGATCCAGCAGGGCTTTTCTTATATTTCTTGTGATTCTTAGCCCTTTCACTTCCTACCCGTTGTCTGCTAAAAAGAGCCCCAGGATGTGGTGACAGCTGCCAACTTGGAAGGCTTGAAGAGGGGAGTGGACATGTTCATGGAAGAGAGGGCTATTCATGGCTACTAGTGAAAATGGATGCTAGTCATGATGCAGACTTATTCTCTCCAGGATCAGAGGATCAGGCCTATTATATTAGGTGCTGTGGAACACAGGCAGGATGGTGCTGCTGCAGCCGTCTTGTTTGGGGACTTCCTGGAGGCCCCTGGTTGGCCGCTGTGTGAACGGACTGCTGGACTTGGTGGGCCTCGGTCTGATCCAGTAGGGCTTTTATATTCTTATGAGTAGACATGTTCATGGAGGAGAGGGCTATCTATGGCTACTAGTCAAAATGGATACTGGTCATGATGCATCCCTGTTCTCTCCAGGATGAGATGAGCATGCCTATTAGGTGCTGCTGCAGCCGTCTTGTTTGGGGGCTTCCTAGAGGTTGGCCACTACGTGAACAGACGGCTGGACTTGATGGGCCCACCATGGCCTTTCTTATGCTCTTAATAGGCCACTCACAGAATTTAAGCGGGAAAAGACGTTTCTCCCTTCCGCTCCCCTCGGTCCTTTCGCAGTCTGAAGGGAGGAGCTCGGCCAGCGCCGGCCTAGCACAGAAAGCCCAGAGCTGAGGGCGATTTTTTTTGGGGGGGGGAGGGGGATCGCCACCCTCATCTCCCCCTCCTCATTTTTTCCGTTTTTTGTTTTTAAATATTATCCATAAAAATTCCCCTCAGGGCCACCCTGCGTAGCCCGACGTCGCCGCTGACGCCACTCCGCGCCCTTACCTGTCGCGACCGCCTCATCCTTCCCTCGGTTGCTAAGCGCCGCCGTAAAGCGTCTCCCTCCCTCCGCGTCGCAAACCGCCCCCCTCGCTGTCACTCTACGCCCTGCCCCCTTTCCCTCTTCAGCCACTGCGGGCAAGGAGAGGGGAAAAAAAAAAGAAACTACTCCCCCGCCCCTTTTCTTCCTTCAGCCATTGCAGGCAGAGAGAGGGAGGGAAAAAAGAAGCCCCGCCCCCTTTTTTCCTTCAGCCTTTGCAGGCGGAGAGAGGGAGGAAAAAAGAAACTACGCCCCGCCCCCTTTCTGCCTTCAGCCAATGCAGGCAAGGAAAGGGAAAAAAAAGAAACTACTTCCCGCCCCCTTTCTTCCTTCAGCCATTGCAGACAGAAAGAGGGAGGAAAAAAAAAAGAAACTATGCCCCGCCCCCTTTTTTCCTTCAGCCTTTGCAGGCGGAGAGAGGGAGGAAAAATGAAACTACGCCCCGCCCCCTTCTGCTTTCAGCCAATGCAGGCAGAGAGGGAGGGGGAAAGGAAACTACGCCCCGCCCCCTTTTTCCTTCAGCCAATGCAGGCAGAGAGAGGGAGGGGAAAAAAGAAACTACGCCCAGCCCCCGTTTCCCCTTCAGCCAATGCAGGCAGAGAGAGAGAAAGGGAAAAAAAAAAAAGAAAAACTAATTAACGTACGGGTCCGAAACGGCGGCGGTAGAGGAGGGCTCGCTGACGCCTGCGCGCGAGGGACAGCGCAGAGCCGGAGGGGGCGGCGGTTGAGGGGGGCGGAGCTTGGCGTGACGGTTGGCGAGGCGCGCGTCACCCGCGTCGGGTTTAGGTGGCGGCGGCGGCGCGGCGTTCCCCCGGCGGGTGGGAGGGGGGAGAGAGAGAGGGAGCGGCGGGTCAATCGCGCATGCGCACGCGGCCGTGAGGGAGAGAAGCGCAGCGACGTTTCCTCAGAGAGGGAGGAAGAAGAAGGGGGGGGGGCGGCGGCGGCGAAGGAACGGACGAGGAGGCGGAGACTGCGGCGGTCGTCGCCCCTCCTTTCCCCGCCTCTCGGTTGCGGGGAGGGAGAGAGAGACCGAGATGAGCCCAGCAGGGATGCGGCGGCCCCGCCCGACCCACAGGTGAGGCGCCCCCCCCCCAGTCGCGTCGCCTCGGCGGCTCTCGCCTTCTCCCCTTCCCCTCAGAACCAGCCAGGCGGCCCTTCGACCCCCCCCTACCTCCACCCCCCCCAACGGTCACTGGGCACCTGCGGCTGGGCTGGACGTTAACGGCCGCCCCGACCTCAGAATCTGATGGGAGCGACGAAGGAAGATGTGAGTGACGGGGGGGGGGGGCGAGTGTGCCCGCGTGTCTCTGCTTGTGACAGTTCCTGATAAACAGCCAGGGCTGCGCTTCTAGTCCCTGGTGCTCTTACAGGGGCCGAGGCGGCCACTGCGGGGACGCCCATTCATTTCCAAGCCGTGGCTAGCAAAGCTGCCTCCCTTTCTCCTTTTCCACACACCCCCCACCCAATGTTACCTTCAAATTATTCACTGGTTGGGGGGGGAGATCTGGGGGGGTCTCGTCTCCTCCCTGAAATGCTGTCTGGAAGACTTGCTAACTAGTACACCCCCTTTCTCTTGCTAGCTGGTACACCCCCTTCTCTCCCCCCCCCTTTTCCAGGGTGTGTTTCTAGTCCCTGGTGTTCTTACAGGGGCCGAGCTGGCATCTGCGGGGACGCCCATTCATTTCCACGCCGTGGCCAGCAAGCTGCCTTTCCTTTTCCACCCCCTATTTTACCTTGAAATTATTCACTGGTTGGGGGGGGAGATCTGGGGGTGTCATCTCCTCCCTGAAATGCTGTCTGGAAGACTTGCTAGCTGGTACACCCCCTTCTCTTGCTAGCTGGTACACCCCCACCCCTTTTCCAGGGTGTGTTTCTAGTCCCTGGTGTTCTTACAGGGGCAGAGGTGGCATCTGCAGGGATGCCCATTCATTTCCACGCTGTGGCCAGCAAGCTGCCTTCCCTTCTCCTTTTCTACCCTTCCCCAATTTTACCTTGAAATTATTCACTGCTGTGGGGAGATCTGGGGTCTCATCTCCCTAAAATGCTGTCCAGAAGATTTGCTAGCTCTTACACCCCCTCCTCCCCCCCTTTTCCAGGTGTGTTTCTAGTCCCTGGTGTTCTTACAAGGGCCAAGGTGGCCACTGCTAGATGTCCATTCATTCCCACACTGTGGCTAGCAAAGCTGCCTTCCCTTCTCCTTTTTTACCCCCACCCCCCAATTTTACCTTTAAATTATTCACTGGTGGGGGAGATCTGGGGGTCTTATCTCCGTCCGAAAATGCTGTCTGGAAGACTTGCTAGCTGGTCACCCCCTCCTTTCCCCCCCTTTTCCAGAGACTCGCTGCAGGGTCATGGAGAGATTTCTGCTTCTCTGTCTCTTTTTTCCTCCCTCCACCATGTCTTTTTTGCGGTGTTGAATGTAGTATGAGATCATCCATTTCTGGAACCCCGCTACAGTGTCTTGTATTTCTGGCACTGGCCCTCTTCTTCTTTTTTTTTTAAAATAAATGATGGTTGCTGTTGCATTGCATGTGTCTGGGAGCTGAAAATCTGTGCTACAGCTGCTGTATTGTAATGGGAATGAAGACCTCCTGAGAGAGTCTCAGCGGTTAGGGACAACTTTTCTTCTTTTTTTCATTAACAGGTTTACATTGCTTTTTCCCCTCCCTGTCTGTTTTGATAAGAGCCCTCTGCTTCCTTAGTGAGAAACCCTTTGCTTTGGTTTAAAACGAAACGCTGATGTCTAAATTTGAGAGAAGGAACCAAAATAAGGTTCTCTTTTTTTATGAGTGGCAGGATTTGGGAGGTGCAGACATTGTCTTTGCTGTGCTAGGTTCCTGGTTGCAGGTAAATTTTTCCTCTCTCTGCTAGGCACTGGAAGCGCTAAACCTGCATCGCTGTAAAGGTTGTCATAAAGGATACGCTGAATTGGTTCTGCCTGTTTTTCCTTCATGGGTGTTTTTTGCCTGCTGCACCACACATACTGGATTTGTGGGGGAGCAGGGCTCCAACTAAGCAGCATAGAAATCTCTTAGACAAATCTTCAGCGTAAAAATCCTTTGCTGAGCCGAGTAATGCTTTTGATGCAGAAATGTTGTGTGTTTAGGCTTGGGAAGGCTGTAAAGCGGAGCTGACCAGCTTTTGTCTTATCTTGCGCTGACAAACATTGCAGTCCCCATTCTCACCCATTGCAATGTAACCACTTTTTAAAAAGAGCTTTCTAAAAAGCCATAAAGAGGGTGACTGCCTCCCTGATGTTCTTAAGCGTGGCAACTCTTATCCATTCTTGGCTGGCTGAAGCTGTCCTTTCCCCCTTTTTTCTATTCTTCCCCTTGCTTTGTGCAAATCTTTGTGCTCTTCTTGCGTTGCTGTGAATGCTCATCTCCTCTGGTTTGTCTGCTGTAAAAAGGGTCTCTTCCCCTCTTCCTAATGCAAAGGAAATTGACAATGCTCCCTTCAAGACAGGGGGGATGAAAAGGATATGCAGCAGCGTGGCTTATTCCCCTACAAAGCAACAGGGTGTCTACCACTGTGCGGCATTCCTTCTCCATCTCTCCCCCCCCCCCCGCCCTCTGGGGCTAGAGCACAGTGCTCGAAGGAGCTTGCAGGTGATTCTTGCAAAAAAGGAACGAATGTGCTGGGGGCACGCTGCGTAGGATTGTGCCGATAAACCCGCACTTTTATTTACTCGGCATTTTCTCATGGTTTGTGGCAGTGGTTAGTGACACTAGAGATAAAGCCAGTGTACTGCATAGCTCATTTGCATATTTTTGTCTTTGATAAAGCATATGGAGAAAAGCTTCACGTATGAGGAAAACAGAAACTGCTTGCAATGTATGTGTTATATCAGAAATTATGAATTTCATGGTAACACTGTATCGTTATTTGATTCTGTATTTCTTTTACCAAACCTTCCCTTTTAAAAAAATAAAAGTTTTATTTCAGATTTGTATGCACTAAGTTTTGCCGTTCCTACAGTTTGTCAAGTAATCGATAAGATCATATTGCATTGATTAAAAATAGGTTTCTTCCAGTGGATCTTACATCAGCAGACTGAATATCAATTTTCACTGTGTTTTCAGTAATATCTTTTAACAGCACTATTGCAGGAAATAAAAGAATTGTTCATCCAGGTATTTCTTTAATTTGTAGAACTTTCAACCAACCATGCCACTCAATGTGATTAAAATAATCTTTTGTATCTGCATAAGGACCAGATTTCATCCATTTTATTTATAGCATGTAGAATTAGATACCAGCTTCACTGTATGCAATTCTTTTAATATTAAATGCAGAAGGATAAATCCATATGGATGGTTATGAAAACTTTGGATAAATGCAGCTGCTTTTGTGTGTGTGTGTGTGTGTGGGGGGGTGTTTCTTAAGAACAGACCCACCCTTCCAGTGTGTCATGTAGTAAGCCAGGCCTTGACAAATTTTCTTTGGCTATAGGAGCTAGTCCAAAAACTTAAAAGCCAGACTCCTCAGGGGGTTGTATTTTAATGACCACGTAGTCTAATGATGGTTACCACAATACCTAATCCTGTTCTCTTCAGTTTCTTGTATATTTATTAGAAGTGTTTTAATACAGAAATATAGAGGCAACATTGCTTGTCTTTATCACAACAAAAATCTAACCTCTAATTTTTCTCAACTCCGTTATTGCTTTAAAATGCTCCATTTTTAATTGAATATTGGATCCAATATAAGAAGCTATGAGCCAGCATGGTGTAGCAGTTAAGAGCAGCGGACTCTCATCTGGAGAACCGGGTTCAACTCCCCACTCCTCCACATGAAGCCTGCTGGATGATCTTGGGCCAGTCACAGTTCTCTCCGAACTCTCTCAGCCCACGCAGAGACAGGAAATGGCAAACCTCCTCCAAATGTCTCTTGCCTTAAAAACCCCACGGGGTCGCCATAAGTCAGTTGTGGCTACGGCATTTTCCATCACTATAAGAAGCCACTGGTTAAGAAGTGAATTCATCCTCCACAAATGAGGTTTTAAGGACCTCGAACACTGAGAATTGCAGAAGAGATGCAGCAATAAAATTATTGCTGAAGATACTGGGCTCTAGAATGACATTTCTAGGCACCGTGGAGACCTGGCGCTTGGGGTTGGTTGAGCTCTGTAGTAAGCTGTAGCTGCAGTTGAGGAAACTCTTTGGTTCCTGGATGTGGTTGCTTTTTAATACAGATCCTTAATATTTGAGGTGAAATTCCCAAATGCTGTCCATGACGTAACCCAGATGTATGAAACCTGCTTTTTGCATTTCTCACTGACCTGCGTGTTTAAACATTCTTAAAATGATCCAGTCGAAGTTAGGCACTTTTAAGCTTCGTTGGTTTCAATGAGAGAAACCAACCATGTTTTTAAAGAATTTCATTAAGTTATTTGGGTTTAAACGTTCTTAACTTGGATTAGATTGTGGTTCTGTCCCCACTTCCCTCTTTTTTTAAAAAAATCAACCCTATATCCTTACATGGTACCAAAATTATTTATACAGTGTTTAGCTTGTGGTTCATGCTTCATTCTGAAACTGCTTTGGGTTATATATGCTGATGGTTGGAAAATATATTGTTACTTTTATGTTGATCTTCGAGTTACTGGTTCTTTGAAATGATTATAGGTGGTGGTGTTTCACTGGATCTAGCTTTCTTTGGAGGCAAAAGTATTGAGGGCAGTAATTTAGATCAAGACAAAGCAAAGGCTTTGTGATACTTTTTTGCAGTATACATACTGCTGTGGCTGCCACATTAAAGCACAGCAGTTAAACTTTTTGAAATGACTCAATCATGAAGTACCATTGATTATTCACAGTTATTTTTGGACTGTTGGTAATGTCTGCTTTTATGGTGTCATAGGGTGGCAGCAGCTCTAGTGAAAGTTGTTGTGAAAGGATATCTACAGAAATAAGTAGATTAAAAATATTTGCTTAAAAGGAAATGGAATGCTTTGTTAAATACTGGGGTGGGCTAATGAAAGTTACCCACCAGGTGGTCATTGCTTTGCTGACATAACTGGAATACTGCTCCAGAGATTTGAAGTATCGTTTTACCTTTTGTGCAGTTTTCACAGAGAATCTCAAGAAAGGGAGTGTGACTTCCCCCCTTCTTTGCCAGCTCTTAGTGGAGATCCTGTGCAGATCTCTCTTATTGATATGTTGGGGTATAGGTGGCGGGAAGGGGTAGAGCAGAGGCTAATACCTTGATTCTGGAAAATCTGTGATTTAAGTACCGTATCTATGCAGTCTCTGTGATGGAGGCTGAGCATCTTTATGAAGGATAGAGCCATGGTTCAATGCTACAGCATCTGCTTTGCATGCAAAAGGTCCCAGATTCCGTTCCTCACATCTCCAGTTAAAAATAATCAGATAGTGGTGATGCGAAAAACTCTTCCTGAAATCCTGGAGAACCGTTCCTGCTCAGAGCTGATAATATTGACCTTGATAGACTAATGGTATGATTCAGCAGTTTCATGTGTTCATGTCATGACATCTACCTTATATTTAGAGATCAAGTGTAGAGTTTTTATGATGTTTACTTTGCAATATAGCTTTATAGTTGACCATTATCACCACTCTCTAAACAGTGAGCATAATTTTACTTATTCGGTACAGATGTATATCTGATTCCTCTCTTACCAAAAGTTGATTTATTCAAATGTGCTTCATGGCTAGGAATGTGTGCGTGTGTGTGTTTTAAAGAATGTGCTGTGGTTGGTTATAGTAGCTTGGTTATTTAAGGAAAGAGGCTGAATTTCTTGCTTCGGGTTTCCAAGATCAATTGATTTTGCAGTGTTGGGTTTCTGTTTCTGAAATAGCTGTGGGAATTGCAGTAACAGTTAAATTATGTCATATTTATTGGAAGAGGGATTAAAATATAAACAAGTACTTAAATTTACTAGCTTCTGTAATGCATATATTTATATTTTTCTGAAGTATTTAATTTTCTTGGCTGTTTCCCTCCCACATGTGTCTTTTTCTAAATGATAGTGCTTTTGATGTGTTCAGAAATGTGTGTGCTTCGATAGTGATGAGCACTTTCATCCAATGTACGTTTTTTCATATGTGAGATGCTCAAAGAATGTTCTGAAAATCGTCCCGAGTCATTTAAACTCTAAAGACAAAGCGGTTCTCTGACTGGTCAACATATGGGTAGAATCCCTATCCTGAGCATCTTGGAGGAACTGTGGAATATAAACCTAATGTGCTTTGGATATTGACGGGAAGGTTTTCATTAAGAGAAACTACTTGGAGAGGCTACATTTTGATTATATATTTTACTTCCTTTGATGGCAGCGTGGTAGTTTATTTATGTCATTTATGCCCCACTTCTCTCCACAGTGGGAACCCAAAGTGGCTTAAATCATTCTTTTGTCATTCATTGTATCCTCACAAACAACCCTGTGAAGTAGGTTAGGCTGAATGTGTGACTGGCCCAAGGTCACGCAACAGAATTGGGATTTTACACCCAGGTCTCCCAGATCCTGGTCTGACACGCTGACCACTACACCACGCTGGCTGTCATAATTGGGTTTATTTCCTCCAAAACCAGTCTTTCGAATAACACATTGTTGTCAGGTGTCATTATTTTTTTATCATGGTGTTCCTTGAAGAGAGGGCAGTATTGTGGTTATATCTTTCATTAAAAATAGTTTCCAGTCCTTGTGGTTGTGAAGAAAAGCTAGATATACAGGTAGAGTTTCATTTGACTGAGAGCCACAGAATATATGATTTGCTGATGAGGTTTCTTGCCTTTCAAAAATCTTTTGTGTGTATGGAATTAACACTATCCAGGATCCAGGCTTAAAGTCAGTTTTATCTTGTTAGAGAAGCTGTTGGGTCTTGCATTTGATGGCTTTGGTTTCTTGTCCTTGAGGGCCATTGTCATAGTTTGTATCTGATGTCCCTCCAAAGTCAGAGGGTTGCTGACTAACCAGAAAAAAAACTGATCTGGCAGCTGACTGTGTGCTAATAGTTTGGCCCAATTGTCCGTGAAAATGGGGTTAAATAGGGCTTATATAAAAGAAGCTGTGATGTCTTTAGGGCAGTTTTTCTCTGGAATAGTGATGTATGTTTTTTCATATATGAGATGCCCAATGAATGTTCTGAAAAATGCTCCAGAGTGCTTTGATCTCTAAAGGTAAGTGGATCTCTCAGTGGTCATATGGGTAGGATACCATGTATTTCACATGCCTAAAATAGTTCTGGAATTATTTCTTTGGATCCCCATTTGAATTCCTTGCGGTGAATAAATAAATACCTCACAAATATTTCCACAGATTTTGAGTAAACGTGGTTAGGATCCTGCTGAATGCTTGTCCATCAGTAGGTGTGACCCTCTTCCTTATTACATTAGAGAATTAGTGATAAGGGATAAAAGTGTTCCAAAATTAAATTGATTGCAGTTCGACAGTAAAACGGAGCCCTGCACAACCTAAATTATGGATGAGCTCTCTCAAAAAAATTCTGTGTTTTCTCAGATGAATATATATGCCCGAGTCAGCCCTGATCTTCAAGCAGCATAGCATAGGACGATTATAAAAATGTAAAACATTTCCCGTATGGAAGTGAACTTGCAATCTGAAAGAGGAAATCAATGTGCATTAAGTGTGTGTTGTGGGGGAAAGGACTTGGAAATGGCTGGCTGCCATTTCATGACTCATTTCTGCAAGTGGAGTCTGCCCCCATTTAATATCAATGGGAGGTTTGCCATGGGCCTAAGGCGTGGTTAGTTGTAGGATCATTATGGGCACTGAGAATAGTTCATTCATTTTATCTGTCGGGTCACTTTTGAAATGATTTCCTATTTAGGGATGCATGTAAGGAAGAATTAATCAAATATGCAGTGTCTATGAAGAAACAGGAAATAAAAGTTTCTGCCCCACATTCTTTCCCTGTATGCTGTCTTCATCCACCACAGGAGGCAGGGCTGAATCAGAACTTCCTGTACCATTGTGAGCTGCTAAAATACGTTCACAAGACACGTTTGTGTTTCAGGCCTTGTGAAAATGGTGCTGCTCTCCTTGTATGCAAAAAAATAGCATTATTTATTTAAAACATGTACAAAACTTCCTGTCTGCTAGGAAAACAGGACCTAGGGCAGGTAACAATAAAGCCAATATATCATAAAAACAGTAAAATGCCAATCAAAATAGCCAGCAATAACAGATTTTTAAAAGTGCAGCAGAAGCCCCTCATCCTGTGAGCCAAAACCTCTCTTAAAAAGGCATCCTGTTCAAAACTACGAAAGGGATGTAGCTCTTTTAATAGTTCTGGAAGACTCTTCCACAACATTGGCACTGTGGCATAAGTATAGTGTCTTGTAGTACATGTTGCATTAAGATTTGGGATGGGGGTTGCAGCGCAGGAGAGTACAGTTCTGTATCACTGAAATGTGTGGAGGTTTGGTGACTTGGCATCGATAGCCGTGGAACTCAGCTTGCCATTTTTGTAATAGGGTGATGAATCTATGTTGCATGTTTTTATCAGATCCAGGATCTCAGCATGTAAAGTGCTGTCAAGTCGAAGCCAATTCATGGCGACCCTGCAGGGTTTTCGAGGCAAGAAACTAACAGAGGTGGTTTGCCGTTGCCTGCCTCTGCATATCGACCCTGGAATTCCTTGGTGGTCTCCCATCCAAATACTAACCAGGGCTGACCCTGCTTAGCTTCCAAGATCTGACAAAATCAGGTTAGCCCGGGCCATCCAGTTCGGGGCATCTCAGCTTAGGTAGTTCGTAAAAATCATGACTCTCTGGGAAGAAAGTGTTCTAGGAATCATCTTCCTCAAGGACTGGCTGAGTTCTTGTGACTGTTATATGAAAGGGCCTTTTCATGGTTATGGTCAACCTGATTCTGTGATCCACCTGCCCTTCTGTTTGTACACTCTCCTCCCAACACCACAATTCAAAAGAATCTACTTTCTTCCTATCAGCTTTCTTCAGTGTCCAGCTTTCACACCCATACATAGTAATAGGGAATACGATGGCATGAATTAACTTTATCTTGGTGGCCAGGGACACATCCTTACACTTAAGAGTGTAAGGGTGTGCGTTTGTGTTTTTCCTCTTTGTCACACTCCCCAGCTCATGCGCCCTCCCAGTGTGTTTGTATTTGTATGTTCACTGCCTGATCTGTAGCACAGGTACCTTGCCTTCCAAGGAGGTTGGTCATTTCTGGTTCACCTGTTGAGGAAAATAATGATGTCTGCAGGCTTTTATTTCTTCAAGTGGTGCTTGCTGTGCTGGAGCGTCAGTACCTGCTTCATCTGTGGCTTGTTCTGCTCAGTTTTGCACACTGCATGTCTGCCTTACCTGAGTGCCTCATTGCTCCTTTCACTTGTATGCAGGGCTAGTTCCAGCGTAGTGTTTGCCTTGAGAGAGTGTTCTTGGCATGCTGCCCATAGGGGCTTAGGTTGGGGGAAAATCTTTTTTCCTCAGGAAGTATCTATGAGCAGGATGCTAGATTCCTGCCAGCTCCCTTGCATGTACCTTTCTTGGAAAATCCATTTGAGTGACTGGATCCATTCATTATAATTTTTGGTGTAGCTCATTGGGGAATAATTTTCAGACACACTCATGTAGCAAAATACAGTATTTGCCGAGACCCTAATCTTTTGCTGATTGCATTGAGTCCTTTTTTCCCCTGGAGAAAAGTAGGATAAAAGTGTTCAAAAATATGCATTTACAGTGCAGTCCTAAAGAGATTTACTCCAGTCTAAGCCCATTGAAATGAATGGGCTTAGAGTGGAGTAACTCTCCTTAGGATTGCACTGTAAGTTGGTTAGGTATTGGGTAAACATGGGAAATAGTCTATACAGATTTTGTTTGGTAGAGGAATTGGTTACCAAATGAGGCTGTGGAGTTAATTGCTAGACTGCACAGTTAGTTGCCAGTTTCCAAGATGACTGTCGGCTGTGGTATTGGTTATAATTGTCTTGTTTGAGGCTTGAGAGCTGACTTTAAAGGTACCTCCCAGCCCCAAACACTATGATTCAAAATGTGGTGGGTTTCAGACTGTTCCTCGCAGTATCACAGTAGTTTGTATTCATTGGATGCGTGCCATAGAACTTTGTGTGTGAGGAGTATTGGATGACATAATCGTAGAAGAATGTAGTCCCATTACTGTTGGAAAAATTCAACTGCTACTAGCATATGCAGCATCATTTGAACTGCAACATTCACTTTATTGACATCAACTAATTTGGAATTCAGATATGTTGCTTTTGCTTATGGATGGACACAGTGCCTCTTATTTTTCTCTTGAAAGTATATGCAACAGTCTGTTTTTTTAAAAGACCAACTTCTGCTATGCATTAACATTGTTCTAAGGCATGTGTAGACGACTGGGGAAGGCAATGGCAAACCATCCCGTAAACACAGTCTGCTTAGTAAACGTCAGGATGTGATGTCACCCCATGGGTCAGTAACGACCCGGTGCTTGCACAGGGGACTACCTATAACTTTAAGGCATGTTAAGATAACTAGAATAATCCCATTTGGTATTTTAAAATGTGCAACTTCAGGAGATAATTCCCAAGTATAGTTCTTCTAATGTTTTGTCAAGCCTTTTGAAAAATCTCATTTCTGTCTATTAAGTGCACCATGTAGAGTTAATTAAATACAGTGTTAACTAGTTTGAATACTAAGTACATGATGTAGCTACGTAAGATGTCCAGACCTATGCTTAGCTCCCAGCTGGGAACTTTGTACAGTTATGGTTAAAAGACTAAAACCAAAAGTGTATACACAGGCAGTGGTCCAAAAGCTCGTTTTGGCTTACTGAACATATCATGTAACTATAAGCTATCCAACGTCTTAGATTCTTGGAGACAGACACAGGGACTTACCAGGAAGGTTTCTTCTTGAAGGTAGGAGGGATATCCTGTATGAAGGGGCACTTCTGTCCATCAGCAACTAGAACCAGGAAGCAGGGTACAGCGGCTCTCTCTGCCACCATGGTGTCTCTCCCCTGCAGCTCAGAAAGTGGCACAGCTGTCCACCAACATATGCATTGTGTACCTACTCCATCAGATGCCAAGAAATATTGAGAAACTATAACTGAAATGGGTAAACGCAAAAAGTAAAGATTGCCATGAAATAGGGGGAAAGTGGGGTTGTTCAAGAGTTTTGTCTTTTGTTGGCAGTAATCCCCGATGATGGTCTGTTTCCCCTTAAACCAACAGGGCTGGATCCAGACTAAAATTTCCAGTGGCGGAATGGAACTTTCCTGTCTCTTCTCTCCCACAGCTGCCCACTTAACTTCACAAAATACTGCTTCTGGCAATAGAGGGCCTGGAGGAATGACATGAGGAAGATACGCGGTGGGAGGGGGGAAATGGTGTAAATTGCCAGCTGAGTATGAATCCAACCCACAGGGTGGACCCAGGATGTCCTACCTGTTTGCAGGCAGAAGGGATCTTCTCAGTAAGTCTCAGTGTTCTGTTTTTACTGGGAAATGGACATTCTATACAGATAGGATGTTAAAAAGCTAGTCCAACTAGAGAGAGAGGCTGTTGACTAAAAAATATTAAATGAGACAACTCTGCACTTGGGAGACTTCATCAGCCGAGTTAATGGAATCCAGCTTGGAATGCCTGACAAATGTTGAGGCCAAGGCCCAGGTTGCTGCCTTGCGTACATCTGTTAGGGATGCATTTGTGTCAAAAACTGCTGACTTGGCTGCACTCCTAACTGAATGCGCTGTAATCCCCTCAGGGGCTTCAGTTTGTCACATAAGCCAAACTAATACATTCCCTGAACCATCTGTTTAAGTAGTCTTTGAGACCTGTTTGCCCTTGAGAAGACACTGGAAAAAGCCATGAAGAGAGAGTCAGACCTCCTAAAGGAGGATGTTCTTCCAAAATAAATGCGGAAGCTCTTTGCAGGACCAACATATGCCAGGCTTCCTCCTTGGTGAGTGGATTTCAGGCAGAAGGAGAGAAGGAAGATTTTCTGTGGTTTTTTGACACCAAATTTGTTTTAGGCATGAAGCTACTTGGTTTTTATGGAAGATGCATGACCCAGCACCGATCGAAAGGATTTTATATATTTATTTATTTACTTACTTTATAGTCTGCCTTCCACATTGGCAGATTACACAGAGTGAGTCAATACAATCAACAGGATGGGACATTCAATAATCAATGAAAAAAAAGGCAAGAGTCCAGTAGCACCTTAAAGACTAACAAAAATATTTTCTGGTAGGTTATGAGCTTTTGTGAGCCACAGCTCACTTCTTCAGATACAGCTAGAATGTGAAATAGGATTTGGGGTGTAGAACCAATCATAAGTCTAAATCAGAACTGAAACAAAGCATAAGTCTTAATATGGTACATTAAGCTGCCTGCCAGCAAATGCCCTTTATCTGATGCAATTCCCACCACTCCCCCCTTTTGTTTTTACATTGGCCATGTGAAGGGGGACTGGTTTTGGCCTAGGGGCCAAATTTCCGCCTTCTCCATACCAAAGAGTTTAAATCTAGACATTAGGAAGAATTTTCTAACATTTACGGCAGTTCCTCAGTGGAACAGGCTTCCTCGGGAGGTGGTGAGCTCTCCTTCCCTGGAGGTTTTTAAGCAGAGGCTAGATGGCCATCTGTCAGCAATGCTGATTCTGAGACTGTAGGCAGATGATGAGAGGGAGGGCATCTTGGTCATCTTCTGGGCATGGAGTAGGGGTCGCTGGGGGTGTGGGCGGAGGTAGTTGTGAATTTCCTGCATTGTGCAGGGGGTTGGACTAGATGACCCTGGTGGTCCCTTCCAACTCTATGAATCTATCTTTCCAATGTGTAGATGAGAAATCAGTGTAATAAACTACATGAAACTTCTGTGACTCATTGCTTCTCTTAAGTAAAACGGTAAGCATTAAACACACACACACACACACAAGGCACCCTATGAGTAAAATTTGGCACTGATAAAGTAGCTTTGAGGGCCAAATAAGGCCACGGGCCATCATCCATTCCTGAATTAAAAGGTTAGAGTAATAACATAATGATTTACACATGCAAGCTACTTTTGAGAAATCAGAGCTGCCTGTATCTTGTTTCCACTGCAGCATAATACTAAGTTTTTCTCCTTCCCTTTCCCAAGGTATCTTCGCCTCAACATAGAGACTTCAGTTGGCAAACAAGTATTGCTATTCTACTGTAAAAGTTCTCATTGCGGAGGAGTTGTAATTGTTTCAGGAATACTTCAGGCTGATGGAATTAATTTCCTAATTCTGTCTATGACATTCGTGCTGTGTTAAGTGGTGGTATCATGAGCAGCATCGGGGTGTCTGAATTTCCTCAGGTTTGGCCTCACAAAGAAATAACGTCTTCTGTGTGCCTTGATATGGAGAAATAGCCTGAAACTCTGGCGGTAGTTGGTTGGGCGTGGCTCCGAAAGGGCCTGTTTCTGGTAGTGTCTGATGGGCCAAGTTAGGTCTAATTATAGACGCAAACAGGGAAACAAGAGGACAGGGTTAATTAGACCATCCAGCCGCGTTTCCTTTAAATTACTGGTTGGGAGGGAATAGAGAAATATAGCAGGACTGTGACAAAAATATTCCCGTTTGCTGCCAGCGGATGACATTTATAATTTGCGGTAGTTAAGGATTTTGAAATAAACATTACACTAAGTTTGCAGTTTTACTTTTTGTGCCAAAAAGTGTTAAATGGTCACTATCGCTTCCTCCTTCCTCGTTTCTGTATTGCTCCTGATGCTTTAAAGGCCTCGTCCCTGTCCCTCTCTGAAAGCTTTCTTAAAATCCGTTTCTTCTGTAAAGTCTTTTGAGGTTTGTTAGTCTCTTTATTAGGTATTCCCCCCCCTGCTGCTAGTTAAACCAGTTGACCCGGCGCTTGCAGAGGGGGACTACCTTTACCTTTGTCCTGGCTTTTAGTTGGTTTGTGGGTCACCTCCATAGGTATGAGGTGGTTTGTAATCTGAGCATATTATAGCACAATGCCAGTGCAAAGTAAGTATTTTAGCAGCAGCGCTAGAAATCTCCCCCTGTAGGAAATGGTCTAATATTAATTTGAGATGAGAGGGGTGGCTAGCAGAGCTCCAAATGGCTTCATTATTTTATTAACATTTTTATGCTGCCTTTCACCCAATCAGGGTCCTCCAGGGGGGCTCTGCTTTACCTTCATAGTGGCATTATGGTTATACAATCCTGTCTCTTTGTGAGGAAGCAGCTCCCTTCCGAGAGGTTGATGCTTTGGGGCCCACATGTGCACATGGAAGAAAGATGTAGGTTTTCTTTTTCTATATTACCTTTTCCTACCACTCTTTCTTGAAGGAGCTCAGGGCGGTGCGCTTGATTCTCTCTTCCTTGGTTTTATCCTAACAGCAGCTCTATCTTCTCTGTGAGCTTCCTGGCACAGTGGGGATTTGAACCTGGGTCTCTCTGCAGAATTAGTCTGTCAGCTCTAACCATACCGGCTCTTAGCAGACTGTGAAAGCATCAGTATCCTGCACTTTCTCCCTGTTCTCCTGGATTGCCTAGATGTGCAAACCAAGCAGAGGAAGGTGGAAGACTGTAGCACATTTATTCCAGTCTACCAGTTTGCAGAATAAAAGATCTCCAGGCATCTGCTGCTTCCCGTTCTTTCCAGTGTTTCCATTTTGCCTAGCTGATTTGCCTTGGAGTCTTGTGGGTTCCCGCTGTTCAATTTCCTTCCCATATAATCTGTGTTTTTCCAGTAGTTAGCTCGGATGGTTTTCGTTTCGTTTTTTGTTTTGTTTTTTGAGGGGATCTGTGATTTCCCCCTAATCTTCAACTGAGATCATTCCTGAAACAAAATATCCATGCTTAATTTGGGGCGGAGAGCTTCCATGCCTCAGAGATTATTCAGAAGTTCCGGTTGTTGCTAATTCTCTCTTCGTTGCCTTAGAATAGGAGATTTTGTCTTGAAGGACCAGTTTATTAAAGTTGCTGAGCTGCGCAGTGATCCTTTTAGAGAAAAGTGTGTTTGTTTGTCTTGCTCATTATTTCAAAGAGACAGTTTGAGAAGGTGGAAGAAAAGTTAGTAGCCCTACTAGTGATAACCTTGAAGGTGTGTTTGAAAGCTCAGTAACCCAAAGAGAGTGGTTGGCCTTACTTTCTAAAACCATTTTTAATTTTTTAATCAGCAGAAAAGGTATTAGGGAGTCACTGAGGTCAGACAGCATTCTTCTGAAATCTTGTAAGGAGCTCATGTGTCAGAATAGTAAGCACCATGAGCAAAACCACAAAACTGTCATAATTAACTTCTGTACCAGGTGACTAGAAAGCAAAATGCACAATAATTTCTTTAGAAATGTCCGCGAGTCATAGACTTACTGTCTTAATGCCCATTCAGGTTTACTAGATAGATGCTGTTAAGGGCAGGGTTGTTGGAATTTTATTGACTAGTCAACATGGCTGCTTCCATGTTGGTGGGCCTCTCTCAGGTGGGGCTGAGAGAGCTGTGACTAGCTCAAGGTCACCCAGCTGGCTTCATGTGTAGGAGTGATGAAACAAATCCAGTTCACCAGATTAGCCTCCGCCGCTCAAGTGGAGCAGTGGGGAATCAAACCCGGTTCTCCAGATCAGAGTCCACTGCTCCAAATCACCACTCTTAACCACTACACCACACTGGCTGCCTATAGTCATAGGGAGGGACCTTTTGTAGGGGGTAGGGTGGGTTCTGTTTTACATATTTACTTGAGCCAACCACTTTGTTTTACATATTTATTTGACCCAGCCACTCAGATATTTGGCTGCAGGTCTCCGGTGTTGTTATTAAAGAAGCTTGTGCTATGATTTGGAATCCTTGAGGGTGGGTGGAAATGGGCTGGTCATCTCACTGAAGGGCTCCATGTGATTTGGTACTTGGTGTTGCATCCATGGAATAGTATGCATTATGCAAATGGGATATGCAAATGTGTGTGCAGATTTTCCTGGCCACCCTCTTTTTTTCATTATGTCCTTCAAGTAATGTCATTTGTGCTAGCCAAGTTGATGGCCTCCTTTGTTAGGGGATTTGCTGGCGCTTTCTCTGTTGTGTCTTTCGTACAGCCTTCTGTTTAGTCCAGAAATCCACATTTGTTGTCTGTAGTGACTTTTGGGAGATGTTGGCTACCTTGGGTATTAGTGTGACATTGCCGAGTTTTATCTCAAGACTGCTTACTGGCCAAAGGCACTTTTCCTTCATGGAGATTTTTTTCTCTCCGTAAAAGGTAAGTGTTGGTTCCACTCCTGTTTTAACTTCTTATGTAGTTTTTGGTGGGGGAATATTTAAAAGGCCCTCATTTACTAGCATTCTGACAAGGTGCAGGAGGAACTAGACCACATGATTTTTTAAAAATGTGCAGCTTACCCTCTTAATGTTTAAAAGGAAAATCTGTCCCCCGTCCCCCCCTTTTTTTGTCTGTTTGTGCTTTTGTCTCCCTCCCTTCCCGTTGCCTTAAAAGAACTTCCAAAGGTACATGAATGCTGGCAAATAGCAGTTGTGCTTCTAGCCCACACTTTCTTTGACTCAGGTTGCTTGCTTTGTGGAGACATATTTTACCAGTAATCTTGACATTCAAGCTGCATGATATCTTTTTTTCCCCTTTTCATCAGAGGAGGAAGATGGTCCCCACGTTGGTAGTATTTCATTCACCTAATTCCTTGGCCTCTTAAGTTCCATTTTGGAAGCAGAGTAGTCGTTCATAGCCTGATGGATACAATTGGGTGAACGCTGCATCATTTTTTTTATTTTTAATATTAACTTGTTACGATTAAGGACACCAGCAGCTTTACCCATTGAAAGCTAAGAGTGTATGTTGGACTGGAGACAGAAGATAAATTCAGCAAGAGTAGGCAGAGGATTGTATACATGAACAGTTTCCAAGACTGTGCCTTTTTACCTAGGAAAGAAGAATTATAATCTTCATTGTGACTCTCTGCATTGTGTGCATTTTAAGGTTCATGGTCATTCTTAGGTTTGGCCGCAGTTTTCTGCTCAATGACTTTCCGTATAAACTTGGCCCTCTATATCTAGTTTTTTATTTTAATTCTGCTTTGTCGTCCCTGTTTTTGTGGGCAGTTAATTTGTATTGAATTTTGTAAATTCCAAACATTGATTCTATTTTAAGATTTCTAAGCAGAGTTCACTGAACACTGGGAGCCCAAAGAATGAATGATACATTGTGTATCTCAAGGTTTCAAGTTCACTGCAGTTAGTACTTTTTCTCTTCTTTTGGGGATGTAATTGATATGATTTACACCAAAGTATGACTGTTTAGTCCTTGCCTTGCCACTCTGGCATTGTCTTTTGGGGTTCTTAGGATTTGATTTCTGAAGCATGACTGTCTTGTATTGGTAGTCTTTTGCCTTTGGAATGGAACTGCTGGCACAGTAATGGATTTAGTTTTAGCTGTTACTCGACACAACAATCCTTGACAGCACAGAAAAGGAATTTCAGGGTGTTTCAGCCACAACAGCTTATTGATCCTCTTGGATGATTGCATGCTTCACCCAATTATACAAATAAGAAATATCCCTCCTTGATTACATGAGTACTTAGAACAGTGGTTCTCAACCTTTTTCGAGTCGCGACCCCCTTTTACAATTGCCAAGTAACCTGCAACCCCCGTCACATTTGCATACATTTGCATAAATGACATTTTCAATAGGATAAAGAAAACACATTTGTTTTTTGGGCAGTCCAGGGTATCCATATATGTAATTACTTTAAATTTTAAAGTTTAAAACAAACAAGTAAACGGTACTACCACCTGTTGCGCAGCGGCTGTGACTGTGTGGTGCGGCAACCTTTCCTGGCACGGAGGAAAGAGTGCCTCTGAGCATGCACTGCGTTCCTTGTCCTCCCCTCTCTCCCCAAAAACTCTTCCAAGCAGGCTGGGGCTCTCGCGAGGAAACCCCCTCTCTTGTGACTGGGACACTGCTTGTGCACAGAACTGCAGTTATCCCTCAAAGCGGAGCTCCATTTAATCACCTCATGAGAGCGAAGGGCCAGGAAAGAGCCGAGGGCCGCTTATCCCGCTCGGACTTTTCGTGCCTTTTTCTCCCCTCCGCCAGTCACCGCTCCTTCTGTGCCTCACCGAACCCGCGCGCTCGAGGGGGAATATGATATGGCACAAGAGCATAGGAATTCAGGACTTTTCGCGCCTTTTTCTCCCCTCCGCCAGTCACCGCTCCTTCTGCGTCTCACCAAACCTGCGCGCTCGAGGGGGAAATCCTGAACTGCGCATGCACCTCAACTCTCTCCCCCTTGGCCTTTCCAGAGCGGAACTGATGACTCAGGGTAGAGCGGAACTGGTGACTCAGGGCAGAAAAGCGAAGCCGCACTACAGACGTGCGCACTTGGATTCCAGGCTGAAGCTCCCGCCCCACCCAAGTGCGGCTAAAAGTAAAAACAACGTGGCTGTAGCGGCCTCAAGGGGGACCTCCCTCTTCTCCTCCGAGACCTGAACTGGCCGAGCCAGGGGAGCTTCCTTGGCCTCCCACACATCCCGCCGTATCATCCGCCCGGCGCAGGTGCGACCGCTCCCAGGGCTGGCCCGCCCGCCTCTCAGCTGGGCGGCGGGGCTACAGCTGGTGTGTGGCGGCGCACCGCCGCATCTCTGCAGCCCGGCTCCTTCCGGCTGTCGGTCGGCCGGTTCCTCGCCTCTCTGCTTGGGGTCTTCCCTGCCCTCGCGGACAGATCAGGGTTACGGGGCATCTGGGTTAGTCCTGGACAGCCCGGGATAGGGGCTGTCCCAGGACAGTGGCGGCGACCCCCCCAGAAAACACTTCGGGGTCGCGACCCGCCGGTTGAGAACCATTGACTTAGAAGGATTTTTTTAAAAAAGTGGTTCATGAACCACCTGGAGTTTTCCTAGAGTTAAGTCATAAGTTCATCCCTTGGACGTGTAAATAAATGTTAAGCCTAGGTAGTTATTTTGTAAAAACAGATAATGTAAATAAGCATTTGATCTGTTAAGCCAAATAACTCTTCTGTATACATCCACTTTTTAATCTGTGTTAGCTTGATATTTAGGTACTTATTTAAGTTCTTCTTGAATTTATGATGGTTGTTTATCAAATGTAGGAGAAATGGTTGATATTTGGAGTCCTGAACTTATTCGCACAATCTAGAACTGCTTCAATCTGTCTGGGGTGGACACGGTCATTAAGCCCTACCAGTGACTGTTTCTCTGGAAGCTGGTCTATGAACTGAGAAGCTGCTAGGAGTTTCAAGAAGCTGTTTGCATTTTTTTTCAAGCAGGGGAGGGATCCAAGAGGTGAGCCTTATCTCAGTATCATAATGCAAAGAGACACTCCTCAGTTTGATCAACAGGAACAAAAATAAAATGGGTTAAAAGGGAGAAGAATTGCACAACACAGCTTCTGCCCAGGGCCAGTTCACGCATTAGCTTTCTTACACAGGTATACTTTGCTTATGGGAAAACATGCTCACTAATCTGTGACGTGTGGCATAATTGTTTACCTTGTGCACTCACTAAATGGGAAGCTCTTGTGTGCCTTCAGTCTTACATCCACGTTCATGGTCTTGGTTGGAAATGAGGATCGCTCAAAGGATGTGCAGATTCTGCATGTCCGGTTACTCGGCGCATCAACCCAATTATATTGATTCCCCCACACCAGCCCTTGGTGGCATGCAATCTTGCCAATGCAGTCAGCTTGGCACATGTGGTCAAAAGCCTTTTCAAATATCAAGGGCCTTGAGTAGATAAGACAGTAAGGTAAGTTAGGCGAAAGCCGTTTTCCATAGACTTCATGTGGGGTTGTAGTATGTAAGCAAACCTGTCATTCATCAGAGGAGAGGTTATTCTGGGTGCTTCACCCTTTCCTCTAACTGGCTGCAGTTGTAGTAAAGGCCTGTCCTGTTCCTCTATATGTCCTGGTGACCAGTCATCTCCTTCTGCTGTGTAATTGACAAAGACTCCACTTCCCTTGTGTATCTTTCGGTCACCCGTAACAGCAGTGGCATTGAGAAGTTCTGGCACCTGCAGCTCATCCCTTTATCTCTCCCACAGACCCTTCCAGCGTGTGTGTCCCTCTCCCCCTTGCGTCTCCACAAGGCACCTGGAATTACAGCCCAGCTCTCGTACTCTCAACAGTTTACTCAAGGCAGGCCATTAGAAATGGTCTGATGACAGCCCCATTTTAATCTGTTTAGAAAAAGTTTCTGGTTCATGTTTTTGGAGAACTGTCAAAACCCTGCTGCGCTTCGGAACTTTGTGTCTTGCGTAGGTGTCGGAATGTTCAGCAACATTTACACAAGGCGGGCTTTTTATAGCAGTGTATCTGCCGTGTGTTTCCAGTCTGACCCCCTTCACTTTTGCTTTAAGCACTCTCTTCCCTCCCCCCTCAGTGGTGATATCTCCCTTGCATGTTTGCACTGAGAATGCAGCAGGTTGATCAGTGATAACTTGGATGGGATTGATTGAACTGCCAGGTTTCTGCCCGTGCATGGCAAATATTTGTTTAATATTGAACTGACTAATTTATTAAACATTTGAGCCTATGCTTTCAGCCAAATTGGCTCCAGAGGCAATTTCTAGCTTACTCATTAAAGCAATAAAAACAATAACGATCAGCTAAAACAAGCAGCAGTACCACATGGAAAATACTGTTAGTAATAGAACTCAAACAGCATAAAATGTTTAATGTGGCTCTACTGATGTGGCAGTGAAAGCATCAGTGTGCAGGTTTTAAGCTTTCATGTGTATGAGCAGGGTGAGAAATAGCACCCAATAAAGCTGGGGTAGCTCCTAGTAGTTTGCAAAGAGTTTCAAGAACTGGGTAGTTGAGCTATCTATTGAGCTGGTAGCAGGCGACCTTCCTGAAGAAAATGTGATTATGTTTCTTCCATTATCTTCAATAAAACAGTGGGGTTCAATGTGAAATCTAAGTAGGCTAAAATATGAGGTGTATTTAAATTAAGAAGCCTAAAGAAAGAAGAGCCACTTAAGTTGAAGGAAGGCTTCAAACTTGAGCCAAAAGGAAAGGTGGGGTATAATTTTTTTCATAAATAAAGCTTTGTTCAGTGGAGTGAAACCTGGAAAGCAAAGAAACAAGCAAAGGCAATATTACTTAAGTACACTGAAAAATTAACTGTACTTCTAAAGTTGCAAATTGACTGCTACTGGGCAGCATTCATGTGCAGTTGTGGCAATGTGGGGGTGCTAACATGACTATGTGGACCAAGCCAGCTTGTCCTTTGGTCTCGAAGGGTGTGAGCGAGAGCTGTTTGCTTGTGCTGAAGTCATCTCGGAGGTGCTGCAGAGTTTGTGTAGTGGAGAACAAAGGATTATTAACAGAGTAAGAGCCCCGTGGCACAGAGTACTGCAGTCCAAGCTCTGCTCACAACCTGAGTTCGATCCCAACAGAAGTTAGTTTCAGGTAGCCGGCTCAAGGTTGACTCAGCCTTCCATCCTTCTGAGGTTGGTAAAATGAGGACCCAGCTTGCTGGGGGTAAAGGAAAGATGACTGGGGAAGGCACTGGCAAACCACCCCGTAAACAAAGCCTGCCTAGGATGTGACGTCACCCCATGGGTCAGGAATGCCCCGGTGCTTGCACAGGGGACCTTTACCTTTTTAACAGACAGATTGATGGGCGATTGGCTTGTATGACTGGGGAGGCCGGGCTTGATGACTGTAAAATTTGGGGACAGGAGGAGGACGTAGCCTTCTCTCAGCCTCTTGTGAATAGCAGACTGCAGAAACGGCAGTCAGTTAATTTGTGTATTTCGTTTGGGCACATCTGGGGAAAACTAAGTTGCCTCGGGAATTTTGTGTGTGTGTGTGAAGACTGCAAGATAAAAAATATATATTTTAAGCCCAGTTTCCTTCTGGATAATCTGCCAGAAAAATAGCAACAGCTCATCAAGACTCTTGTTTTAGTCTGTTGCAAGCTAGTGCTTTTTAATTAAGACTGGAGTCTCGCAGGGGGGTACATCATAATCTAATGGCAACAGAGCTGTTTGTGCTGCCTTAGACCTCAATGAAACCGACTGGCTGCAGCCGCGTTTCGCTGCCAATAGGAGTTGAGGCAGTTATTTGGCATCAACACCAGGAACAACTCATGCAAGGTGGAGCCAGGGCTCAGCGTCGGGTTTAAAGACCACGCTGTGCGAAAATGTGTATTATGCATGCAGCTCTGTTTGTAATAACACATATTATACATCTCCCATGTGTGCCTCCTTCCCCGAGAATATATGTGGGATGTAAACATGCTGCAGGCAGATGTTGAACAGTAGAGGATAAGCAGATGAGGAAAGAGAGCCCATGCAGCACTTTAATTCAGTTTTTAGTTTGGTGGGGAGACTTGAACTTGCATTTAAGCATGCATTACAGAGGAAACATAAGCCTGTTGGGCTAAATGTATGAATTGCCTTTCATATCCCTTCTCAGTCTTCTCTTCAGGCTAAACATACCCAGCTCCTTTAACCTTTCCTCATAGGACTTTGTCTCCAGACCCCTCACCATCTTTGTCGCCTTCCTCTGGACACGTTCTAGCTTGTCTACATCTTTCTGAAATTGTGGTGCCCAAAACTGAACACAGTACTCTAGGTGAGGTCTAACCAGAGCAGGGTAAAGCGATATCATCACTTTGTGTGATCTGGACACTATACTTCTGTTGATGCAGCCCAAGATCGCATTTGCCTTTTAAGCTACTGCATCACACTGCTGACTCATGTTCAGTGTTTGGTCTGCTAAGACCCCAAGATCCTTTTCGCACACACTACTGCTGAGACAAGTCTCCCCCATCCTATAATTATGCATCTGACTGTGGATCCCAGCTCTGTAAAAAGAGGACAACTATTTGAACATCCATGGTGCTGTAATCTAAGCTCATTGTTCCTACCTTTTATTTTCCTGGGATAAGTTTCGTCGAGCTGCTAGCTCTCTTCTTTGAAGTCCTTTTAAAACAGGCTTAGTTTAAACTACTGGGCCATTTCTGTCTGTCTCTTTTTGAAATTTACAGGGTAGAAAAATATTTCAAGTTCTTTATTGTCAGGTTTATTGGCTATTCTTCCTGGAGTCATTGAATCCATGCAAAAAACTGTAGGTCTCCTGGAGCCCAAGGTATTTTTAACAGCTCTTTTCCTTATTCCACTGCTCTTTATTACTGTGACTGGCCACTGCCCCTTAGTTTGTATGTAAACTTCTTCCTGTTGGCAGATGTTTCTTATGCAACAAAGCTCTAAGTGTGTGCAACTCTCAGACTCTCCTTTTCTTTCCTGCATGTACCCTGCAAGCCTTCCCTAGTTCCCATCGGTACTTTTACCTCCTCCTTTCATTATACCTTCCTTTCTCTGCCTGGGCTGCCTTTCTAGAATATATTCCAGTTTATCTTTCTCATTAGTGATTTAGTGTTTCCCATTAGACTCTGAAAGCTGACTTCATCACTGGAGAACATCCAGCCCTGTAAAGATCCAAATTCTTCTGCTTTCTCTGAGGAGACCCCTAGCCTTTATGATGGGGAGGGGAATACGGGACACGTCCCATTTGTGACAGTTATTTATTTGCTATATTTATAGACCGCATTTCAGCTGTAATCACTCCAAAGGCGGTTTACAAAAAACATAATTTGCAAACACAGTGTTATAAGAATCTGGTTCTGCCCCCTGGGTGCCATCAAGACTTTGCTTCTTTCCGGGATTGAGGGTGTTTGGATATCTGATTAATAAAGCTGAGCTAACAGTAAATGATTATCACAGTGATAATATTTGTTTACTTCATTTATACCCTGCCATTCTTCCCAACGGGGACCCAAAGCAGCTTGCATTGTTCTCCTCTTCTCCATTTTATTCTCATAGAATCATAGAGTTGGAAGGGACAACCAGGGTCATCTAGTCCAACCCCCTGCACAATGTAGGAAATTCACAACTACCTCCCCCCCACACCCCCAATGACCCCTATTCTATGCCCAGAAGATGGCCAAGATGCCCTCCCTCTCACCATCTGCTTAAGGTCATAGAACCAGCCTTGCTGACCGATGGCCATCCAACGTCGTCTTCTCACAACATCCCTGCAAGGTTGTTTAGGCTGAGGAGAGAGTGACTGGCTGAGGGTCACCCAGTGAGCTTCCACAGCAGAGTGGAATTTCAAATCGGAGCCCCCTGGGTTCTAAGCTGACAGTCTGACCATCACACTACGCTGACTCACATTTCGCTCTTCCCAGCTTCGAGTGAAGGAGCACCGTAGCCTCACTGAACTGACATTATAGTTGGGAGGGTCTTTTTGTTTCACCTCCATCCATTTCAAACCCTTCTGGTTATTGTTTCCATTTTAGAGAGTGGAAATTCAGAGACAGTTAAAAAAATTAAAATTTCAAATTGCTGCAATCTAAATTTAAACCTTATTTTAATCTGCTTCATCTGCTGACTTGCTTTGATGCCTGTCATATTTTTCATTTTGCTGCTATGTTTCCCCCCCACAGTATTATTGCTGTTCTGGTACGTTGTTTTTATGAGGATTTTAATTAATGTTGCTCTGTAACATTGCAGAAATAATTTATGTTCCCTTTTTGCAACTATAGCAAGTGAGAACCTGTCTTATAAATTTTTCAAAAAACGCTTGAGCGTGAAAATGGTCTGCATGCAGTATATATGTGCTTTTATATAAAATGGGAACATTTTGTGGCTATTTCTTCCCATATTCCTATGATTGGCTTATCTGTGATGTAGTCCCGAAGGGCCTTGGATCCGCATGAACTGATGATCTTGACGGATGTGTTGATTGGTGTGATGTTCTCCTAGATTTGCAGAACTGGAGAGTATGTTCAACTCAATTCGTTGGCATTCCTCCCCCTTTGCTAACTCCACTATACTTTTACAACCTGACAGTCCCTTCCTTCCTTTATGCTCGCCCGTTTAAATGCTGCACCCTCAGCAGTATTAAACGGAAGATATGGAAATTTACCATACTCCGACAGAGTTTGCTCATGCAATTCAAAGAGAATTGACACATTATCTCATAAGAGGATGGAATGCACCCTCTTTAGACACCACCGAGATGAATGGATCACCCCCATATTGGCGAGAATTCCTGCCCCCGTAACAAGAGACAAAATAGTCCCCTTTTTGCTGATGGATAGAGATCCAAATATAACACTGGCCGCGGCCAAACATCTCTCCATCATATTTTCCTCTAAGAAATTTTCCTCAGGACCTATGGGTCATAGGAGCAAAGAAGGTAAAAGGAAAGAACTGGGGGGGGGGGGAAACCCCTGATTATTTTGTCTCCCACCTTAATTCCAAATCTCCTTTCTTCCGGAAAACAGTCGGAGCGCTCTTGCGCGTCTGACAAATAACCAAGTTGGTCAAGTGTCTGATTGAGGCTGAGAGGTAGCATCTGCCCCGTGACCGAACCATTACTAGTGGACTGTGACGGCACAGGCTGCCGGTTGAATGGATGGTTTGTTCTGTGCTCTCCCCCTCCGGCAGTTGCCTGCTGGGTCAAGTCCTGTTTGCCTAATGTTTCTAATTCTGCCTGTGAAATGGAGTGAATATAATGCTGAAAAGCAGTGGGTTGAATTTCTCAGCATCTGATCCTCAACACCACCCCAGTTCCGTGGCACGCTTGTTTTACTTCAAGGAGAAATAGAGCTAATTCAGTCTGCCTCTTCAGCCACATATATATGATATTTAGAGAGAATACTCTTGCCGTACTGGCCTTTTCTGCATTCCAAAAGGATAAATATTGGGGCTTAAGCTGCAACAATTAAGATTTTATCAGATAAAAGCCAAGTTGCCTGAAGGGCAAGCTATAGTGGTCTTATACCATTCCCTCTATTAATTACTACTGAATATTAATAACACATTAAAAAAGTGTAATTTACATTATAATATACTGTATGCAATGATGCTTGTGTTAATACTGCCTGAAATAGAACTGGCATTGAAAGCCAGTTCTGTTGTTGTGGTTAGGATGCTGGGCTTGAACTGGCAAGACTTGGGTTTGAATCCCTACTTCGGGCCATGAAATTCATTGAGTGATTTTTCTCTCATTCCTCCCCTACCTCATACAGTGTATGTATGTGTAAAGTGCGGTCAAGATGCATCCGACTTATGGCTAGCCCTTGGGGTTTTCAAGGCAAGAGGTGTTCAGAGGTGGTTTGCCATTGCCTGCCTCTGTATAATAACCCTGGTCTTCTTTGGTGGTCTTCCTATCCAAATACTGAGCACGGCCGACCCTGCTCATCCATGAGCAGCACCACCCTGAGCTCCTTAGAGAAGAGTAGAATATAAATGTGAGGAATCAAAATGAATAAACTTCCACATCATCACTTGACTGACTCCACCCCATTGACACAGCCAGCGAGATTACCTTTGAAATCAGGGTGTTTAGTTCTTGGCTGAGTTCTCTGTACATGTCTTTCCAATAGGGTTAGTATAAATGGTCTTTTATTTAAGGATACTATCGTATACGAAATGTGACATACACATTACACACTGTGTCTTAAATGCACATGGCATGATGCTCTTGTGAATTGTCGTTGGTATAAAATACTGTTTTTAACTTGAACTTCTTCATTCCCCACTCCCTCTGTTCTTCTCCTTTTGGTTCCTAACCATTTCCCTTATCTGTCAATGAACTTGAGATGTTCTAGAGTCCAAGTGTTTAGAACAGTGACCCAAAGTACCTTGTTGATTTATCTCTTAAAGGGGAAGAAAAAGATCTCCATAGGTCATATCTGGCACGGCTTTATATTGGTTTCTTACAGAGGTATCAGTTATATTCTGAGAAGCTCTGCTCCATTGGTTTTGTAACTGAAGAATTTATATATGAAGGAGGGGTGCAGTGGTCTGATAGCTTTGCAGGAACAGAGGAAATGTAGAAAATTGTGTGCCTGGGGGCTGTCCAGTCTGTGGTTCCAGTAAGGGAAGGGAGCAGATATCTCACACTGAAGACATATAGTGGTGGTGGGACCAATATACAGATCTGTAGGCGCATAATAAAGCTGCATGCAGCATCTGCAGGGGATCCCAGTATGAAGGGGATTGTGTCACTGGGGAAGGAGGAGAGTTAACTATCCCTCCCTCCACTCCTTGTATACACACAGTTTCTGTCATCGGAAATGGGTCCCTTGTGCTGCTTTATGCCCCTGGTGAGGACAAAGGCAGAATCCCTAGTGGGGGAAGTCATTTCCAATTTGGGGGTGGGACTCACCAGCACCATGGCTCTAGTATTGTGTCTTCATAGGGCTGCCGACAATAGTTTGGGAAATTCCTATAAATTTGGGGGGCTGTGCCTAGGGAGGATAGGATGTGGGGAGAGGAGGAAGCTTGGCGGGTATGTGATGTCGTGGAGTCCACCTTCGGAAACTGCCCTTTCATCCATTTCTCTCCGTAGCAATTCTGGAAGAACTCCAAGCCCCACTGCTAACCTTCTGTCTTCACCATCCCACAGGTTCTTTTTGCTGCTCAGCTATACGCATCATGACCTCGCCACATATCTCCAACATTGTGCATATTGGTCTTAATGTTTGGAGTTCATAACCCAGAGGTGGAGAAGGAAGAAACCATGGGAGGGGGGGAGAATGTGAACCCTGGCGAGGCACGTGTGAGTGAGGGGCTTCTGATCCGCACGCTCTTTCTCCTCCACAGTGCAGTGACTAAACCCTTTTGGGACTCGAAAGTCGCGCTGCCATCTTTCCAGAAAACATAATGCCTTTGAAAGGTTGGATCTTTCAAGGGTTGGGCTGTTGAACCTTCTCTTAAGTAAATTGACTTGAGGGAGAGGACTGGCATTGTGCAGCGTTAACAGCATAGGGAGACACTTTCCTGTAACCGCCCAGCACAGCGCTGCTGTTCCTCCTCCCTTTGAATAAATTTACTTGAGAGGAAATGGGAGAGTGAGACTTCTTAAGGCTTAGAGTTGGGGCTGCTGCACTTTGCTGCTCGATACCTTCATTCCAGACAGTGTACCATTTGAGGAGCTGCCGCAGGAGATGGCCTTCCTTGGCCCTCAAACAAGGTGTACCTCCTTGGGGATTAAAGAGAGGGGAAAAATGGAAATCCTTGATCTCCAGAAGCACTTCCGCTGGCCAGAAAGCACACGTCTTCCAAACACGGAATGCTTTTGCTTGCTTTTTCAAAAGTGCGTAGCTAGGATTTTTCTGTGGCACATTTATTCAAACCGCCATTGACTGATTGCACTCCTCTGTCCATTATTATGCATTTGGGCCTTAAAAATGGATTGCTTTACTCTGAAGTACCAGGATTAGCAAAACAGTTTGGCTGGTGACCAGTTTTTTGGGGGGGTTGGTCTGAACCTTAAATGGAAGATGGGGGCATTCTTTTTGCTGAATTTGGTTCATAAATACCAGGGCGGCAGTCGGGTAATCTTTCAGTGCGTTCATAATATTTATTTTAAAGCATCAAGACTCATATATCTCTGCCTCGGAACCCAAGCTTTCCATTTCCCAGGCAGAAACGACAATGAGGAGAGAAACGTGCTGTGGAAATTCGGTGCCGCCTTAATAAAAACTTTACAGCTTTAGACGCAAACAAACAGAACTGAAAATAATTTTTCACCACATAATCTTAACACTGTCATTTGAACATTTCTTGTAATAATGTGGAACGGAGTTGTCCTCGATCTGCCAAGTATGTTGAGGTTACGAAACATTTGGAAACATGATGAGGTCTGACACTGCTGGAAACAAAGTCAAGCAACCCAAACCCACTTTTGTGTGGCAATGTATAAGAACTTGGAGGCTTTTGTGCGTCTGAACGGCATGGGGGCCTTATGAAAATTTATAGAACCATTGGCCTTCCTCCTACGTTTGCTGCTTCATTCCTGGTAAAACCGTGGTGGTTACTTGGTGCTTCAGAATCATGGATGCTTGTCAAGGATGGCCCCTTCATCCCTCTTGCACCTACTCGCTGTCTGGGGACTGATGCCCAGCCAGTTGGGCTGGGCGAGAATGGGTGTTGAGAGTATTTGGGCTTAGTTAGGCACATGATAAAGTGAGTGCATTAGGGCAGTGGCTGAATGTGTGAGCTAGGATCTGCTGTGGTCCAAATCATTTTTGTTTATTGCTTTTTTTGGCCGCACTCTGCCTTCAAGGAACTTGGGCTGGCGTGCACGCCTGTTCCTCTTTTTACTCTCCAAGCATCCCTGCAGGTAAAGTTAGGCTGTGCACTGCTGGCCCAAGGTCAACTATGCGCTTCATAGCTGAGCTGAAATGTGAAGCTACTGGGCTTACTCAAGTCCTTGGGGATGCCTACAGTAGGTCTTTGAATCCCCCTCCCCATTATGTTTTTTTGTGACCTAATTGTGTGTTACTGGTGGTAGAAAGTGCTGTCAGGTCGCAGTTGACTTAGGGAACCTCATAGGGTTTTCAAGGCAAGAGATTAACAGAGGTGGTTTGTAATTGCCTGCTCCTAAGGAGCCCCTCGGACTGACGTGGCGGTCTCCCATCCAAGAACTTACCCTGCTTAACTTCTGAGATCTGAGGAGACTGGGCCAGTCCAGGCCTTCCAGGTCAGGCACTGAGTATTACTAGCATTTCATAAATTGAAATCTCAATCAGATTTTTTTTTTGTGTATCTTATGCTGCCCTAAGCAAATCAGATCCTGCAGATGACTTCTGGGAGAACTTGCATTTTTTTACTTATAACTTTCGGGAACTGAAAACATGCAGCATCCTCAGTAAGTAGATTGTGGCTCAGTTTCGATTGACAGAATTCACATGTTTAAGTTAGGCACTTCTGACATCTATCATTTTGGTGAGGGAGAGACAGATGAGGCATGCTTAGAAGCAGCAAGCTCGCCTGTTTCCCAATTCAGAGGTACATACCGAAATACCCTCTTTTATCACCAAGAAGTGAATAGGCTTTTGTATTCTTAAGATGAGCTTTAAAATTCAGGAAAATAAAAAGAATTTTGAACTTTTTAAATTGCTTTGACCATGCTTTCAAAAAGAGCAATCTTGGTGTTGCCTTCCCTGTGTACTTGGTATGTATTGCCTAGATTGCAGTGCCTTTCCCCCCTCCCTTCTGCAGTCTCTCGCCTCTCTCTTCCCTCGAAAATCAGGGCAGATTATGCCACAGTCATTTGTGGTGGGAAGAGGCAAGGCAGAAGTATGTCTGTGCGGCACTTAGGAAAGAGTGCAAACCTAGCCTTTGGTCCCTTAGCTGTCCATGGAAGTCTCCCTTAGTGGTAGGATTGTCAACCTCCTGTTGGGACCTGGAGATCTGGAATAACAGCTGGTCTCCAGACCACGGATCAATTTCCCTGGAGAAAATGGTTGCTTTATACAGTGGCCTCTATGACATTATACCTTGAGGGGGTCCCTCCCTTCCTAGGCTCCCTTCCTAGACTGAATAATGTAGAAATACAAAATATTGTTTCTGTCCTCCCCTGTAAATAGGTGATGAATCCAGAGATGGGTGGTGGTGGTTCTGACACAGATAATTCCTCATAAATGAAACTGTTGTAAATTCAGTGTCAAGAATTCATAAGCAATTCATAAGCAAATAGGTGATGAATCCAGAGATGGGTGGTGGTGGTTCTGACACAGATAATTCCTCATAAATGAAACTTTTGTAAATTCAGTGTCAAGAATTCATAAGCAATACCTGTGTTCAGACGTTATAAAAAAAATTCTAATTTTGATCAGCTCCTTTGGGGAGAAAAGCAGGGTTAAAATGCCCAAATAATTGTTTTGATAATGTTCAACCGAAACTTAATGCGCATTGCTGTTTTCAATTTTTGTCCTACATTTTGGAGTTTGTATAAAAAAGTGCCAAATAGCTCTAGTGGAGAGATAGTGCATCGTCAGCATCAGGTTTGGAGCTGTTGTTTGCATCTGATAGAACTATGGCTTCTAAAATGGAGCATAATGCGCTGGACAGCTTCTGCTTTCCGGGTAAGACTTCCTGAAACGATTGATCATTGTGCTTCGTTCTGCAGCGAAAGCAGAAGAACTGACCAAAAAAGGTATGCTTTTCGTAGAGCTGCTGTGCTTTCAGTAAAATACAGATATTAAGGCCTTCGCTGAGAATTAAGGGATTTTTGAAGCTGAAGTTCCTTCCACAGCTGACTGTGTGTGCAAAAAACCAAAGTGAAGGTCTTTTATAGATGGGGATATACTGAAGAAAGCATCAGCTGCTTCATTTCACTTCATGTTATAGCGGCAAGATGAGGTGAGAAACAGAATTAATATGAATTTGCTTCTGCAAGCCGAGTAATACCTGAATGGTGCGGTGGCAGAGAATACTGTAATAACAGATGCAGCTGAGAGTTGGTTGTAAATCATATACCTAGAAAGTTTTTAAATGTTCCTTTGGGGGAAAAGTAGTAAATATATTACAAATAGGGAGGGGTGGTTTGCCATTGCCTTCCCCAGTCATCTGCAGAGGGGACCACCTTTACCTTTAATAGGGAGGGAGGTTTTAATATGGCTTGTTATGGTAAAATTTCTTGAAATATGTTTCCCTGACTCCTGCGTCCCACTTGCTATGAATCGTAGGTCCTGTGCTTAGAAAGTTCTGCATGGCATGTTTTTGTTTATATAATCTATTTTCTCACATACCTTGTTCATAATAACTTCATAATAAGTTATTATGGAAGCAGAAACCTAATTGAGCTCAATCTGAGGTTTGATGTATGAGCAGCGAGTGTAGTTCTGTGCAGATATCATGGGGAGATGACACCGTGTCATGGGGAGAGGTTCAGGTAGCCTTCAGAAGGTAAACTGCATTTTAACCTCCGCTGCATTTTTGTCTGCCTGGGATAGTTTGGAGTTGGATCATGAGTATTTAATTTAGCTTGAATATGCATTAGTATGAATAGGTAGGGACTGATCAGTGGGCATGGGGAAAATAGGGAAGACTGAGCCCAGGATGGTATTAATGGAGTGCACTAGACATTAGGAAGAATTTTCTAACAGCCAGAGCAGTTCCTCAGTGGAACAGGCTTCCTCAGGAGGTGGTAAGCTCTCCTTCCCTGGAGGTTTTTAAGCAGAGGCTAGATGGCCATCTGTCAGCAAGGCTGATTCTATGACCTTAGGCAGATAATGAGAGTGAGGGCATCTTGGCCATCTTCTGGGCATGGAGTAGGGGTCACTGGGGGTGTGGGAGGAGGTAGTTGTGAATTTCCTGCCTTGTGCAGAGGGTTGGACTAGATGACCCTGGTGGTCCCTTCTAACTCTATGATTCTATGAGTGCAGATTTCTAGCTTTGAGGAATGACCGGTGTGTGTGTAGCAGTGCTTTTGTGTGTAAAATGTATTCCTTCATTGCAATAGGGCTGGTTGTTTTTTCTCCCAGTCACTTGAGAAAGCTGTTTGTGGGAGAATCCGGTGCCTTCATCTCACTTGCTGCTTGCGACTTCGGAGTAGTAGTTCTGGAGGAGGAGGGGGGAAAATCACTGCTGCATTCTCTGGCAGCATATTAATGACACTGGTGTTCTTTCACTGATGTGAACAAGAGAGTTTCACTGGGTACGTGAAGTCCTTTTCTACGCTCCATGCCCTGTTTTACAGTAGTGGGTGAGCTGTGCTGGGAATGGGCATAACACCGGAAGTGCGCTTTTATGTATGACCAGAATTAGGATATGTGGCTTTCACATCAAAAGGAAGAAAGGGTTTATAATTGTTTTGGCTATTTAGCGTGACTCTGCCCTTTAAGGATGTTGGCTTGAGCAGACTTCTTTGTCAACAATTTACAGTGTTTCTCACAATGAATCGGGAATTCCAAATCCCTAACTAACTCCATTTTATTGACTTTTAAACAAAGTAAGATATACTGTATCTTTCTGAGAGTGCTTAGATTTTTGATCCATTTCAGAAAGCTTTAAAAAAGAAAGTCCAAGGTATCCACAAATGACATTTTTTGCCCATCAACTTCAGTGGGTACCTTCAAGTATACCGGGAAGATACTTTTGCTTAGACCTTGATATTTGTTTAGCCACATCTCCATCAGAATGATTGCCTTCATTATTCTCCAACAGTCCATCTATGTGTCAGATGAAACGCTGAAATTAAAAATCCCCTTCCATCTTGTCATATTTAGGGATACTGGGCTATTGGCATTATAATGTACGCAGTTGTACCTCTGATGCTTTGTGAAGATTAAATGTAGTTTCCTGGCAGTAAGCAGGCAAGCGTAGGTATCTGTATAATAACGCTTCATGGGAGTTTGCTTTCAGGAAGTATTTCCATTTGTTATTGCACATTAAATATAATAGCAGCTGGCCTGATTGCCCTTCATGTGTACTGGATACCTGCAGGGTAAAAGACCGTCTCACTAAGTTTGTTCTGTGACACGCTGGTTTTTTTGAGCAAATAAGGCAGCTGTTTGCGCTGCAAACCTCTGCTTTGTGCATGAGGATGAATCATCTGTATACATTAAGAGGTAGGTCACAGGGAGCTGCAAGGAAATAATCCCCTCAAGCTGAATTGTTGAATAAATCACCAGAATAGACCTGGTTTTCTTGTGTCACTGGGGCAGCATTTTGAAATAACTGCATTCCATATTAGTGCTACAATTGTTAAAAATGGTTTTGTCCATTTAAAATTGAATAGAGCGCCTCTAGGGAATAATTTCTAAGTATTCTAAATTTAGGTCTTAATCTCAATGCAGAACATTGACAGTGAGATGTGAAAGGGATATTATGAGCAGGCAGCATAGGTTATTTGACCAAAACCTCTATCTTGTCTAAAGTGGCCTACTGGCTATGTATCTTCCCTACCTCCAGTTCCCTCCAGGCTGTCAAAAAATTCTCACTAATCTGAAAGATAACTTAAAATCTGCTCTCATTAAACTGTACCGCTGGAGACAGATAATACACTGTACCTTAAAAATCAAGCTGATCTTCCTGACTGCGAATGCTTTACTTGTATTGTGGATTTGGGGGTGTTGTTTGTGTCTTTGCTTCCTGCCTTTCTGCTAAGCTACTCAGAACTGTTTGTATAGAGGTTTCAAATTGGTCTTCTCATGCTGGCAAGGATCATACCCACTTCGTTCTGGAGATGGAAATAAAGTGGACTTCTGATTTGAAAGCCATCATGATGTTGTTTTTTCTCAGCTGCCTTTTCATTCAGTCTTATTCAGCCTGTTCTTCTCCAGAGAACAAAATTCAGTTTAATACCACTGTGTGCCATTCTCATTCAGATCAGGGCATTGGGAAGGTCTTCAACAGGCAAAGAGATTCAGGCCTGGGGGGCATGTTGTGTTCTGTCATAGTTTCTAGCAACTCTGTTGGCTGTGGCCTGTTTGTAAAAATTAGGCATCTTAGGCTTTTGATTGTGGAAGAAGCCTTGTCCCTCAATTGCCCTGCCTTTTAAACAGCTCTTTGTTTTGTTGTTGTAGCGCTGATGCCGTGAGCCGTTCTTCCGTCATTCTAAAGATGGATCGCTGTTACTGATGGGAAGGAGTCCAATATGAGTGGAAATGATGTTGGAGGAAGAAGACGCTTTGAGGACAGTGAACACACACTACACATCTATCCTGGGAGCATCGCTGAAGGGACCATCTATTGTCCTGTCATTGCCCGGAAGACCTCCACAGCGGCGGAGGTGATTGACTCTCTCATTAATAAACTTCAACTTGACAAAACAAAATGTTACGTTCTGGCGGAAGTGAAGGAATTTGGCGGGGAAGAATGGATCCTCAACCCCACAGACTGCCCGGTCCAGCGCATGATGCTGTGGCCCCGGATGGCCCTGGAGAACCGTTTGAGCGGGGAGGACTATCGCTTTCTTCTACGGGAAAAGAATCTCGACGGGTCGATACACTATGCCAGCCTCCAGTCCTGGTTGCAGGTGACAGAGGAGCGCCGCAGGATGATGGAGCGCGGCTTCCTCCCACAACCGCAGTACAAGGACTATGACGACTTGTGCGCTTTACCAGACTTGAACGAGAGAACGCTCCTGGAAAACCTTAGAAACCGCTTTAAGCAGGAAAAAATTTACACGTACGTTGGGAGCATACTGATAGTCATTAATCCGTTCAAATTCCTCCCGATTTACAACCCCAAGTATGTCAAAATGTATGATAACCACCAGCTGGGGAAGCTGGAGCCCCACATTTATGCGGTGGCCGATGTAGCATACCACGCGATGCTTCAGCGTCGAAAGAATCAGTGTATTGTCATTTCTGGAGAAAGTGGGTCTGGGAAAACGCAGAGCACAAACTTTCTGATCCATCATCTCACTGCTCTTAGTCAGAAGGGATTTGCTAGTGGAGTAGAACAGATCATTCTAGGAGCTGGACCAGTGCTTGAGGTAAGTGTGCGTTAATTTTACGATGCAGCTGTTGTTGCTTTTTTGTCGTGCTGCTTAACGTACCTGGGAGTGGTTTGCCTGTGAGCTGTAGAGCTTAGTGAGACTTTTCTACTTCTGTAATGATTCCATTGAAGAAAGCAAGTGGAAAGTGTTACAATGGAAATTTAAATCCATATGTTAAAGAACCATGAGCTGGCAGGTCAGCCTCTTCTTGCTTGCAAATCTTTCCTTGAAAATCCTCATCGGCTCGCAGTTGTGGTGTTCTGTGTTCCATGTGCATTTATCAATAGAATCATAGAATTGGAAGGTGACCACCAGGGTCATCTAGTCCAACCCCCTGTACAATGCAGGAAATTCACAACTATATCCCCCACACACCCACAGTGACCCCTACTCTATGCCCAGAAGATGGCCAAGATGCCCTTCCTCTCATGATCGACCTAAGGTCCTAGAATCAGCATTGGTGACAGATGGCCACCTAGCCTCTGCTTAAAAACCTCCAGGGAAGGAGAACTTACCACCTCCCAAGGAAGCCTGTTCCACTGAGGAACCGCTCTAACTGTTAGAAAATTCTTCCTAATGTCTAGAATTCCTGCAAACAGAACATCTTGTAGTGGAATTGGTGGGGTTTTTTATGGGGGTGGGTGTTACATGCCCAAGGCATGGAACCAGCAAGTGCAGAAGATCAGGGCAGCCTGTGCTCTCCCCATGGTTCCCCAAATGCTTTTCACCTGATTAGATAATTCTGCTTTAATAGCAAGCCATAGCTTGCTGTTGCATCTGAGTCTGCATGCAGTGATTTGCACTTTCCTAGCAAACCAGGGTTTTGACTGGGAATAAATCATTGGCAGTCCTGGATTGCAGGAGAAAGCACAAACCGTAGAGTGCTTGTTCAGATGTAACAACGATGCTGCAGTTGGTCCCAAACCCAGAAAGAGGAAGGAGAATGGGTGAGTGAGTACCAGGATTTCCCAGTCTCATTAATTCACCAGCACGCTATGATCTACTGTTAAACCTGAACCAAGACCTAACAGTGGTTAGAAATTGCGAAAAGTGCCATCAAGTCACGGCTGACTTATGGCGACCCTATAGGGTTTTCAAGGCAAGAGACTTTCAGAGGTGGTTTTCCATGGCCTGCCTCTGCATAGGAACCCTGGACTTCCTTGGTGGTCTCCCATTCAAGTACTGACCAGGGCCGACTGTGCTTAACTTTCAAGATCTGATGAGACTGGGCTATCCAGGTCAGGGTGTAACAGTGGTTACGCATTTAAAAAAAATAGGTACCATTCTTTCTCTTTAAAAATTCTGCTTTGCCTCAGTAAATTATCAGATATAAAGCTTGCTGCACACTTTTTGCTAGCACCAATACTACTGTGAATGAGATTGTAGTTTATGTTATCATGGTTTAATCAAGGGACAGGCCTAATATTAAGAGTTGTCTTTCTGTAACGGGACAAATCTCTGGCAGGTTCAGTATAGCCTACACATCTTGGAGCACACTTCCCGAGGGGTGGGTAGGTACAGGACATTTAAGGGGAGTCACAAAGTTCCAGGGAATAGAAGGATCCTGAGACAGATGTGCCTTCTGGAGTGGGTTGAATGCCTCCTGGTCAAGGAACCTCACTGATCTGTGAAACTACCTAATCTTTGCCTCACCCGTCTGTCATCTCAGCCCAGTTAAGGAGGGAGGGTGCCCAGAAAAAGCTGATGCTTTGTTTAACAGTAGTTATTCAAGTGTGGTTCTAGGATGGGCTCAGATATCTTATGGTATCGCCTATGCCCAGTGAACCTGTACTTCTTTGGTGGCCTGCTATCCAAATGCTAACCAGGGCTGACCCTGCTTCGTTTCCGAGATCTAACCAGTCTGGGCTAGCCTGGGCTCTCTGGGTCAGGGCGTACATTCAATACCAAATTCAATTTAGAGGTTTTCTGGTGCGAGTCCCTCAAATGATCCTTATTGCAGGGTATTGATAGAAGGGTTGCGCTGCCCTATGTATCTGTAGCCATGACTACTACCCAGTTGTTAAAACAAATGTTAATGACTGTAAAAGCGGAGGTGAAGATACCTTTCGTTAACTACTTATGTGGACAATTTGTATTCTTCTTCTGTATGTGCTTGTAAAGTTTTGTGGGTGTCAGCAGCCTTTTGGGAAAAGCAATTTGATTTGAATGTGGAGGCGGCTCTAAAATTCCATCTGCCCAGATACCGTTCCTCAGAATCATCCCAGCAGTGAATCAGTTTTTCGACAGTGGTCAAGCATAACAAGCTCATGCTCTTCTTAGGTAGCAGACATCTCCCTAGGAAGTGTCTTTCATCCTTTCTTGAATCAACCCCTTGTGTCAGTTGCCACTAGCTGTTTATTGAAACTGGTGACTTCGGTCAAGTCTGAACAAGCTTCTGTTGTCAACTGTGTGAGTAATTCTGGCTCAGTGTGGGAATTTCTGTGCCATCTGAGTTCTGCTTAAAGCTTGCAACAGAAACATCTGGCACAAACATGCGCTTATCCAGCATCCATATTTACCACGGGACTTCGATAAAAGGCTTCCATTTCCTTATTTAAGATAACTTACCATTACTTTGTTTCGCGCTGAAGTTTTATTAATTCCCGATCTGATTTCAATAAACGTCTTTCTGACAAAAGAGAAGAAGAAAAAGGCATCAGCCAAAATTGCCTGTTCATTTCTGACTCTTGTCTGACCGCCAGACTTAACAGAAGAGCACAAAAGTGAGATCCCCTGCTAAGGCTCACATGGACACATAAAGCTGCCTTCTACTGAATCAGACCCTGGGTCCATCAAAGTCAGTACTGTCTACTCAGACTGGCAGCGGCTCTCCAGGGTCTCAGGCAGAGGTCTTTCACATCACCTACTTGCCTAGTCCCTTGAACTGGAGATGCTGGGGTTTGAACCTGGGACCTTCTGCATGCCAGGCAGATGCTGTACCGCTGAGCCATGGCCCTTCCCATAACAGGCAGCCCAATAGGCTCACACAAAGACCTCTGCGGTCTCTGAGAATTTGTCACTGGGCTGACTTGGCAACACAAGTTCAAAATGCAGAGCCAGATACTGTTCCTCAGAGTTTAATGTCCTCATTATGTTGTCATGAACTTCCCTGGGTGATCTTGGGCCAGGCGCTGTCTTAACCGAACCCCACTGGGTTGTGGTGAGGATAAAAAGGGGAAGCGAACCATGCAAGGCGCCATAAGCTCCTTGGAGGAGAAGTGAGCTAAAACGAAGATCGCTGTTCGTTCTGTTGTGTAAACTGTGAAGCTACAGTTTTTGAAACCGGAGTCCTGACGTAAGAAAACTACTCTAGCCCAGCCACTGGCCTGCTGTGAAGGGGAGCCATTTGTCTCTGGTTCTGAGATCCATTGCCTGTAGGCTTGGCCATAAATTATTGTCTAGTAACTTTTGACCATCAGTTTTTCATCCCCCCCCCCAAAGAGGGCCTCTGGTTAATCAGAAAACTTTGTTAGTATGAACCATGGCTAAGACCAGCAAGGGGGGAAGTCTCCATGGTGACAGTGGGAGAGATGGCACATTCTCACTTAGAGGAGAAGGGCATCCTTGACGAATGATTTCTCCCGTCAGGACCAGAAGCCAGGGACAAAACACAGCTTCCTGTTGCCAGCAGTGGGAGCAACCTAGAGGCACCTGGTTGGCCACTGTGTTTGGGGGCTTCCTAGAGGCACCTATTTGGCCACTGTGTGAACAGACTGCTGGACTTGATGGGTCTTGGTCTGATCCAGCAGGGCTTTTCTTATGTTCTTATGTTCTAACCCTCTCTGCCTTCAGAGGTCCTTTTCTTGCCTCAGCAGGAAAAAATCCCACAGTCCATTTGTAGATTATTAATCACTTAAGGGGTCTTTTTTCTTCCCCCCTGTTCTTAGACTGAGGATTTGAACAATAAAACCATAAAACTTCAATAAGACCCATCTCTAAAAACACCTCCCTTCGTCTCTTCTCTGCAGCCTCTAAAAAACGAGCAACAAAATAAGTACGCTGAGGGTCAGAGTCCTCTAAGAGGAACTGAACCTTTTGCCCCAAAGTTGCTCTAGAAGATGTGGACCATTTGTTAAAACATGGTATAATCCATTGTAGCCTAAGTTGGTATACGTAAGGACAGTGCAAAAGGATATGTACCAAGGAATCCACGGACTGAAGAGGGCAGGGACACAGCCGGTCTGAAAAAGGGATCTTTAGCATCACTTAAAGGATCAGGACTTCGTCTTTGTGCCCATCAGCACAGTATTTGTGGGATGCATGGTAAGGAGCAGGAAATTTTGAGGAAATCCTCTTTGTTTTAGGGAGAAAACTGTTCTCTTTCTTGGGCTGTGTTGCATGTCGCCGATGTATTCGCTGCAACCTTAGTACCGAACCCTGCAACAAAGAGCATACTGCATATCCTGAAGCATCGCATACCCAGGGAAGTGTTATGCATTGCAAAAATTGTGTAACGCTGACATGTGGCCGGTTGCCTCATACACTTACCTGTGTGTGCCGTTCATGATAAATCTTAACTCTGTCAATGGGAGAATTCCACTTAACTTCACAGTGATAACAGTTTTGTCATATTTTGAAAAGCTGCTTCCCCGTGCCTCTGAAGTCAGCCAAGATTGCCTGCTTTACCAGTCTTACTGGATTCAAGCTGTGACAAGATCACAGATTTCCCCTTGAACCTGTGTAAGTCCTGCATATCTACTTCAGATCCCCTTCTTCCATAATTCCACATCTTTTGGCCTTATTTCTAAGTGGGGGGGGGGCTCATAGTTCAAGCCAGCCAGCATGGATTTTGAAACATTCTGGCCCTTGCAGAGAATAGAATATATATGAATGTAATCGCTTACTGAAACTAATTATGCTCTTAGACTACGCTGGTGATATTCATTAGGAAATTTCCAAGGGACAGTTTAGATCCTGGAAATGTCTCGAGGCCTTAGGTGTAAGAGCTTCAAAAAGAAAAGCATTTTGTTGCTAAATTCCTCAGACATCTGCACTTAGTTATTTCCCTCCTCTATCCTCCGTCACTCGTGACTGAGCAAGCTTCCCTGCTTCCGTGGCCACTTTCTTTCTCTCCCACTGCCAGGTTCCTGTTTGTATTGGCTGTTTTCCTTCCCAGCCACACCATCATCTCTCCCTTGTCTACCACCCCCTCGTTGCTAGCCTGCCCTGCGCCCCCCCCAATTTTTCCATGCAGTTTCTTATCCACTATCCGCCTAGGTCCAGGTGCTTCACCCAGCTGCTCCCCCCACCCTTATGCAGTCTCACAGTCAGACCCGTAATCCTTTCACCTTTAAAATACGAATCTTTGTCTGACCCCCTCCTTTCTGTCACCGATCTCCATGTGTGTTCTCTGGTGGGAAATGATTTGCCGGACAGCCCTGGGATTTTGCATCTCATATTTTCCCTGCTTGCCTAGAGATTGTGGGGAATTCTTTGAGCTATCAAAATAAAGATGAAAATGTAGTGTCTGGTCAGGCAGCATCTGTTGTAGAGAGTTCCAGCTATTTATGGAGAGCCAATGGACTTTCTCCGACGCACTTTTTATATTTAGATTGATTAAACTGGAGCGTCTGAAACAAAACACTCATTCATTTCAGCTCATTCAATAAGAAATCGTTGTGATAACTGCCATTTGTGATGTGCTGTAGACAATAAACCCTTTTGAGGAGACTCAGTGTTTTTGTGTGTGACTCACCATTATTAGCATCTGAAAGTCCCTGAGCTACACACAGATTTAGTTAGAGGAAGAAGTTAAATATTCACCCCACTCCTGAAAGATTTTCAGAATTTCAGCGAAAACCAGCCTTTTAAGGGCTTTTGAAGAACTACAATATTGGGTACCTGAGTAATATTTAGAGGGCTGCTCCATATAGTATGTTTCACCTGCTGCAAATGTTTGAGAGTGTTTGCAAGTCACTTCTCTGCCTGATGGCACTGAGGTATGTTATTAGCCCATACTAAATACCTAAGTCTGACAAAACATATCATCCCAGCCGAAATGGCAGTAGCAGTAGATCCTCTTAAAAACCACAAAAAAACCCCAGCGAAATGAAAACAGGGCAGGCAGCTCAGCAGAGGGGGGTGGGGGAAGATGCAATAAAAGTGGTAATAAACACTGAACACAAAAATGAAGCATCCATGTAGTCTGCAGCATCTGATGGGTAAAGGTCCCCTGTGCAAACACCGGGTCATTCCTGACCCATGGGGTGACATCACATCCCAATGTTTACTAGGCAGACTTTGATTACGGAGTGGTTTGCAAGTGCCTTCCCCAGTCATCTTCCCTTTACCCCCAGAAAGCTGGGTACTCATTTTACCGACCTCAGAAGGATGGGAGGCTGATTCAACCTTGAGCTGGCTACCTGAAACCCAACTTCTGTTGGGATCGAACTCAGGTCGTGAGCAGAGCTTGGACTACAGTACTGCAGCTTACCACTCTGCGCCACAGGACATGAAAAGTAGAATCAGAGTATCTTTTCTTCATTTGTGGCCAGAATGACAGGGAGGTGGCCAGGCAGGGAACTGTTTGGTAAGGAGTTCCTCAGATTGATTTCCCAGTGGCAAAGACCTTACTGCTCACCCTTACACTTCTGTGTGGCCTGGAGATGGGAGAGGGAGCCGAAGCGTAACCTTAGAACTCAGGGGACAGTGAGGGGTATAGATTAGGGAGACGGCATTCAAAATTCAGTCAGCCATCAGCTCCCCTTTATTAAAATGGGAAGGAAGCCCAACCCAAGTTAACATGTAGTAGCTACTCCGGTTGAAGGCAAGGTCTGTTCTTTGGTACTATAAGCAGTGGGTACTATAATTCAGAAAATGTTGTGGCTGCTCTTGCCAGCTCTCAGGATCGCGTGCAAAAAAAAAAAAGAATTAAGCAGAGGCATGAAAGAGCAGGCACCGCAATACGTTCGACAGAACATACAGAAGAACACTAATTAAAATAGGCCAGAAGTACTAATCATCGCATTAGCAATTTTTTAAAAAAAGGGTGCAGTTATACACGCTGACTTACTGTTCCTTCAGAGTATTGGTAGGGCTTGAGAGCAGACTTGCAGAGCAGTTGGCTCAAGAGAACGCACAGCTAGAGTCCTCAAACCCAAGGCAGAAACTTAGTTTCATGCGGCCTCAGGCAGATTTTGGAGAGACAGGGCAGAAATCTTCTGGATGGGCGGAAAAGTAAATATATTGCAGGTTCGAAAAGCCAGTGTCCAGACCAAACAGTTCAAAAGATGAGAAAAAAATGTTTAACTGCCCTGAGAGCTCTTATCCAAAGTTCATTCCCCCTGCAATTGTGTTTTAAACCAACTCTCGTATTTGTGAACAGCAGGTAACCTCCCAACCTATGTGGTTTCCAGAACCTGTTGTAATGTTTACTTTGGGAGCAAACGCTCAATCAAGCCATATCCCAGGCTTCTTTTCCTTGGCATGTGGATGTATGTAGGGGTAGGAAGAATATGATGTGTTAACTTTGCTGCCGTATCTAGCACAAGCCATTCAAGTATTAAGGTGCTTAAGATCTGTGCCCCTGATTACTCCTTCCTGTCAGGTTCTTCACTGAATGCAAGATCCAGACGGGCTCTTGACATGAGTTCAGGCCAAGTTCTAGCCACAAGTCAAGTCCTTGGTTCCCAGGGCTTGGAAGCTCCTGTGTATACTTTGTTAGTGCCTGTTATCACAGCTGTGGCGTGTTGTGTCTTCATTCATGGGAAATGCCTATCTTGCTGTTGCCTAGCAATGTTTCTTACTCTCTTGTCCTAATGTTTTTAAGCAGGTAGCCTGTACTTGCTTTCCATTGCTATCCTTGCCTGCCTGCCTGCAATTAGTTCTTTTAATTTGCTTTTTAGTTCCTAATAAAGTTTTACTGCTTCAGATCTACCTGTCTGGATGAGTATGCTTGAGGGATGCTAGAGGCAAACACCTGAGACTGACACTTCCTCTCTAATTCTCTCACCTGTTCTGCACAAGACTTCTTTGAAATTCATCCTGTTGCCCCGGCTCTGACTAACTAAGTTATTTTGGGTTGGCCTTGCAAACACAGGATATAACATTCTATGTTTGGACAGGAAAAAATGCAGCAAAATACATCTAAAGATACCTTAGCGCCACCGTTATCATGACTACTGCAAAGATTATGTTGTGATCTCTGCCCCCTTCCCTACAGCCACCATCTGCCATGGCCGAGGATATTAGAGAGAGGGAAGAGGAACAGCCAGGAATTTATTTCTTGTGCCGGGATCAAGCTCTGGCTGAGGACACCCACACACACACAGCTACCGTTTGTCCTCACTGAGACAATTTATTTACTCCATTTATATTCTGCCTGTCTCTCCTATACTCAAGGCGGATCACGCAATGTAAAAACAATGCAATTGAAGCAATATACATCCAGTCAGCCTGAGAGCTAGTGTGGTATAGTGGTTAAGAGCGGCAGACTCTAATCTGGAGAACCAGGTTCGATTCCCCACTTCTCCACATGAAGCCTGCTTGGGTGACCTTGGGCCAGTAACAGTTCTCTCAGAACCCTCTCAGCCCACACGGAGGCAGGCAATGGCAAACCACCTCTGAACGTCTCTTTGAAAATCCTACAGGGTCGCCACATGTCAGCCCATACTAGCCTGATCTCATCAGAGCTTGGATGCAAAGCAGGGTTAGCCATGGTTAGGACTTTGATGGGAGCCCACCAAGGAAGCCTGGGGTTGCTATTCAGAGGAAGGCAATGGCAAACCACCTCTGCTCATCTCTTGGCTTGAAAACCACATGGTCCTGGCATCTCCATGAGTCAGTTACAACTTGATGGCACACGCATAACGCCAATCAAGGATGCAGTAAAACAGGATTGCAAAAACTAGGTTAGGGCACTAAACAGTATACTACATAGAATAAAATAATATGCGTACAAAAAAGTGAAAGAAAAATCCCACCCCCGGTTTACAATTTTTTTAAATTTTATTTGATATCTGTCCTGCCCTTTTCTGACAAAGTCAGGCTCAGGGTAGTTAACAACATATTTATATTATATATATAAAAAACAATAATAAAACTATATATCAAAATGCACATAGTTAAAAACCTAAGTGGCCACAATGGCACACAAATAATAAAAAATCCCTCTTGGAAGAAGAGTTGGTTTTTATATGCCGACTTTCTCTACCACTTAAGGCAGAATCTAACCGGCTGTCTATCACCTTTCCTTCCCCTCCCCATAACAGATCCCCTGTGAGGTAGGTGGTGATGAGAGAGCTCTAAGAGAGCTGTGACTAGCCCAAGGTCACCCAGCTGGCTTTACGTGTAGGAGTGGGGAAACCAACCCGGTTCACCAGATTAGCATCCGCAGCTCATCTGAAAGAGTGGGGAATCAAACCCGGTTCTCCAGATTAGAGTCCACTGCTCTTAACCACTACACCACGCTGGCTCTTAGATTGTTATTCACCATAGGAGGGGTCATCTTCCCATGGATAAAAGTTCCAAGACTAAGAGAAATGGTCCAACAGTATGGTGTATGCAGCAAGCCAATCAATGAAAACTACCTAACCTGGCACAGATGTTAACTATGACCCCGTTCTCTTTATCAAAAGTCCCTCCTGAATAATTCCATGTGACACATTCTACAAAAAGATACAAGCATGGGGGTCTTCCCAATCTTGTTGGAAGTAAGGGAGGTAGCAGCAAAGCACCCCTCTGATGTGCCTAAATCCAGACCCAGCTGAGAATTCCCCTCCCCTGGAGATTTTTGTGCCAAATTTTAATTGTTGTATATTAGATTTTGATTATGAGCCACTTTGAGTGCTGATTTTTTGGCTAAAAGGCTGGATAAAAATAGCATTTTTATACAATATAAATATTTAAAATTTCTTTTGAAGACTTTAATTTTCCTTTAAAAAAATGCAATCGCCCTAAATATGTTGCTTGAGTGTGCCTTTGTTGTGCTGGTTTATGCTTGTGGTATTTGGCGTTGCAGCTGGTATGCCCCCTCTGAAGTGCTTTCACCCAAATCTTGGAATGAAAGAGTTAATGCCGGGAATGTGGTACAGCTGTGCTTGTGATCTGGGGTCCCTTTTATGTTATCATTCCAAGTCTGCCCGAGCTTTCACAGAGGAAATATTTTTGGGGTCAGGCGTGTTGTCGCTTGTCATTTTTCTCCAATGGCTGTCCACTTTTGCATTTCCTTCGGCTGATAGGGAGGGGTCAGTAAACTTCACTTGAACAAGCTTGCGGCTTTTGCCAGTTTATAGTTTGCTTCTGTAGTCATGGAGTCCTTGGCCATAGAAAAATTGGCCAGGTTTTTAGCTAGCTCCTTAGCACAGTCTACAAGCGCAAGCTGCAGTATCTAGTGTGGCTATCAAGCTCAAGTGCGGTTTAAGACCAGATCTGAATTCCTTTGCAGCAGATGCCCTGTCATTGCACTTATAAGGAAGGAGCACCGTTGAGAAAGCACAGAGTTTATTATAAGGGGATCAGTAGCCCCATAGACATCATTTGTCTTCCTGATTTATGGCATCTGGCTTTGGCATATACCATTCCCTTCACAAAGCCTATTGGTTGAGCTTTTATTTCTTTACCTTTAACAGCGACTCAGAGAGCCTGCATGGTGTAGTTCAGGGGTGTCAAACATAAGGCCCGAGGGCCAGATCCGGCCCTTTGAGAGCTCTTATGTGGCCCCCTAGTCAGCTGAGGCAGCCACCCTACTCATTCTCAATCTGGGCTGGTGAGGCATGGCCCAGCCTAACCAAGGGACATTTATGTCATATCCGGCCCTCGTAACAATTAAGTTCGACACCCCTGGTGTAGTGGTTAAGAGCGGTGGTTTGGAGCGGTGGAGTCTGATCTGGAGAACCGGTTTTGATTCCCCACTCCTCCACATGAGCGGCGGAGGCTAATCTGGTGAACTGGATTTGTTTCCCAACCCAAGTCAGGCCACACTAAATTATTTCTATATTACTATTATTGCATGTATTATATGTATTTTAATCTGTTTATGTATTTAAGATTAGCCCTGTTTAATTATTATTCCCATTTTATTTTTAGCCACATCATTAAAAATACATCTTTTCCTTCAACGTAATCACCGCAGAAAAGAATTTTGCCATGGCTAAGGCTTTTTTATTCATTGCTAAATGCATGGACTCCTCTAGATTCAAGCAGTCTGCTTTTCGTAGATTTAATTCTACCAGCAACATGCATTGCAGTTGATGTATGACCAGTCACTATCTTCACATTGTAACTGCAGGTTGAATAAAATATGGGTTGGCAAACCTATTGACTTCACGTAGCGCCAAGATTGTTATACATGTCGCCTTACGGCTGCTGTCCTTGGTACCTCTCTCAGAAGAGCTGGCAGCGTTCGGCAGAAGGCACAATGAATGAAACAGAATATGATAGCTTTTAATGTTTTGAGGGGGGATCAGACAAATTAAATCAATTTCTAGTGTGTTAGGCCCCACAAGATAAGTAGGCTTTTTAAAATGATCATTATTCTTAAACTATACTGTTTCATTAGAGCTGTAACATGATGCACAGTTGTATTTCAAATAATCCACCGCTCACAGTGAATTCTTGGTTTCCCGTATAAATCTAGTCATGAGCTGTGGCAGTTTGCAGACATAAGTTAAATCTTTCAAGGTTGCAAAGCCAGCCATTCATCACAACGAGAGAGCTTGATGTAACTGCAGAATCATCCTTATGCTGTTTTACCCCATGTAGTTTTGAACTGGATTGGTGTTGGAGTCCTTATGAGCTACCAGTTTTGTTTTTGTTTTTTAAAAAACTATCAGTATTGCAACATTTTTAATTTGGGAGAAGGAAGATTCAAAGTCTTATTTATTAAACTTAAATTTAAGCCATTGTGAAATAACACCAGTTTTCAGAGATGGCATTTCTGTGCAACGTTGTGTTACGCCGAAATACAGAACCAAAAGAATGTGCCCCTTTTGAGCGCTGATTTTCTGTTTGGCAGGTGTGCTTAACAAGCGTGATTTTTATTCTTGGAAGCTAATACTTCAGCCTCAGATTGCAAATGAAACATGAATATTGCCTGAAGCACTTCAACTGTTCTACATTGTCTTTATCCCTTGCTTCTTCTCATGCATTCTATTACTAAAACCCGTAATTCAAAAAGTAAGATGAGGAAACGTATATCCTGGAGCCACTTCTAGGCACCTGAAAACGTCCCTCTTCTTTTATCCTGACAGGCATTTGGGAACGCAAAGACGGCCCACAACAACAACTCCAGTCGCTTTGGCAAGTTTATTCAAGTGAATTACCAGGAGACGGGCACCGTGCGTGGGTAAGCGGCGTTGAGCAACTGCAAAGGGCCTGTGTTGGCATGTGCACGCCCAGCTGATGGGAATGGGAAATATCCCATGTAAATCCGGAACCTAGAAACCTGTCTAGGAAAGATGTGGGTGCAGAGCTTTGACCAGTGAAGGATATCTCTGGTTAAGGAACCTTTCTTTTCTCTGTAACAGTTCTGTTTAATCAAAAGGGGAGGTAGAAAAACTGCTGAGGCCCACTCTCTTTTTTATTGATTGATATTAAAAAATTGCTGAGCAAAGTCCATTGAGAATTTAGAAAGAATCTTTTTCCTGGATTTCATTTGGCTTTGGGTCAAGTTTGGAGGGCATGTAACGTTCACCGCTGCTTGAATCTAGGGCAGATGCTTTTGTGAATTTGCTACAATCTTATGAAAGCAAGTTGCGACAGGGCTCCAGCCTGAGCGATTTGTCTTCAGCCCTAATTATTCTGCGTTGTTTCCGCCCATGCTTATAAAACTGAATTCTAGGGTTTTTTAGTCTGAGAGCTGGAAATCTGTCCCACATGGAAGCTGTCACTTCTCAGGATTCCCTTGCAACACACCCAGCTTCCTGACCTTCTTGAGAGCCTGAAATTATTCAGCCTGTGAAAGCTGGGAAACTTCTCTTCTTCCTGCATCACTAACAAGGACTGCAGCTCTTCCTCGTTTCCGAACGGCTTCGTCCAATCTGATGGACGTGATACAGTTGAAACCATCTGGAATCTTCCGGTTGCATATCATTACCTAGTAAAAGCTTCACCATCTTAAGGGAGGCTATAAAAAGGCCCCAGGATGTGGTGATGGCTGCCAGCTTGGGAGGCTTTAAGAGGGGAGTGGACATGTTCATGGGAGAGAGGAGTATTCATGTCTACTGGTCAAAATGGATACCAGTCATGATGTATACCTATTTTCTCCAGAATCAGAGGAGCAGGTCTATTATATTAGGTGTTGTGGAACGCAGGCAGGATGGTACTGCTTCAGTCGTCTTGTTTGGGGGCTTCCTAGAGGCCCCTGGTTGGCCACTGTGTGAACAGACTGCTGGACTTGATGGGCCTTGGTCTGATCCATCAGGGCTTTTCTTATGTTCTTAAGGCGGGGTAACCTTGCTTGTTGCTTCGGTTCTTCCCCTATTCTTGACTTCTTTAAAAGTTGGGTGCTGTTTTTCCCCCGTCAGTGATTTCTTGTACACCAGCATAATTGTTTACTAGGCAAGTAGCTCTCGGTTTTGACAGTGCACGCCAGGCCATGGCATGTTCCTTATTATGTAGCTGAGAAGGAAGGAGTCTTGAAGTCCGACAGGATGTAAATATCCTATTGTTGATGGATACACCCTGTGTTCGGGAGAGTTGTGCGCACCAGCACTTCTTTGTCGTTACATCCAGGGCTGTCAACGTTGAAAGGGTCAGGCACCCGAATATATTTGTTGAGAATGCATTAGCATGTGAAGAAGATGGTTCCACAGATGTTTATCTGAGGCCACTATGAGTAACTGTGGTGCCATAACACTGACTACCAAGACTGGAGGGTGCATCAAAAATTTGTTTCTTGGGCACAGAATATCTTTGAGTCTTGTTACAGATGGCAGGTAACCAGACAAGCTGAGCAAAGCTCAGCTTGTTGGGGGGGGGGGAGGGTTGGGGGGGTTCTCTCCCTTTACAGAAAAATGTTCTGTGCATTCCAGAAATGTCTGTTTTTGTGGCAATCTGTGCTGACTTCCGTCCTGCTCACCAGGTTGGAGGCAAGTCCCAGGCCGCAACAGGTGTCAGGGCAAAGGTTCTAGGGTTACAGTCCAAAGTCTGGGGTCTAGTAGCACAATCCAGATCACAGCCCAAGGTCAGGAAGCAAGACCTCAAAAGCTGATCAAGTCAGGTGACTGGTTGGTTTGTCAGCAGAGTTGCAGATGAGTTGATCCCACACTGGCCTTATATATGAATTTTCCCTACAGGTATCACTAGGTCCCATGTTACGCTCTTCTCCACAGACTGTAAAACTCTGGGATTATGGAAGCTTAAAGTTAGTTTATGCAGTGAGGACAGTTTCTTCTTGGTTACCATATATGAATTTTCCCTACAGGTATCACTTGGTCCCATGTTACTCTCTTCTCCACAGACTGTATAACTCTGGGATTATGGAAGCTTAAAGTTAGTTTATGCAGTGAGGACAGTTTCTTCTTGGTTACCACGGAGGCCGTGGAAGCTTGCAAATGGTTCAGTTTGCACAGGGTTACCACACCATGTCTGCTGTCTGGGAAGGGATCAGTTGTGGTTGATATAATGAACAGAAGAAATCAAACAGCATGGGTGAGCGGTTCACCATGAGAGTGCATAGAAATATATATATTTCCTGAAAATAGATCAGAAAAGAGCATGTACGTCATCGTTGTAATTACTTTAATTCCACAAGTAATAAGATAGCATTAGTCAAGTGGGGCAAGCTGATTTTTCAGAGCCTCAGTATCTTTTAACTGTTTACCTACACATCTTTAAAGTTGTAGGTAAAAAAAGAGCTTCATATTCAGGTGGCAAACTTGACGGAAAGCAAGGAGCCTCGTGGGTGATATTTTGAGGCCTTGAGGTCTGCAACTTACATATTTGACAAGGTTATAAATGTTATCAAATACTAAAAGACCCCTCTAATAATAGATATGCCACATGTGTACATTTTTTTCTTGTGGCCCAAATGAATCAGAAGATGCTGAGTGCGGAACCTCGGAATGATTTGAAGTGTTTTTTATTTTATTTCCCAGTTAAAATACACGGGGGGGTGGGTATCAGAAAACAATGGCAGCTAGTAGGATCTACCTGGCCTATTCACAGAGGCTGTTCATTTGCATTGAAATAAGGAAGCATGAGTTCTTCCAGTGTACTCACTACCTTCTTTCCCATATTGCGGGAAGGAATCGTAAAAGCCTGAAACATTCCCGCCTTGATAGAAACTGTGGGAGCAAATAAACAGCTGAAAACCTGAGTCAAAAATGGTTTTCACTTTCAGAAACTATAGTAGGAATTGTATTACAAAGCAGCCGGTTTTGCCAGCTCCTGAGTTTTGTTCCTTTTCCTTCTCATCTTTCTCTTTTTTTGAGCATAAAAGGAGATCTTAAAAGACCAAGGGGATGGGCTATCTTTCTTCCAAGGAAAATCTAAAGAATTTGGGGTGCCTTAATCGGAAAACAAGATCACTTAAGGGGGTTAGAAAACCCCAAACGTTGCAGAAAAAGTGAATGGAGACATTTCACCTTCTCACATAAGGGCGTTCATCCCAACACACAATTACTTATTGAGCTCATTGCTGCAATGAATGACATCACTGCCTTTATTCCTTTGCCCTGGCACTTGTCAGTGCTTTTGCTGACGGGGGAGTGGATGAAAACGGCAGGTGATCTGCTGCTAGGTAACCGAATTAGCAGTTTAAATGGTTCAGCGCCGTTGGAAGATTCCTGACTGCCGCACAACTGAGACCCAATTCTCAGGTGGTTTTCGTGTAAAGAGGAATCAGGTTAATGTAATGTCATGTTTGGATTGGTTTCTGAATTCATCCCCCGGTTGTCATTCGGGAAGCTGTATGTTTTGACATCTGGAATCAGGATTTTGTATCTGATTGTAATCTTAAGGTCACCAGACAATATCAAGCATGTTTTGCCTGAAAATTAAATGTCCTCTGCATACATCTCCTTGCATGCACAGACCGTGTATATGCGCAAGGATTCTCCCTATCTCCCACCCTAGCCTCAAAGCTGAATATGCAGTGAACTGTATAAAATAAATTGGTTCTTTTCACACAGTACTCTGCAAAGCTAATGTTCTTTTTTCTTCTTTTTCCTTTAGAGCTTACGTTGAAAAGTATCTACTGGAAAAATCTAGGCTAGTCTATCAGGAACATAATGAGAGGTGAGTAGTGGATGAAGTAATAAGCATAAAATATTTGGGGAAATAAAGAAGGGCAAACCAAAATAATAATTACAAATGTTAATGCATGGTTTTCATATGCTGTGTGTGCATGTATTTTGTTTTTCAAAACAGATGAGGTTAGATCATCATTTGTCATTATTACTGACAGAAGCTCCTGTCCTAGATCTGATCTGGTTCATACATCACTATTTTTGCTTCCCTTGACAGGCAGCACACCCAAATGTTTTGCTCCTGTGGAAAAAGGTCATGTTGGAATAAGAAAGTCCTAGAATTCCATAGGTCATCCTCAGAATCAGGAATCATAGGTCTGGAAGGCAGATTACTCACATGAGTTTCCCTGCCCTGGTGTGTGAATGGATCAGTCCTGTGAGCTATTAAATGTGTAAGAGAGCCAAGAAATGGCACACACCCGGACTCGAAGGGTGCCTGGTTAGTTTTCATTGTGCCGTGGGGTTTTGCGTGGTGGCCCCATGAAGGTGGAGGCTTCTTCTCAAGGTCTTCATAGACCCAAGGTTCTAGTTGAGAATGCAACTGCTGCTCCTGTTGAAATTAGTCCAGGATAGCTTCTTCCTTTTCAGGACCTCATGACGTTTGCCCACAGTTGCGGTTTCTTACGAAGTCATCTATTTATAAACCAAATGACTTCTCCATTGGACGCAGTTCTGAATTTACTGCTTTTGCATCCTGGGGTCCCATCTTCCACTGTAGTTACTGAGTAAGGAAAGCAATTCAGGAAATAGTGTCTTTTGACTTTATGTTTTCCCCTGGTTAATAATATGGGGCCGAGTTGTTTTCTGTTGCCCCAGAAGGTCGAACCAGAACCAACTGGTTGAAATTAAATCAAAGAGTTTTCGTCCAGACATTAGGAAGAATTTCCTAACAGTTAGAGTGGTTTCTCAGTGGAACAGGCTTCCTCAGGAGGTGGTAAGCGCTCCTTCCCTGGAGGTTTTTAAGCAGAGGCTAGATGGCCATCTGTCAGCAATGCTGATTCTGTGACCTTAAGCAGATGATGAGAGGGCGGCCATCTTGGCCATCTTCTGGGCATGGAGTAGGGGTCACTGGGTGTGTGTGGGGGGAGGTAGTTGTGAATGTCCTGCATTGTGCCGGGGGTTGGACTAGATGACCCTGGTGGTCCCAACTCTATGATTCTAAGCACTTTGTTTCCTTCATGCTGATAGCTTGGTCTTGCTGATAAGTCCACAGAAGTTACTAGCCACAAAACAGTCTGCTAGGTTATCCTCCCACATTTGTTTTTTGGCATACTGACAAGCTGAGTAGGGTGGGTGGGAGGAACTGATAGTCAGGGAGAGAAGGGAAGATTGACACCTACAATTTAGAGAAGATTCCCCGCCCCATTGCCTGGAGACAACCCTTAAAGGTGAGTGGGCAAGTAGCTATTTACAAGCCTGAGAGAGGGGCTCCTAGGATTTAAACATCTGTTGGTCAAAGGAACTGCTTGTCTCCCTGGGAATTGAATTCCATACTATTTTCTGTCCAGTTTAGTATTAGTCCATCATATGCTCTTCATTAAAGGCTGAAATATTTCACTGAGCTAGGTGGATCTTCATTATTCTGGACGACCGCCAAGACGAGAGAGATACTAGGTTTCTGTTGAAAGATTGCTCTCAAGCTTTAAACCTTTGTTTCACTCCAAGATGTAATCCATAATAAGGCATTTTGAAAACTCTCTCTCTTTATGAGGTCTTTCCTAACATTTGTCTCGAATCAGTACTTTCAGAGGCTTAGGAAGCCAAACAGAATTTTAACCACTTAGTGGCCTGTTTGTGACATCATAGCTAAATCGTATTTCCACTGCTGGAATGGAGGCAAACTGTGGTTTGCGATGAAGTCCAAATCGCCCAAAATGTAGGAACTGCTGCATATGAGCACAAGTCCTCTTTGCATGAGCTGTGTGGTTATCCGAGGCTGTTTCTTGGTTTGTGAGAGCCAGCATGGTGTAGTGGTTAAGAGCGGTGGTTTGGAGCGGTGGACTCTGACCTGGAGAACCGGGTTTGATTCCCCACTCCTCCACATGAAGCCAGCTGGGTGACCTTGAGCTAGCCACAGTTCTATTAAGAGCTCAGCCCCATCTACCTCACAGGGTGTCTGTTGGGGGGAAGGGAAGGTGATTGTAAGCCGGTTTGAGTCTCCCTTAAGTGGTAGAGAAAGTTGGCATATAAAAACCAACTCTTCTTCCTCGTCTTTCTTCTTTCTTCCTTCTTCTTTCTTCCTCCTTCTTTCTTCTGCCAGGCAGGATCAAAGCTTTGCCTTTGCTCATTGGCACTTTATGTTTGTGTTCTTCAATAGTGGTGTTTCCTGTTAACACCATTTTTTGTTTGTTTCTAGGAACTACCATGTTTTTTATTACCTTCTGGCCGGAGCAAGTGAAGAAGAGAGATCAGCTTTTCACCTTAAACAACCTGATGAATATCATTATCTCAATCAGGTGGGGGGATGTATGAGCTGCCTTGGGGAGTGTTGATATGCTTGTCTCTGGAGCACTCAGCTCTTCATTCCTGGGGTTGCCATCTAAACCATTGTCTGTTACCTGCTGGTCAATTTCACAACAGGATGAATTCATAGGCGTTAGTAACAACTAAGAAAGGCAACATGCTCAGTGGTTCTCGCCTTAAGTGGGCTGCAGGAAAGAAAAAACATTGTTCGGGGCTGCCATTTTTTCTAAGAATGTTAACTTTCATTTCCCAGACAAATAAACATTAACAGCTAATCTTTGTTTTCTGGAAAATTATGTTCATGCTGGTATTCCCACTCAAGAATAGACATACTAGCTAATAACATCTTGCATGTTTTTATAATCCTTCTGACTGGCAGCATGATCTCTTTGTACCTTCCGCATAAGAAGGCTTACTAAAACTTAAGAGTCCATTAATCCCAGTTGTACACAGATAATTGAAACCTTTTTGTGGAGATCTTACAGCTTGACTAGATACTTCACAACATTTATACAATTTGATCCCTCGGGGGCACAAGAGTTCCTAATGCAATAGGACATAGGTGGCAGGAATTGTTGCCGCAGCTGCGCCTTCTTTGCGCTCCAGGGAAATTGCCAGCTCCAGTCACTCAGTACTAAATCCCAAACACGTTGTCTGTCTGGGAAACTACACAGCAAGTTGCGTCAGTAGAAGAGCACATGTTGGGCGGGGGATCCCTGCCAGTACATATCAGCAAATGTTAAGTACCTAGTCTACAGCAGGGTGGCAGGTCACTGGCCCTGACGCGGGGTGGAAAAACAGAACGTAGGATTTGCAGGTGAATGTAGGTGACAGTGTCTAAGGTCCGATGTGGTGTGTCACTATATAACATCTGCTGAACTGTTTTGCAGAACTGCAAAGCTCAAATTCCACCGCAAGTATCCAGTTATGCCCATTTTCTGTGGAAGACTTAGTATTAATTCAGAGCAGTTGTTTGATTTTTGCAACTGAGAAAAAAACCCCGACTTTTAAAAGTTGTCTACCATCTTTGTTTAAAAGGCCTGACTCAGAAGGTTTAGAAATGGCCACTGGACATTTCTTGGGAGAGATGGAAACAACAGATATCTTCAATATGCCTTTTTAAAAATGAAAATTAGCATTATAGGCTATTTACAAAAATCAGATTCCTTTAAATTCTACTGAGATTTGGGATTGGGTTCACTGTGAGGCTAGAATTCATTGAATGCAACTGCCCTTTGCTAAGGTGGGCTTCTGAGTTTAATGATAAGTAGATAACTGGTTTGGGAAAGGCTTCCCTTGAAGCATGATGAAGTTGCATAAGATAGGCATTCTCATATCGGTTCCCATAAGGGGAAGAGGAGCTTAGCCATCAATGCTTATAACTGAATGTTTTTTAAAAAAATGCTTCAATGTTGCTCTCACATTAACGTAAAATAATTGCATTGTCTTCCTGCCTGTCAAAGTGGGAAGAGAGGGTTGCGTGGGACTTTGGGGACACGACTCACCCAATCTGCCTTGCTTTCAGATGACAAAGAAACCCCCCAAACAGAGCTGGGATGACTGTTACTATGACTCTGAGCCGGTCAGTACAAGTCCATCCATCCATTCTGGGTTTTCTGGTGACAGGCACTTCACAAACTTTGGTCCAGGTTCTGGGGGCCAGTAGAAAACCAGTTTGCTTTGATTGAGAGCCACACAAAAATGAGCTTTGTTTGGTTAGTGTGTGGGGATGCCCCCTTTCAGTTTTGAATGCAGGTAGCCTTTGGTCACGTTAATCGGGAGTCAGGTGACTGCTATGGATCGTGGGCACTGCAGGTTTTTTATTATCACATTTTCACTCATGAAGTCACGTTCTTTGGTCCTGTTGTTGGGAAGATGGGCAAAGAAATTTTGCCTGGAGTAACTTAAAGGTAAAGGTCCCCTGTGCAAGCACCGGGTCATTCCTGACCCATGGGGTGATTTCACATCCCAATGTTTACTAGGCAGACTTTGTTTACGGGGTGGTTTGCAAGCGCCTTCCCCAGTCATCTTCCCTGGGTCTTCATTTTTCCAGCCTTGGGAGGATGGAAAGCTGAGTCAACCTTGAGCCGACTACCTGAAACCAACTTCCACTGGGATCGAACTCAGGTCATGAGCAGAGCTTGGACTGCAGTACTGCAGCTTACCACTCTGCGCCATGGGGCTCCTTGGAGTAACTTACTCAAGGGAATATTTGACACAGTGTATTGCTTGCTAACAGATTGCATTGTGGAGGGTGATTAAAAACCCATTCAGTGCTCAAATGGTCTTCCTAGCTTTTATGGACAATACCACTAAAATGGGGCAGGGACTTCCCCTTGGACTGTTTTAATTTGAATGCAAACAGTTCAGCTAAAGGTCTAGTAGCAGAGTCACCTGAAAGGGAAATAGTTTATCAAGTTGGTTTCCGTGGCCGTAAAAGGGAAAGTATTTTCCTTCTTGGGGGAAGTCAGAAGGTTAAGGTCGGATTTAAAAATCAGCTTTGGTTAGTCTTCATACCATTCTATTTTTACCCTTTCAGAAGGCATGATGCTTCTAATTGCATGTTAACAATTCTAACTTTGGTCGACTCTTTCCCCATTAATATGAATCAGACAAAGTTTTTTCCTGCAGGAGGGGGGTTATATTTGGTTGTAAGAAAATGTTCACAAATGAGGTTGTAGTCATTACATGTTACTTGGTTTTTTAAATTTTAAGTCTCATTGCTTTGAGTTTTTCCCCTTAGTCCTCTCTTTTCTAAATTGAAAAATCCTAGACTCGTCTCCCTTTCCTCATAGGAAAGATGCTCCAGCCCCCTTTATGATCTTGGTTGCTGTCTTCTGTCCTTTTCCCAGCGCTTCAATAGCCTTTTTAAGACCCAGTCCCCAGAACTGCACGCAGTATTCCAAACGAAGCTGAACAGTAGATCTATACCGGGTCATTATAATATTGGCTGCTTTATTTTCAATCCCTTTCCCAATTATCTCTGGCACAGTTTGCCTCTTTCACTGTCGCGGCACATTGGGTTGACCTTTTCATTGAGATATCCGCTATCTACATTGAGCTGTCATGCCCACACGCTTGCTGTTATTGCTTTTCTCGTGCTTTGCAAAGGATTTGCTTAAGGATTCTGCTACTCAGGCCTCTACCGCACAGCCCCAGATGTTGTAGTGTGGTATGTAAGATTACCCCAGCCCGTCGGTCTCCATCCTTTCTAATATTTGCTCCTGGTGTTTGGCCTTGATAGGATTGTTTCTCCGTTGAAGGAGAGGACTTGAAGCACGACTTTGAGCGTTTGCAGCTAGCCATGGAAATGGTGGGCTTTCTTCCCAAGACCAGCAGACAGTAAGTGGATCTTTCTTTTCGTGATTGGTTTTTAAACCGCTTCCAAGCAGGCTTAGCATGACCATTGCAGAGAGCAAGGCAAAGCAATTTTGTATAGCTGAAGTTCATTTATAAATTTTGAACGGTCCAGTGAGCATGCGTTTGCAACTTGCTGGGGTGGGTCCCACCTAGGGGTGCCAAGCCACTGCCTGGTACCCTGGGAGCTTTGGGGGGGCAGGGCAGGGGGCAAACATGACATTGTGTGACGCATCAACATCACGTCCAGGCAAAACCCTGGATGTGATGTCAGCAGGTCAGCCGATGGCCTGGAAATGCTGTGGTTTTCACCTGGACGTGATGATGATGCTTCGCATGATGTCACTTCTGCCCCCTCCACTGTTGTCCTACTGGCCCAGAGAGCCAAGCTGGCAGGAGCCTACCAGCCAGCAATGGGCAACTAAAGGTAAAGGTAGTCCCCTGTGCAAGCACTGGGTCATTACTTGACCCATGGGGGGACGTCACATCCCGACATTTACTAGGCAGACTGTGTTGACGGGTGGTTTGCCATTGCCTTCCCCAGTCATCTTTCCCTTTACCCTCAGCAAGCTGGGTACTCATTTTACCGACCTCGGAAGGATGGAAGGCTGAGTCGACCTCGAGCCAGCTACCTGAAACCGACTTCCGTCGGGATCGAACTCAGGTTGTGAGCAGAGCTTTTGACTGCAGTACTGCAGCTTCCCACTCTGCGCCACGAGGCTCCTTAATGGGCAACTGGAGTGTCTAATTCTACCCCTGTCCTACCATTCCACTGAGCCAAGTTCGAAGCCTTCCTCCCACCACTGGAGGAAGAGCCAGTTAAGCTAGAGGGAGGCTCCTTTGGCAGGCGGAAGGGCTCTTTGGAGGATGGTTGGATTCACCCCACTGTGAAGCCTTTTACAGGGCAGATTGAGCTGCAATTGTGTCAGTGAACATCTGCAAGAGTGTTTGTCAATTTTGAAAAGCCTGTTGGATGTTACATGGAATTCGCTCCAGCCTGATGGTGAATGAATGACAAGTTGCTTTGATTTTTGGCCTCTCTCTCTTAAATGTATCGCAGCCTGCCCAGAGTTTCTGAGATTGGTGGTGGCGGCAGAAGAGTCCGGACAAATTAATATAGCTCTTAATTATTGATACAAATCTAATCTCCCAACAAGTGAGATAGAGGTATATAATTAGCTGGTTTGCTAAATGGCTAATTCAACCCCTCGCTGAGTCGAGATGCTACCGAAGATTAAAGCATGCTTGACTAAAATGCAAAATGTCTTGGACACGGTTGAAACCTGTTTGGGTTTTCCTGTCGTTTGACTCTTGACAATCTGGAATCTTAGCATCATGCCTAAAAACTGGAAAAGCTGGCCTTCCATCACAAGCCGTGATGCTGCTGCCTGGAATGCGCCACTTGCTTAATTGTGTTGAGTATGTTGCTAATAACACTTGAAGGTGATATGAAAATGCGGAGGAAACAGTAAAGAAATGTATGTATTTATGTGTTTAGGATTTTTTCTCTTTTGTCGGCAATACTGCACTTGGGTAACATCTGTTACAAGAAGAAAACTTACCGAGATGATTCCATAGATATCTGTAACCCGGAGGTCCTGCCTATTGTCTCAGAACTGCTGGAGGTGAGCTCTTGGTCAGAACCGTCTAGTTCTTCCTGTGCCTTTTCCTTCTGCAAGCTCTTCTTTTTGTTGCTGATCTTATGATCATTGGGGTGCTCCAGTCATCTTCTGCGTGGAGAGCCAGCGTGGTGTAGTGGTTAAGAACAGTGGACTCTAATATGGAGAACCGGGTTTGATTCCCCACTCCTCCACACGAGGCCAGCTTAAGAAGAAAAGTTGGTTTTTATATGCCGATTTTCTCTACCACTTAAGGCAGAATCAAACCAGCTTGCAATCACCTTCCCTTCCCCTCCCCACAACAGACACCCTGCGAGGTAGGTGGGGCTGAGAGAGCTGTGACTAGCCCAAGGTCACCCAGCTGGCTTCATGTGGAGGAGTGGGGAAACCAACCCGGTTCACCAGGTTATCCTCCGCCATTCATGTGGAGGAGTGGGGAATCAAACCCGGTTCTCCAGATCAGACTCCACCGCTCTTAACCACTACACCACACTGGGTGGCCTTGGGCTAGTCACAGGTCACAAGCTGGGTGACCTTGGGCTAGTCACAGTTCTTTTAAAGCTCTCAGCCTCACCTACCCCACAAGGTGTCTGTTGTGGGAAGAGGAAAACAGGCATGTCTTAGAACCTATGAATGTACTTCGAGTCCTTTAGAATCCCTTCTGGGGGTATGGAAGACGGGCCTCGCTCCGTTTCTGTTTCATTACATTCTCCCTTGAACAGAATGTTGAACAGAACGGAGTAGAACAGTTCAACAAATATGGTCTATCCCTCTCTTATTAGCAGCTGGCAGTCCTTAAGTCAGAGTCTGTTCTCCAACCCAGAGTAGACTTCAGCCTGCAGCTCATTCCACTTGGTCTCCCAATCACTGCTTTGTGGCTGGATGAGGTCCAGAACAGATAAGAGCAAGTTTGACAATCTGTACCACTTCTTCCTGTCATGCTGAGTGGGAGGGGCTTGATCCCTTGGCCAGATATGGAGTTGGAGCCAGAAAATACATTTCTAGCAGTAGTTTCCAAGCTTTATAACAGTGATTTTCTCCACTGGAGGAGAGAGAGAAATCTGTCATTGCTTTCATATATTCTTTTAGGCCCTGGACACAGAAGAAGGGAGATTTTTTTTTAATCAGTCATAATTTAAACCTCATGATCTAAGCCCTTAAGAGTACCGAAAGAAAAACAAGAGAAGGGAAAGAAAAGAAAGCATTCCTGTATTTCTTAGCATTGTAAACATAACATTTAAAAAGGTGTTGAGGGAGGGGCTGTGGCTCAATGGTAGAGCATCTGCTTGGCATGCAGATGGTCCCAGGTTCAATCCCCGGCATCTCCCGTTAAAGGGACTAGGCAAGTAGGTGATCTGAAAGGCAGCTGCCTGAGACCCTGGAGAGCCGCTGCCGGCCTGAGCAGACAATACTGACTTTGATGGACCAAGGGTCTGATTCAGTATAAGGCAGCTTCATGTGTTTGGGTATTTCCAGTGTAGACAGTTAGTGGCAGGTCTAATGTGACCGGGGAGATGGAAGACACAGCGCCTTCACAAATTGCTTCATAAGAACATAAGAAAGGCCCTGCTGGATCAGACCAAGGCCAATCAAGTCCAGCAGTCTGTTCACACAGTGGCCAACCAGGTGCCTCTAGGAAGTCCACAAACAAGACGACTGCAGTAGCATCTTGCCTGCATGTTCCTCTGATCCTGGAGAGAAGAGGTATGCATCTTGACCAGTATCCATTTTGACTAGTAGCCATGAATACCGCTCTCCTCCATGAACATGTCCACTCCCCTCTTAAAGCCTTCCAAGTTGGTAGCCATCACCACATCCTGGGGCAGGGAGTTCCACAATTTAAGTATGCGTTGCGTGAAAAAATACTCCCTGTGATCAGTTTTGAATCTCTCACCCTCCAGCTTCAACAGATGACCCCCTGTTCTAGTATTATGAGAGAGGGAGAAAAGCTTCTCCCTGTCCACTCTCTCCAAACCATGCATAATTTTATAGACCTCTATCATGTCTACCCTTAGCCGCCTTCTTTCTAAGCTAAACAGCCCTAAGTGTTTTAATCACTGCTCATAGGGCAGTTGCTTTAGTTGCTTCCTGAGAAGCTGTGTTAGGAACATGAAAATGCCTGACAGCAGAGAGTTGGTTCTGCTGGGCACGCCCTGGGCAGCCCCGAGGGCACTTTCACTACCCTTCCCTTCACCCCCTGCCAGCCTTTTTTAGAACCACTTCCCATGTGATTACTATGTACTAGACCTGTGTGGTATAGCCTGTTTAAAACTGTAACACCCAACACATGCAGCACATCTGGATTATTTTCTTTCCCAGCATGCAGTTTGGGGAGCTGGGATTTTACAGAGTCTTTGCACTGATTCCGCACAGCAGGATTTGGACACAGGCGCAGGATTTAAGGAGAACAGTGGTTTGTGCTAAGGTCAATCCAGGATATACAAGGCTGGATAAAAATCAGGGGTACGGCCAGAGGTCGTGTTAGAGGCCAGGAACTACACACCAACACAGCATGAAAGCGAAGCCCAATGAAAAGAGGCAAGCTTATTAAAAAAAGAACAGCTCACCAGAACTTTGCAGCATTTAATATCGTCGGGTGAAAATTATTTGGATCGAAATATTGCTACAATATAGTTCACATATTTGTGGGTATTGAAAGAAGCCTTGAAGCATTCCTCCAAGAGAAGGAACTATTCCTTCAGGAGAATGGGTCGTGCTGTATTTATACACCACAAGATTGTGGGTCGCAGGTAGCCATATTTTCCCAGGAAAATAATAGAAAAAAAAGCCAAACCCAGCTGTTTAGTTCATCCGTTTTCTGCAATGGGAATTGGAGAATGTTTAATTTATTGTTATGCCACAATGTCCAGGTGTGAAGGATTGTATTCAGTAAGCCAAGCGTGGAGATTCCGTCTTGCTTATTAATAGCCACTGATAGTTCTGTTCTCCATGGATTTGTCTAATACCATTTTGTGGGTGTCAAAAGCTTCTCACATTATGAGAAGACAAGAGTCACTGGAAAAAACAATCATGCTAGGAAAAGCTGAGGGCAGCAGGAAAAGAGGACAACCCGACAAGAGATGGATGGACTCAATAAAGGAAGCCACAGCCCTCAATTTGCAAGATCTGAGCAAGGCTTTCAAAGATAGGACATTTTGGAGGACATTGATTCATAGGGTTGCCATGAGTCGTAAGCTGCACACACACACACACACACACACACACACACACAAAGCCAGCAGCCCCTCAGAAGGCTTCTTTCTTTTTTGAGGCACTCTCGTTCAAACTTGGAGCATACAGGGCGTAAGATGACCTCGCTCGACTTTTCGTTTGTACCAAGCAGTTATTAGAACTGTCTTCTGGCGCACAGATTCACGGGAGCCGATGGGACAGAAACGAGGCCTATTCTCATCACCCAAAATCAGTTTTAGTTTTAGTTTTTGCTTTACATTTTTCCACGTTTCGGCTGAAATAGCGCCATCAGTTCTGGAGAAGTAATCTGAAATCAGCCTTGGCGCCCGACCAGCTTTCGGATGAGTCTGGCTGTCTGATCTCTGCTCTTCTGTCTGTGAGCTGCTTGACGTTTATAGATACGGAGGAGGATCCTGTCTTCTTTTACTAGTCTTCGAAGGACAACGCTCCATAGCACTTCATTGTGTTTTGGCTCAAGTGCGGCAGAGCTGATGTCTGCATCTGTACCGGTTTCCTAAAGCAAACAGGCATTATTATTATTCTTTAAGCAAAATCTAGTGGGGTGGATTGACTGCAAATCCCCCATGAAAAAATTTAAATTGGGTTTCCCATTTTTAAATTAATATTGGTTTGCAGGGGTTTGCTCCTTAGATCTCAGTCACCCAGGCCAGTTTTCAGCAGCGGCTTTGGTTCTGAACTTGCTTTATTTAAAAAAGGCATCCTCCGGCGGAGGCCTTCGTTAAGGATCAGGACGAAGAGCGTTAATCAGTGTGGGCTGTTGATATTCTGACGTGACGTCGCTGTCTGTCTCATTAGCAGGGGAAGCTTTTAAGGAGGGGATGACCCAGAATAGCCATTGGGCTCCCCAGAATCCCACCCCCAGGGGCTTAGCACTGCCCTCCCCATTGGGTCAGTCGCCAGGGCTTTGCGCCACCGCTCCGTTTTAACACCGAGTTGAGCCCTGAACTGCCATGTCATTTCTTTGCTGGCATTCACATTAGAATATCATTTGTTCCTAAAGAAGAAGAAGAAGAGTTGGTTTTTATATGCCGACTTTCTCTACCACTTAAGGGAGAATCAAACCAGCTTACAATCACCTTCCCTTCCCCTCCCCACAACAGACACCCTGTGAGGTAGGTGGGGCTGAGAGAGTGTGACTAGCCCAAGGTCACCCAGCTGGCTTCATGTGTAGGAGTGAGGAAACAAATCCAGTTCACCAGATTAGCCTCCGCTGCTCATGTGGAGGAGTGAGGAATCAAACCTGGTTCTCCAGAGCAGAATCCGCCACTCCAAACCACCACTCTTAACCACTACGCCACGCTGGCTCGCGGGCCAGATAAGCGCTCGCAAGGGGCCAAATCCGGCCCAAGGGCCTTACATTTGACACCCCTGCCCTAAGGGGTTGCCATAAGTTGGCAGCAATTTGACAACACTTCCCACCACCACCAAGATTTGAGGCTACCCTGCTTTCTTGCCTGAGTCCCTGCTGGATAATTTGCCTCCTTCCCCAAGTTCTTATGTACTTTACAGGTGGGGTGGAAGCAAATTTGTCAGGCCAGCTGGCAAGCCAAGGTAATGGCATGTCATCCGTGCAATAAACATAATCAAGAGGACAGTAACAAGATCATTTATCAAGGTAGTATTCCCAGAGAGCAACGGCCATAAAACACACCCTGGATCGAGCTGGGCAGGCTCCGGCCATTCCGGCCGTCAAATCTGCAGCCATCTAAAGTACAGTGTGTTCATCTTGGCCTTTTGCAAGGGAATCCGAGGTCAAAGGTTCAAGAAATCCGCCAGCTCGCACCAGTTCCGAATTTGGAACCGACTTAGGACCCCGAGGAGAAGGGCCAACTATTTGAGACTATCTTTTTTCATTTTATTTTACTAGCCTGAGAGTGTTATGAAAGCAGGGTTTATAAATGGTGCCTTTTACAGATAACTGTGCGAGAGGAATGCGAACTTGTGTCCAAGAGGAATGAAACGCTTTCAGCTGAATCATAACACACGAGGGAGTTCAACCTCTCCAAATATACAACTCTGCCTGACAAATTTCTGCCCCGGCCCTTCAGTTCGCGCTCCTTGTGTCTGGATGGCTTTGCAGTTGCAGGGTCACCTCCACACACACACACCCAGGTTGCATTTCGAGGTGCCTGGCTTGGCAGTGCCATCATTTTCTAGCCAGTCTCGACATGACTCGGACTTTTCTCCTCATCAGGAAATCTGGATTAATCATTAGGCAGGGTTATTCATAATTATTGGAGAGTGCCTCTGGGTGGAAAGGACACTTTATTTTCTTGTTTTTCTGGACTCATTTGAGCCAACCTTCAGTTATCTTCTGGGCATGGAGTAGGGGGTCACTGGGGGTGTGGTGGGGAGGTAGTTGTGAATTCCCTGCATTATGCAGGGGGTTGGACTGGATGACCCTAGTGGCCCTTTCCAACTCTGTGATTCTATCTTCTGGGCATGGAGTAGGGGTCCCTGGGGGTGTGGGGGGTGGTAGGTAGTTGTGAATTTCCTGCATTGTGCAGGGGGTTGGACTAGATGACCCTGGTGGTCCCTCCCAATTCTATGACTCCAAAGAAGCAACAAATCCAGTTCACCAAATTAGCGTCCACTGCTCATGTGGAGGAGTGGGGAATCAAACCCGGTTCTCCAGATCAGACTCCACTGCTCCAAACCACCGCTCATAACCACTACACCACACTATGGAGTTTATTTCCTTTATTGTTTTTGGGGAGGGAAGCCTGTGTTCCCTGCGGAGGAAGAAGAAATACAGGTTGCTTGCAAAGGATGCAGGTTGAGAACACTTGCTCTGCATGCAAGGTATTAGGTTCAGTCCCCAGCCTCTCCAGCGGAAAGGGTCTTGGATAGCAGGTTTTTGGAAGAACCCTGGAAAGCTGCAGCCAGTATTGAGCTGGTTGGACCAGTGATCTGACTCGGTGTAAGGCGGCGTCTTACGTCCACAGCTTCTCACCTGTTTTGGGGAAGCTCCACTCAGTGAGATCTATCAGCCAAAGATTCTGTTTCCGACAGCAGCCGGACAGCTTCTCCTGGAAGGTTACAAGCAGGTCATAAAGTTGATAGACATCCCCAACACCCATTAACCAGACAGGCTTGCCATTTGCCCCCCCACCCCTGGTGGGAAAGCCTTAGCCCCAATCCCCCACCCTTGACTATTTGAGAAGCGGGAGAATAAAATAGTCTCCATATTGTTGTTGTAGGGATTTCCTCGTGTCTCTGTAGTCATAGAATCATAGCGTTGAAAGGAACCACCAGGGTCATCTAGTCCAAGCCACTGCATAATGCAGGAAATTCACAACTACCTCCCCCCACACCCCCAGTGACCCCCTACTCCATGCCCAGAAGAGGGCCAAGAGGGCCGCCCTCTCATCATCTGCTTAAGGTCACAGAATCAGCATTGCTGACAGATGGCCATCTAGCCTCTGCTTAAAAACATACGGGGAAGGAGCGCTTACCACCTCCTGAGGAAGCCTGTTCCACTGAGGAACCACTGACTGTTAGAAAATTCTTCCTAATGTCTAAACGGAAACTCTTTTGATTTAATTTCAACCCGTTGGTTCTGGTCTGACCTTCTGGGGCAACAGAAAACAACTTGGCACCCTCCTATATAAGACAGCCCTTCAAGTACTTGAAGATGGTTATCTTTACCATAGAGATTTGGGGAGTTCTTAAACTGTCACCCGGAAGTGATGTCACATCCTCCCCAAACCCTCCCATCCCCGTGCACTGCTTTCAAAATCTCCTGGCATTTGCGGAAGCAGTGCTGCTCAACCCCATAAAAAGAGATGCTGCCTCTGTACAGGGAGGCTCCATTTAGATCCTATAATAGGCATGATAGCTGGCTCACACTACCCCGTCTGATCTTTCTAAAGCCATCTGGGGGCAGTTGCCACATCTTTTAAAGAATTTTCAAGAATTCAATTCATCCGTTAGAAAGTGTTTGAAGAAGCACTGTCTCTCTTCTGCTGTGGCCCTACCACAAAATAGCTTTTGGGGTAAATCAGTTACTTGAAATGTTACTTTGAGCACCAGATCCGTCTAGTCTTAGAATGTGGACTTAGATCAGGGACACATTGGGTAAAATCCAAGCAGCCCCATATGCTTCTTGGCTGACGGTCGTGCGCTTCCTGTGTGTGTTTATTTATTTAATTTTAGAAGATTTATATCCTGCACTTGTTATAAAACACAAGGCAGCCTACAACAAACGAAACATGCAGGAAAACTGAAACAGTAAACCCAGTTAATAAACAATAAGCAATAGTCGTGAAACCAAAAGCTAAACTTTAAAATAAACAGTTTGTCAGCATCAATAAAACCATGGGAGAGATTTGAAATGTCAATAAAACAAGGCAAAAAATAGAACTGTTGACATCCCCTGAGCACGAAATCAAACAGTTCTGAATGGGCAAAAGGGCAAGGTGAGGTTACTGGGCCAGGGATTTCCATAATCTGGGGGCCATCACGGAAAAAGCCTTGCTCTGCATTCTTACCAGTCTCCGATCTTTCACCAAAAGCTTGCAGAGCAGGGCATTAGTAGATGGTTTTAGCTCTCAGGCAAGTTCATGTGGGCAGAGGCAAGTGAACACATGAAGTTGCCCTAGGCAGAATCAGAGCAATCAAGCATTTATTTTACGGTCATTTGACCAAAAAAAGAACAGATCTAATCAGGAGTAACATACGTTTACAATAAAAACAGTATCAATCAGTCAGAGAATCCACAAAGTAAAATATATCAATAAAATCCCATATCTAAAGAGGCAAATACTCTAGCTTCTAAAATGTTTATCAATCAGATTTTATCTATTTATAAATTGCATCCTTTCAGGCCTTGTATATAGCAACACAAAATTTGGCCACACATCTCGAAGTTTGTGGGTTGCTGCAGAATCAGACCATTGGTCCATGGGGGTCAGTATTGTCTACTCAGGCTGGCAGCTGCTCTCCAAGGTCTCAGGTAGAGGTCTTTCACGCTGCCCATCACCTGATCCTTTTAACTGGAGATGCTGTGGATTGAACCTTCTGCATGCCAAGCAGATGCTCTGCCTCTGAGCCATGGCCCTTCCCCTTCAGATGCAGTTCCAAATCATGTACCTCTTTCACTTCCTGACTCACGAAGCAGGAGGAGGAGCTGTGCCCTAATGCGAGCAGCCCTGAGAGAGAGGGACAGGATTGTAAAGCACTTGGTGTACTAAGGGCTGCATAAATGACTAAGCTGCCTTATGTGATGTACTTTAAATACTGGGTACCCAAGGTTGGGTAGAAAAAAAAATGTATCTAAATACTGAAAGTATAATTTATTTGAAGCGCTATGTAAAGATTAGAAATATTTAAAAACATTAAAATAGCACAATGGCATTTCCTGGGGTTGATCTCTGTAACTACATACCAAACTCGTTTCGTCCTATTGGGCCTTCATCAGTTGTTAATAAGAACCATGTTAAGCCTGCACACGTTTACAGAAATGAATAAATAAATACATATACAAACAGTTCAAATCAAACCAGGCATGTGTATAGATTGTAAAATCTATTACCAATTACTCAAACATCTGGTCAGATTGGTTCTAGTTGTAATACTGGTTTGTATATATCTCTTGTATACGATGTGTGCAGGTATCAACCTAGTAGAGCAGTGTACTTTAAATATACAAGCATGGATTCAGAAGGTAGTGATCTAGAAAATTGAAGGCACCTATTGGCTTGTTTGTACCTATGCTTTTAATGTTGGGTTTATAGTCTGAACAACACGGGTACTCTAAGAACTCTGTCTAGATTTGCCTGAAGATTTGGCGACTCTCATTTGTTTCTAGAATTGTAATTGATGGTTAATTTTGTTTTTCACTAGGTAAAAGAAGAAATGTTGTTCGAAGCACTTGTTACAAGAAAGACGGTGACTGTGGGGGAGAAGCTTGTATTACCCTACAAACTGGCAGAGGTATTAAAATTTGCATTTGCAGAATTATCGGGGGGGGGCAGGCTAGGAAACAGTGTGCGCTCTGTGCATCTTCCTGGCAGATGGAAGCTGTGAAGGGCAGGTTATGCTCTTTTAACTTTATCCGTAGCGATTCAATACCTGAACAAGGATGCATCAGAGGGAATGTTAGAGATGATGGCAAGTAAATCCAAATCTGCTGCATTTGCTGTTAACAGCTATACTGGTTTTATTTGCTTTTTTCATTATTCCATGGACAACCTGTCAAAATGTGTGCTGTTTTGCTCCGTGTACTTTCCTCCCCACACTTGCCATTATGTTCTTCCCTTCGTGATCTCTTTCAAAGTTACACCTTCAGTTTCTGAAGTCATGTGGACTCCCCTGTATATAGCACTTCTGTCAACTCCAGAATGTGTACTTATAAATGTGGGCTTTAATGTTCATTACTCCTCTTGAGCGAGAGAATGCTTTCCCTCCTTTCAGGCCATGCAATCCTTTGTGTGTGTGTGTGTTAAGTGCTGTCAAGTCGTTTCTGACTCATGGCGACCCTATGAATGAAAGTCCTCCAAAATGTCCTATGTTTGACAGCCTTGCTCAGATCTTGCAAATTGAGGGCCGTGGCTTCCTTTATTGAGTCCATCTCTCTCTTGTTGGGTCTTCCTCTTTTCCTGCTGCCCTCAACTTTTCCTAGCATGACTGTCTTTTCCAGTGACTCTTGTTGTCTCATAATGTGGCCAAAACACGATAGCCTCAGTGTAGATATTTTAGCTTCTAGGGTCAGTTCAGGCTTGATTTGATCTATAACCCACTGGTTTGTTTTTTTGGCAGTCCGCAGTATCCATAACACTCTCCTCCAACACCACATTTCAAAGAACCTTCATGATCTCTTTCAAAATTGCACCTTCAATTTCTGAAGTCGCGTGGACTCCCCTGTATATAGCACTTTGGTCAACTCCAGAATGTGCACTTATAAATGTGTGCTTTAATATTCATTACTCCTCTTGAGCGAGAAAGAGAGGCTTTCCCTCCTTTCAGGCCATGCAATCCTTTAACATCAAGTAATAATCCAGGATCCATATAATTTTTGCCAGCAGATTCCTTGTCTCTGTCTCCCCACCCCACCCAGGCTCCGACTGTAGGTTTTTATTTCTGTCTAGTATGTTTGGCTGGGTAGAGTTGAGCGTAGGATGTGTAATGTCACGATGATGTCAACTGACTTATCCCAAGTAATTTGGCATAATTGTGTGAATGACACTTCAGTGGATTTAAAATACTTTTTTTTTTAAATCCTGTGCGCTCAATAAAAATATTTCTGACCTGACCTAGAATTCAAATCATTTGGTTTCAAGGTGTGCCAGACTGGTTACTGAATCTTTATTAGCATGAACGGATGCCACCCAGGAAAGCTCCAACTTCAGCTGAAATGGAATTATAAATACAATAATGGTTGGATTGCATGCCTGAATTAGCGCTCGTCGCTCATTCTTTACTCGTGTTTTTGCACTGTTAATATTTCATTACAGATTAGCAGACAGTGCATAGGACATTTGCATAGCTTTCAGATAGTTGCATTTTGCCGGCATGGTGTAGTGGTTAGGAGCTGTGGTTTGGAGCGGTGGACTCTGATCTGGAGAACCGGGTTCGATTCCCCCCTCTTCCACATGAGCGACGGAGGCTAATCTGGTGAACTGGATTTGTTTCCCCCGCTCCTCCACCCGAAGCCAGCTGGGTGACCTTGGGCTAGTCACAGCTCTTAGAGCTCTCAGTCCCACCTACCTCACAGGGTGTCCGTTGTGGGGAGGGGAAGGGAAGGCGATTGTAAGCCGGTTTGATTCTGCCTTAAGTGGTAGAGAAAGTCGGCATATAAAAACCAACTCTTCCTCTTCCTCCTCCTCCTCCTCCTTCTTCTTCGAATGGCTCTACTAAGCTGTAGTTGTGACCTCACACAAAATGGCGCAGCCTTTGAATTTACAAAACATGGGCTGTTTCGCGCCATGTACTTCCCTCCCCATGCTCCCCATTACGTTCTTTCTTTCATGATCTCTTTCAGAATTCGTTTCCTAAGCCACCTGACTCCCCTGTCTCTAGCGCTTTGGTCCACTCCAGAACAAGCAAAGCACAAGTCCCAAAGGGTAGAGAATGTGTATTCTTTTCCCCTCCTAATGGATTGTTGAAAATATGTCTCCCAAGATTAGTTGGGCTTCTGCCAAAGATGGCCGGCCTCCGTTGTGAGGACGCCGTTGTTGCAAAAGGCATTTTGGTCACAATGCTGCCCTTTGAAAGGGGACTTGAGGGGGAGAACTGAATCAGCAGAATGTCAAGGGCGGGTTCTGTCCTCTTGGAATGGGGGTGTCCTTCGTGTGCATGGAAACGCGCACCACGCGAGCAAATGGTATTTCGTGGGGCTGTCTGTTCAAGCGCGAGGTTCTGTTAAATATTCGGGCCCAAAGAGCGGCCCCCAAAATGTCATCTGTTGATGATTTGCCCACGTTTGGCATTGGCCCCACCACGTTGGTAGCATATGTAAGAAATGACATTAGTATAGGAAACGGAGGAAGAGAATGAGACGAAGAAACAGGAAAGAAGGGGTGGACGATAAGGCGAGCATCTGCTTCTTTTTTTAATGTTTGGTTTATGGCATGTGCTGAAAATGCTTATCATTGAACAATCCTGTCAAGCCCACGCGATTGGGGCTTCAGCTGGTTTGATTCCTTCGATTCCTTGCCGTTTTTCAAAGGCTGCACGGAAACGAGTTGGCTTTTTCTTTTCGCTGTGCTCTGCTGTCGATTACTAAGGAGGATGTCTGACTTTAATAACCAGCAGAGTGCATGAATGGAGAAATTATTCCCTGGGTTTTAAAATATTCTGTTTGAAATAATCTTCAGTCCTTGCTTTTTGGTTTTGCTTAATGCAGTTGTGTATTTTGAGTGGCCCGAGACATAGGGAACTGGTGGATCTAAATCCAGAGATTCCCGATGTGAAGACAGGCTTTCCTTGAGAGATGCAGGCAATTGGCTGGGCAGGTCACCATGATTACTTCAGATGCCTACAATCCACTCCCATTGTTACACATGGCTATCAGGGCCAGCGCCTGTACAGCAAAGCAGAGGCAAGGCAGATCTGTGACAAAGAGCAGTGACAGAACCCCCCCCCCCCGGAAAGCTTTTATAGGGCTCCCATGACCTGCTCTGGCTTATTGCCGTCTGGTAGGCTTTGTTACCTCCAAGAAAATGAGGGCAGTGTGCGGGGTTCTCCCCTCCTCCCTCCCCAGCCAGCCCTGTGAGGGAGGTGACTGGCCCACTCAGTGAACATTATGTATAGTGGTTTGAACCTGGGTTATCTCAGCCTAGTCTGATACTCTAAGCACTGTACCATACTGTCCTCCATGTCCTCCATCCTTTGGTCAGAGCTCAGGGATGCTGAGCAGAGGGAATCTACCCCTGCTCTCCCTCAGGCTCCTCCCTCAAACCCCTCTGTAATGATGAGTCCCGGGAATCGTTGCTCCATTCCCAAGCTTAGGAGGTCATTGCAGGATGATGGCTGCCAACTTGGAAGGCTTTAAGAGGGGAGTGGACATGTTCATGGAGGAAAGGGGTATTCATGGCTACTAGTCAAGATGGATACTGGTCATGATGCACACCTATTCTCTCCATGATCAGAGGAACATGGCTATTATATTAGGTGCTGTGGAACACAGGCAGGATGGTGCTGCTGCAGTCGTCTTGCTTGCCGGCTTCCTAGAGGCACTTGGTTGGCCACTGTGTGAACAGACTGCTGGACTTGATGGGCCTTGGTCTGATCCAGCAGGGCTTTTCTTATGTTCTTATGTTCTAACTTCCTGTAGCAGATTGTTAAGTTTGCAAAGAAATACCAAGCTTTCCCATTCTTCCCTCTCTTCAATGATTCTGTTTTTTCCACCTGCCTATGACTAACCTTCCTCCCTCTCTATGGGTGAAAGGTGAATGTAGGATCTCTGTTTGCTGGTGGGGAGCCCAAAGCCCATTCTGAGTCTCTGCCTGGGCAGTATCCTGGTATTAGTAGTAATTACGTGTTTCTGGAACTGTGGCGCTCTTAAAACTGTGTTCAGTGATATCAGCGGATGGGAATGGGGCTCATTAAAACACAAGCCCGTTGTCATGCTCAGGCTTTACTTCTAATTATTTCTGTTTGATCTAGGCTGTGACGGTGCGGAATTCCATGGCTAAATCATTGTACAGTGCCCTGTTTGATTGGATCGTTTTTAGAATTAACCACGCACTCTTGAATACAAAGGACTTGGAAGAGAGCACCAAGGTAACTCGTGTGCAAAAAACGTGCATGCCTTTCAGCACTGGATGCTGTATGCTTCGCTGGCAAGAATCTCTAAAAATGGCAACAGTTTTGCTTATGGGCCATATAGGTAAAGGTCAAGGCCCCCTGTGCAAGCACTGGGTCATTCCTGACCCATGGGGTGACCTCACATCCCGACGTTTACTAGGCAGACTTTGTTTACGGGGTGGTTTGCCAGTGCCTTCCCCAGTCATCTTCCCTTTACCCCCAGCAAGCTGGGTACTCATTTTACCGACCTCGGAAGGATGGAAGTCTGAGTCAACCGGCGACCTGAAACCGACTTCCGTCGGGATCGAACTCAGGTCGTGAGCAGAGCTTGGGACTGCAGTACTGCAGCTTACCACTCTGTGCCACCGGGCTCCAATGGAGTATACCAAGGCAACTTGGCATACTCCCTTGCTGGGCCATATACCTGCGTCCTAAGAGGGTCATGTTGTTCGCTTTGTTCACTGATACATTACTATTAGGACAACCAGGTATTTGCTAACAGAGAACAGAGTTACCGGGATGTGGAATTAAGTGCTGCCAATAGCAGGTACCATCCACAGTACATTACGCGATTCTCATACCAAGCATGAAACAATGACCTATGCCGAGCCTGAACAATTGGGATTTATTTCCAATCTGCTAAGTGCTGAATATTACATTTACCGACCTTGGGGTGCTTGAATCACATAACCCTAAACTGATTGGTGGGATCAACCAAAGGCCACATGTTGATATTCAGCAGTAAAAACAAAAGGAGCTTGATGTCACTTGTTGTCCATTGTTGCACCTTTTTAAAAACTGCCGACTTTTACCAGGCTCATCTTTATTACTTAAGAAAGGGAAACCTGAAGCTTGTTGTCTCATTTGCTAAATGCTCTGTTTGGACAGACCCATCAATACTTCCAAATGCGAGAACGCTGCAGTGGTCATAATTCATGCCAACATATGGGGAAGGTTTGAACATTATAAAAAAAACAATCCAGGCTAAAAATACGCTGAGCAGAGAGGTCAGCCATGTAAGCCTTTATGGAAGCGTGCTGCCTTGCCATTTCTCTGGATAAATTTTTAAAATTCTGCTGAAATTGTTTACAACCTTTGGGCTTAAAGGGAGGGAAAGTTTATAATAATCTGGGAACGATAATGGGAACGTCATCCTTGATAAGATACTTTGACAAATTGCCTGGGGTTGGTGCTTCGTTCATACGCATGAGCAGGGCTTCGATCCAGAGCTGCTTATGACTGGTGTTGCTTGAGCGCTCCCCTTACCGGCTGGCGGATTCTTCCCATCTCTCACCTTGTGACTCCGCAGGTGTTCTTTAAGTGGGCTGAGTTTCCACATGTTCATTGTGGTAAATCAAAGCAGACCTATGGCGGGAGTTTGCCTTGGAAAGAGAACTTTCTGGAACATCTGGTTGCATTCTCCCAAACACAGTCTTGTGGTAGATGTACCGATGGTATAAGGCAGCTTGGCATACTCCCATCCGTTCCATTGTCTTCGAACAATCTGGCAAGTTCAGCTATCGGCATGGTGTTTTATCCATTTATATGCTTCATTTATATCTCACCTTTCTCCCCAGTGGGGACCTAAGTTGGCTTGGATGGTCCTCGCCTCAGTTTTATCCTCACAGCAACCCTGTGAGGTAGGTTAGGCAGAGGGTGTGTGACTGGCCCGAGGACGCACAACAAACTTCTAACCACGACACCACACTGGCTGTTTCATGACTTCCCCTTTCTGTTGCAGACTTTATCCATTGGAGTACTTGATATTTTCGGGTTTGAAGATTATGAAAGTAACAGCTTCGAACAGTTCTGCATCAATTTTGCCAATGAACGTTTACAGCATTATTTTAACCAACACATCTTTAAACTGGAGCAAGTAAGTCCGAAAGCATTTCCACGTCGTTGCTACCTTTTCTTTCTTCTTTCTTTTGGCGGAAATGTTTCCTGAGTTCGGCTTCTCTGCATTATATCCATCCATCCCTTAGTACGCTAGTTCTACTGTTTATAGATCAGTGGGTAATTGTGAGCATCGTCTGAGTGTGTGTCTGGGGAGGGAAGAACTTGTAGTTCGGTTTGTCAGCGCGCAACCTGATTCTGCAAGTGGTGATGATGGATAGTTTTCTTTGCTCTCCATGTGAACGCTGCTAAAAGGTTACATGGTTCTTTACCTTAATGCGTGTAAACTGTTCTCTCCAACCAGGAGGAGTACAGACTCGAAGGCATCAGCTGGCATAACATTGACTACATAGACAACTCTGGCTGCATCAACCTCATCAGCAAAAAGCCAACCGGGTTGCTCCATTTGCTGGATGAGGAAAGCAAGTGAGTATGCCGTTTCCCCGCACTTGAAGGGAATCGGTTTTCAGGGTGCTGTCCTTATTGTGAACAGTCAAACACAGCTGGGAATTACTGTAGTGATACTTAAAGATAGCCCATGAACACATGAAGCTGCCTTCTACTGCCTTCTACTTGGTCCATCTAAATCAGTATCGTCTACTCAGACCAGCAGCGACTCTCCAGGGTCTCAGGCAGAGGTCTTTCACATCACCTCCTTTCCTAGTCCCTTAAACTGGAGATGCCAGGGATTGAACCTGGGACCTTCTGCATTCCAAGCAGATTATCTACCACTGAGCCACGGCCCCTCTCATAAAAAAGTCAGTATTGTCTACTCTCCAGGGTCTCCAGTGGCTCTCCAGGATCTCAGGCGGAAGTCTTTCACATCACCTACCTGCCTCGTCCCTTTAACTGGAGATGCTAGGGAATGAGCCTGGGCCCTTCTGCATGCCTAGCAGATGCTCTACTGCTGAGCCATAACCTGTCCCCATGAAGCTGCCTTATACTGAATCATCAGACCCTTGGTCCATCAAAGTTAGTATTGTCTACTCAGACCTGCAGCGGCTCTCCAGTGTCTCAGGCAGGGGTCTTTCACATCACCTACTTGCCTGGTCCCTTTAACTGGTGAGGCCGGGGATTGAACCTGGGACCTTCCACATGCCAAGCAAATGCTCTACCACTGAGCCACAGCCCCACCCCATTCTAGAGCATTCTAGAGGGGTAGCAAAATTACCCAGGAATCGAGTAGCACCTTAAAGACCACAAAGTCTATTTCAGTCTGAGCTTTCACAAGTCAGAGTTCAGGTCTGAGGAAATGAGCTCTGACTCACAAACACTCGTGCCGAAATAGATTTTGTTGGTCTTTAAGGTATGGCCAGTCGGCTATGCCATTCTGAAGATAAAATGGTACACTCTTGGTGCTGCTTCCCACATTGCCTAGAAATAACCTCCAGGCAGATAAAACAGCAACACAGTGAAAAGAATGGCCGGCTTCCAGATAATCCTGCCAGGATCCTCTACAGAGGCTGTGATCTGTCTTCTGCCTTCTGAACTAAGGTGGTCACCAGAGGCAGGGCCTCCTGTGTCGTTGGCCCCTTGTCACTCTGGAACTCCCTACAGCCAGACACGACAAGCGGAACTTGCTGAACCCTCGGTGCTAGATAGAGCCATCTCCCCCCTTGTCAATTCTGCCTTCTGCGCTGGTTTTACACATTGACTTCCCTGCTGTTAATCTTTTAAAGTGTTTTTTTTTTAACAATGCTGCCTATAATTTTAGCTGGGCTTTTAACTAATGTTCGTGTTAATGTTTTATTGCTTTAATTATAGAAGGTTGTAAAACTGCTTTGCTAGATAATTTAACAGAGAGGCAGGATATAAATATTTTAAATGAACAACATGCTCATTATTGTTTGAGAGCTTGCTCACTTGTGAGTACATTGATCATCCCCCCCCCCCAAACAGCCCTGAGATGCTTATCCTCTGTGCATGGGAACAGATAAGAGGAATCAATTGTAGCATTAAAAACATGTTGTCTGTACTAAGAATTCTGCTTAGCATGTTGTTGCAACTCCCGGTTTGCTAATTAGCAGGCTCAGGACCTGAATGTCTGTAATTAGAAGTTTAACAGGAATTACAATATAATACTTTTTAAAATGGTGAATAGCCGATCAAGATGGTTAGAGACAAAGCAGCTATTTCACAGGCTCTTTATTTCTTTTTGCTCCTGTTCAGTTTTCCTCAAGCAACAAATCAGACGCTGCTAGACAAGTTTAAGCGTCAGCATGAAGGAAACCCTTACATTGAATTTCCGGCTGTGATGGAACCTGCCTTTATCATAAAACACTATGCTGGGAAAGTTAAATATGGTGTGAAGGTCTGTTTGTTATTCATTCCTCCCAATTTCACCTGAAAGGTCTTTTGCGTAGCTTTCAGAAACTCAGGATAATGGCCAGGGACTCCCTGATTATTCAGCAAGGTGCTGCTTCTCGGGTTATGTTTATCACTTGTGTGTGTGTGTGTGTGTTAAGTGCCATCAAGTCGCTTCTGACTCATGGCAACCCCATGAATCAGTCCTCCAAAATGTCCTATCTTTGAAAGCCTTGCTCAGATCTTGCAAATTGAGGACTGTGGCTTCCTTTATTGAGTCCATCCATCTCTTGTTGGGTCTTCCTCTTTTCCTGCTGCCCTCAGCTTTTCCTAGCATGATTGTCTTTTCCAGTGACTCTTGTCTTCTCATAATGTGACCAAAATACGATAGCCTTGTAGGACACGAATTTTGGGCCCCCGCTTTACCATGCTAGGGGTTTCTCTTTGCCTGGGCTGGGCTCCAAAGAGGCACTTTTTAACTGCATTACTGATTGCCATTGTTTTTCCTTATTATCCTAATTAAAACGGCCAGCTGATGATGGCTGTCGCATTGATTTTAGCAGCACTTTTATCGTGTATATATGGTAGCTTGGATGTGGCCTAATATTTAAATTTAAATGTTGGCCTAGTTCTACAGCACAGCCTGCTGTAGGAAACGCACGTCGTTGCTCTGTGTGTGGCATACAGGACGAATATATATGAACACAGAAGCACACATACATACTGTCTTAAGATAGATGGTGGCATTGTGATTGAACCTGGGACTTTCTGCATGTCAAGCAGATGCTCTACCACTGAGCCACAACTCCTCCCCCTTCACTTCAAACCCCATCCTGACACAAATGCAATTCTTTATAATCACAGTCTGGTAACGTCACACCCTCTCTCTTATACTTACCTATCTTGGCTTTCATCTCATCCTTCCTTCAAAGAGCTCAGAGCAACAAATATGGTTCTTTCCCCCTTTTTATCCTCACAACAATGCTGCTGAGTAAACCAGGCTGGGAGGAGGCGACCAACCCAAGGTAACCCAATGGCCTTCAAAGCTGAGAATTTGACCCCAGGTCTCTCCACTCCTAGCCCAATCCCTCTTGCCCTTCAGAAAGTCTTCAAGCCTCAATAAAGAGGGGGGCACGGTTATGGGGAACTGTATACCCATGCTAAAAACCATTCCTCTCTTTCCCATTCTGTAGGATTTCCGGGAGAAAAATACCGATCATATGCGGCCAGACATTGTTGCTCTTCTGAGGAGCAGCAAGAGCGCCTTTATCTGCGGCATGATCGGGATCGATCCCGTGGCCGTCTTCCGTTGGGCAGTCCTCCGGGCTTTCTTCAGAGCTGTGGTGGCATTCAGGGAGGCTGGAAGGAAGTATATTGAGAAGAAAACTGGTAGGTGTCTGATGCTGTAATTCTCATCTCTAATATGTGTAATTTCATGTATAATTTCGAGCTTCCTCTTGAATCTCTCAGATTCTAGAAGGACCCGGCGGCCTTCGTTCGAATGGCTCAGTAATGCCCTGGATCACTGTTGCGCGAGCAGCTGGAAAGGCTACATTTGTGTGAATTGGTTTCCCAAAAGGGAGTGCCATGCAGACCCCATTGTGGGTAGTCGAGCCTTATTGAGGCCACAGACATTACATAGTGCAGTTAAAGTGTTCTCAAACAGTTCTTGAGCATTTCATCAATGTGCCTTTGCACGAGTACCTCCTGGCTGGGGAGAGCAAGCGTGTGTGTGTGTGTGGGGGGGAGTTCCACTGGCTAGTAAACTAGGCTATAGTTCAGAATTTCCCAAATAAACCCCTTTATTGCATTTTTCATAAGTCTGTTCTCTAATCCAGGCAGAGCAGGCAGTAGCTCCGTACTTTAATAGGGCTCCGTCTCCTTGAGAAGCACGCAGCCCTCTGCGTGTGGCTTGTTTTCACTTTTGCACTGTTTGTTCTATTGATTCAGAAAAAAATGTATATCCTGTATTTTGCCTTCCCCCCCTCCCAAAGAACAAAAAAGCAATAAGGTAGATTGTTGTCACTAGGGGGAGGTCCGCCACCCCCTTCAAAGATCTAGACAGCTCGTTCCAAAAGAAACGTGCAATGAATATTCTTTGGAGAGGTTCACACAGGATACTGTTACATAGAACAGTTCCAGCTATAAACATTTATATAAAAGAGATTCTTTAAAAAGCTCTCTGGTGTTTAAGCTCAAGTTATTCCGGGTATGCAGGGTGATGCCGTTTTGCAAGTACACTAGCCAGTGGATACCGCACAGGGTAGCAAATGCTGCGTTGGAGAGCAAAGCGGAACTGGTTTCGGTCAGTTTCCTTATTCACGCGCTCAGACCTTGCTTTGCACAGGAAACCACAGATGCCAAAAATGAACATCTTGTGGCACAGGTTCTTATCTTTTCTGTTGGCTACCCTATGGCAGGCCAAGAATTGGGGATGCTTCGTAGATGTTGCTTCTGAGTTGGGGAAAAACACGCATCCACAGATATGTATTTACAGATGACTGTTTTGCTGTCAGTACGTTTGGTGAGAAGCTGCAATAGACAGGAACTTTCCAGCGTTCGTCCAGGTAGCAACCCCTGATGTGTTCACTCTTCGCTTGCGATGGCGCACATGCTGTGGGAAGCAGCCCTTACTTAATCCCCACTTTTGCCTACAATGCATGTAATACAAGAAATAGACCTTTCACATTCAGTCCTGGTAGGTACATATTACCTTGTTCTGTGAACAGATGTAGCCTTAAAGAAAGCTTATTTTCAGTAGCCAACTACCATCCCTACCACACACACGACAGTTGGCATGTAGGTTCTCTTGTGGCTTGCAGCCTCACCTGTCTTAGAATATGGAAGGTGTGAGTATTTCTAAGGCCATGAAATGCTGGAATGTCAGCATGAATAGAAACCAGAAGAAGCCCTTTGCATGGCTAATCTCTCTTTCTCTCTCTCTCTCTCTTTCTCTCTCACTCTCACTCACTCACTCATTCACACACACACAAAATACAGAAAAGCCAATGGGGGGCAGTTTTCAATAAAGAAGTAGCAGAGGGTGCATAATCCCTTCCTGTCGTTTGCATTAATAATGATGACAACAGTAATAGTAATAATGATGATAATGATAATAATTTTATTTATACCCCACCCTGCCCTGGCGAACCGGCTCAGGGCAGCTCACAACAGGTGAATATATGCATAAATACGAGATGCAAATTAAAACAATCTGACCAATCTAAAACAGCACTATAATAAGCCTATACAGATGGCTCCTAAGCATTCCGCCACTCGCTTACGAGGGTGGGGAGTTGCAGTGGCATGTTTGCAAGGGTTGAACACACAACTGGGATCTGCTGGCCGTTGACCATGAGTTGCAGAGGACACCCACTGTCTCCTTCCTCGCCTCCTCCACTTCTCTGCTGAAAAGTTGTGCCCTCCCAGATTTACTTTCCCTTAGGAGTAGCAGTTGAACCGGCCGTAAAACGGCTATTGTGATGCATGTGCATTATTAAACATCTCCACGGGCATCGACATAATATATCGCATTTGGTTGATGGGAGCTGCTTCCTGTTGACTGCTAAGAGAAAATGCTCTGAGCATCCAACTGGAATCCTGTTGGTGACAATCGCTAGGAGAAAACAGTGGTGCACTCAACCTCGGTCTTAATTCGTACTGTAATGTGGAGCCTGTCTAAGGGCTTGATGGGCGGAACTGTGGAGGCTTTTTGAATGTATTAGTGCTTTGCACCTGATGTAGCTTGAGTTTCTGGTACATTGAAGATTATAGATGGATGCTTAGCAGAACTGGCCCCATCGACACACTGTTGGCAGAGTATGCTAAGTACGCAGTGAAGGGTCAGTCTCCCTGATTAAAGATAACGTTGCCTTTATTGAAGGAACTGCATTGTAGGATAGGAAAGCAGAGAGCTGAGAGCCTCTAGCTGTCTATCTAGCTAAGGAGGATGAAATTGTCCCCTAAGAATATCGGTCTAAGGACAGACTAGAGGTGTGAAAAAAGGGTGGAAAGGTCTCTAACCTTACAGCCCTAACTAGCTGACCACTTGCCTCCCCCCGCCTTGCTGGGTCTTCTTCTCAGTTCCTTTGCACGCTAGACATTGCAACTCTTCCAACACACACTACTTCTCATTTGGTTGTCTTTACAAAGGTTGTGTATCCGGTAGTGAATCTGTAAGTTTGTCAACGATCACTTGATGGCCTCATCACTAAGTGCTGCGGACCTTTTCTTTTCGAATTCCGTCTTTCAGGGGGGAAAAACCTCTGAATTATACTCGTGTACGAGGGAGAAGTATCTCATGCCTTTGCCTAGTTGGGTTTGCTCAACCTCTTTATTTTTTGTTATTTGTGTGTGTCGATGGTCTTTGAACAGCAGCAAAATTATCCCTTTGCACTTTGTAAATGGCTTTGTCTTGAAGTTAGCTTTAATTTGCAGAACTGTTAGCTGAACCTCTTTTTTTGTACTTATGTTCTTGTAACGTAATTGACATCCGAGAGCTTTGTTGAAGTCGATGAGATGCAACTGTCTTTGGTTGTTTTTTTCGTGGTGCCGCATTTGTTCTGACTCAGTTACTGATTAAAATAGCTTTTATGTTATATCGGCAGGTTATATTCTGAGAGAATGCAGATTTTTTTCCCCATTGCAGATTTTAGTGAGGGAGGATCAGCCATCTGTACCAAAAACTAATCAGACTTTCTTGTGTAGAAATTGGGCAGACTGAAAGAAGAATGTCAATGCAGTAAGGATGCAAACTCTGATTCTTAAAAAAAATATTTGCTATCCCCAGATCTGTAACCCTTAGAAATCTAGATTTCAGTCGAAAAACACTGGCGCAACATAATGCACCAATGGTAATGCACCAATGTGACCCTTTAGGGCAGGGGTGTCCAGTCTTTTGGCTTCCCTGGGCCACAATGGAAGAAGAATTGTCTTGGGCCACATATAAAATACACTAACACTAAGTATAGCTGATTCATAATGTTTTAAGTAAGTTTACGATTTTGTGTCGGGCTGCTTTCATAGCTGTCCTGGGCCGCATGTGGCCTGGGGGCCGCAGTTTGGACAAGCCTGCTTTAGGGGTTTCAAGGCCAGAGATGTTCAGGGACGGTTTGCCCTTGCCTGCCTCTGCGTAGCAACCCTGGACTTCCTCGGTTGTCTCCCATCCAAGTACTAACCAGGGCTGACCCTGCTTAGCTTCCTAGAACTGATGGGATAGGGCTGGCCTGGGCCATCCAGGTCAGGGCAATGCACCAGTGCTGGTCCATCATAATTTTTTTTGTGTGGCGGTACAGGCGCAAACGGGAGATATACTCCATTCTAAACGTTTGGGTCAGAACCAGGTTACTAAGCAACTCATCTTGTCTGCTTGCTGTGCAAAGCCCTGTCTTGGGTATAGAATGTCTTTTTGTGTCTTGTGCGTTGCATTTAGCTTTCCAGCATTGTTTCTAGAGTAATCCCTGTTCCTCGTTACATAACCGGGTATGCCAGCTAGTGACAGTGAAGGCTGGAATTTGTAACATGAGCTGCCCTGAAAGCTAGAAATTAAAGCATGATTCTCTGGAGAGAGATTGCCCCGTCAAGCGCACGAGGTAAATATCCAGCAAGCAGCCCAAACGGAGCTTTTATGATTGCTGCTGAGCACGGAGCTGTAGGCTGCCGTTTCAGAATCTGTTCAGTCACATCTAGCTCTTATTTTCCAGTCCATCATTAAGCCCAAACCTTTGCTTGTTGAAGGGCACAAAGGCCACCGGGCTCACAGTGCCAAGGTGGCTGTGTGCTCCCCTGTCAGGCATCTTCCTCACCCTGGTCTCTAAGCAAAAATCGATCCTGCCAAACCTTTGTTGCATCGACTACCTTGATGGAGGCTTGAATGTCATGGGGAAGAACCTGCCAGTATGGCTGTTAACTTGCACGATACAGTATACTGCCAGGAACTGCAGGCCCCAAACTAATAATACACTGAAAGCATTCGAAAGCAGATTTTTAATGGGGAGGAGCCCTCCCAGAATAAACACCGCAGATTAAATGAGATTGATTTGCATAATTAATTCTCCTACTGAGGCTCCAGCGTCTTGATTTGTGGGTTATTTCCTTCCATCATCGGGTAGGCAGGACCAATTCTTTTGACTTCCTGTCTCCCCCTGGTGGGAAATAGCCTGCAAAACCCCAGTTCCGTCCTGCCTCAGAAGGGTACGCAGGTCGTAAGCACAGCTCTGTGCTTGCTCAGCTTAAGTTAGCCTTTCAGGTTTTCTACCGTAGCTCCTTATCGATTTGTGTTTTTTGTCTGTTTGTTTGTAATATCCTACTGTTTGGGTGTTCCCTCCCTCCCTCATTGCCGTCCCTCGTTTCCCTTGTGAGATTGAGTGAATAGGAGCCCCGGTGTTAATCCCGGAGATTCCTATGGCAAACGCCTCAGAGGAGAGGGAGGATGGCCTCCTCTCAGTCTCGGACTACCTGCTGGTCCAGCCTACTCCGAAGAAGTCCGAGACGCCCACTCCCAATGCCCACAATGTTGGTGCCTTAGGGAGTAGGGATTTGGAAGGCTCAGCGCAGAGTGCGGATGATGCGCCTAAAAGAAAGAGGAAAAAAAAAAAAGGCGCGAAAAGCCGCGGCGGCTCTTAAAAAGTCGCAACGAGCTTACATGGCGTAAAAAAAAAAAAAAGAGAAAGCGCTGTCACAGAGCGGGGGGCATGTCGAGAGCCGGGAAAAAGGATCCCGCCTACTCGCTGCATGCCGACGGCACAGAAGGCGCAACCCCCACGGTTTTCCTGGCGGCGACTCTGGACTTCCATCTGGAATTGGTAATGTTCAGCCACTGGTCCCGGGGGCAGGTGGCCATTTTACCTCCTCCTTCCCGGCGGGCGGCCATTTTCCCTCCTCCTTCCTGATGACAGGAGTACAGGCTTCTACTGCCTTTCCAAAGGGGGGCGCCCATTTTCCCGCCACTTATTTGCCAGTGCCAGCACAACCCCCACCATCTCCTTCAATGACGGGGGGGCAACTCTCTCCCTCTGCTCCTAGGGCAGCTGCCCCGGTGCTTACCAGGGAGGAGGCAGATGAGTGGATTAATATAGCCTTGCAAAGACAGTGGCAGGCTTTTCATGCATACTTAATGAGAATTCCCCTCAGGGACCGGTTGAGTCAGCAACTTCCTCGTCTACCAGATCCCATTCCTTTGAGAGTGGGCAGGTTACAGGCCCTGGGGGAGGTCCTTCTACCAGTTCACAATGGCCTACCAAGGCAGCACTAAAATAATCTACTGATCTTAATATTGCTGGCACTAGCTCCCACACTTCCTCCCTCAATGCTGATGTGTTTGACTCCCTGGACAAGTCAGCCCCTGTGGAGTCACAGAGCCGCCTATTCAGTGGGGAGGATTATCAGGCCCTCCTGGCAAAGGCTATATTAGCTTTGGACCTGAATGAAGAGGCCTCCTCTACAGAGGACTCTAATTCTAAACTGAAACAGGAAGTGCCTGAATGCTTTCCTAGAAAGCAGCCATGTCATAATTCAGTACCATTCCCAGTTTTTTTTCTCAGAGCCATTCAAGAGGAGTGGACCAGTCCTGCGTCCAATAAGCAGACGCCTCAGTCCATCAAAACACTATACACCCTCGCTCCTTTTGAAAGTACCTCTTGTGGATGCACCAGTGGTGGATTTGCAGTCCCCTGGCCTTGCGCCTGAGGACGGCATGGGATCCCTGAGGGATCAATTGGATCGAAAGGCTGAGTCTTTAAGCAGAAGGGCCCACGAGAACGCAGCATTAGCTATACAGGCCAATGCTACTACATCAATATTTGCTAGAGCCTCCTTCCTTTGGGTAAAGAAGCTCATCCAGTTGATTCCTTCAGAACATCATAGAATAGTGGGAGGATTAGAAAGGGTCCAGGACGCCATCACCCTAATAGCTGATGCCTGTCTGGACTCCATGTCCTTTACAGCACGATCCATGGCATCGGTAACCTCCATAAGAAGGGCACTGTAGCTCAGAGCCTGGCCAGCAGAATTTAAGGCAAAAACAAACTTAATGGCCTACCCCATTCAGGAAGGGCGCCTGTTTAGAGAGAAATTAGATAAAATATTAGTGGAGACGAAGGATAAAAAGCAGGCCTTGCCTAAACAATTTAAAAAGGAACCATGAGTCCCTGGTTTCCAATCCTTTCGTGCCCCACGAGCAACAAACAGGTATCGTTCTGACTTCAGAAGGGGATTGTGGAACGCTTCACGACCCTTCCGTAGGGGGGGCAAGTTCACCAGACCTCAGAACCAACCGCCCCGGTCGGACAGAGGTGACAAATTCCCAAAGAATAATCCCCAGTGACTCCCATCTGTCTCCAGTGGGGGCAGATTTTCTTTTCTTCAGTGCCAGGTGGACCACCTCACAACCAGACCACTGGGTCTATCAGATCATATCCAGGGGTTACCTCCTGGAATTCACATCTCTAAAAAGGGATCACTTCTTAAGATCTCCCATGCCACACAGGGCAGAGAAACATTCCAGAACATTAAAGGCCATTCAACATCTATTGTCTATTAGGGCCATAGAACAGGTCCCTGCCCTCGAAAGGGGCCTCCATATTTTTTACAGTCCCCAAAAAGAACGGGAACTGGCGAGCCATCCTTAACTTACAATATTTAAACAGGCGGATGGCTCGAAGGCACTTTGTATGGAAACGGTGAAGTCAGTAGTGGATTCACTGCTCCCAGGCACCTTTATGATGGCAGTGGACCTGACAGAGGCGTACCTACACATACCTATACACCCTTCACACAGACGCTTCCTCAGGTTCACCTATGGACAAGACCATTTTCAACTTCGGGCCCTCCCCTTTGGGTTGACATCCAAGACCCTAGTGACAATCATTGCCACTCTCAGACAGGAGGGCGTCCAGGTACACCCGTACCTGGGCGATATCCTGATCTGTGTTCAATCAGAACACCAGTCCATACATCACACAGCAAGGGTGCTTCACGTTCTTCAGGAACATGGATTCTTATTCAATTTTCAAAAGAGCTCTCTCATACCCTCTCAGTCAATGTTACACCTGGGGGTCAGAATAGATTCCTCTCTCAATGCCCTATCACTGCCCCAGGAACGCGTTCAGAAACTAATCAATGTCTTTTCATCCTTAGCCAGAACAAGGAAAGCCGGGGTCATGTCCCTAGCGAAGTTGCTGGGATTAATGATGGCCTGTATAGCGGTCGTTCCCTGGGCCAGATTCCACTCCAGGCCTCTGCAGTGGCTGATTTGACCGTACCAGAGGGACATCGCAAAGAAGAGGAACAGATCCATTTCCCTATCCTCAGAGACTCGGAGGAGTCTTCGATGATGGACTGATCGAAGGAACCTGGTCAGGCACACCTTCTATATACACGGGGAGCCCACACAAGTGATCACAGACACCAGTCTGGAGGGTTGGGGAGCCACCTTGGCCACCAACTCTACCCAGGGACGATGGTCCACAGAGGAGACATCGTTACATATCAACGTCCTGGAACTGAGGCCGGTACGGCTTGCCCTCCGAGCCTTCGCCCCACTCCTCAGGGGGTTGCATGTCCTGATAAGAATGGACAATATAGTAACCAAGGCTTACATAAAGGGGGGGGTCCTGATCCTCTGCTCTGCATCGGGAAGCGGTGCAGATTTTTACCTGGGCCCAGTCAAACCTTCAGTTGATTCGGCCAGAACATATCAAGGGAGCTCTGAATGTGCAGGCGGACCATCTAAGCCGCCAGTTGGCAGATGAAGGAGAATGGTACTTAGACCATGCGGCCTTCTCTCAGATTACAACCGTCTTCGGAGCTCCCTTAGTAGACTTGTTCGCCTCCGCAGAAAATTGCAGAGTAGAAAGGGTTTTCTTGAAGGGTTTTACCACCCGGCAGCAGAGGGCATAGACGCCCTTCTGAGTCCTTGGCCCCGGGGACTTCTGTACGCTTTCCCCCCCGCTGTCCATTCTTCCCAAGGTTCTAAGGAAGACTGGGCCGAAGTCATCTTGGTGGCCCCCTGCTGGCCACACTGGCCTTGGTTCGCGGCTCTTCGTCAGATGTCATGCCAGGAACCTTGGGCTATTCCAACCCATTGGGGAACATTGCACCAGGGCCACTGGTGCATTCAGATCCTCACTGGTTCTCCTTGACCGCTTGGCGCTTGAACGGCAATCTCGCCTAGTTAGGGGCTACTCAAAGGAGGTAGTGATCACCATCTTAGTGGCTTGCAGACCCTCCACTTGACTCATATACAATGCGTCGTGGAAAGCATTTGTCCGATGGGCCAGATTGAAGAAGGTAGACCCACTCCGTCCGGGCATTCAGAGGGTACTGATTTTTTCTTTACAGGAAGGTCTACAGCTTAATCTCTTAGCCTCAACCTTAAGGAGACAGATAGCAGCGATGGCCACAGTTATTCCAGAACTGGATAGGGTACCTATTTCCAGGCACCAGCACGTCATCTCCTTTTTTAAAGGGTGTCTCTCAGACTCAACCACCGGTTATACACCGTTTTCTCTCATGGAACCTCAATTTGGTCCTTAGAGCCCTCACAAAGGCTTCCTTCGAGCCAATATGTACCATAGACATGAAGTTCCTTCAGATGACTGTCCTTTTCCAGATTGCAATCATGTCTGCGCGACGGGTTTCCGAAATCAGAGCTCTGTCCATTCGTGAAGGTTTATGTACCTTCTATAAGGACAAAGTGGTTCTGATACCAGACCCTACCTTTACTCGAAAGATAAGTTCTCCCTTTCACAGGTCGCAGGAAATCAACCTACCTTCCTTTTGTCCTAAGCAATCAGGATCAAAGGAACAGGCCTGGCTTACCTTAGATTTACGTAGGGCTCTACATATATACATAGACAGAACCGCTGACATCTGTCAGACTGATTATATGTTTATTGGTATCAGCAATCCCAGTAAGGGCAAAAGGATGTCGGCAGCATCTATTAGTCATACCCTTAGACTCTGCATCATACAGGCATATAAGGCCTAGGGAGTTATAGCGCCACAGGGAATAACTGCTCACTCCCTGCGTAGCGCGGCCTCATCAGCGGCCTTCGATAGACAGGCCCCGGTTGAAGAAATTTGCAAAGCCGCTACCGGGGCATCTATTTCTACCTTCGTTAAACATTATAGGGTTAACACGTGGGCATCGGCTCAAGCGGCCTTTGGCCGTAGAGTTCTTCAGCACGTGGTGGAATAGGGTGCTCTACCCACCCAGTTGGGAGCTCTTGGAGGTCCCACAAATCAAGACGCTGGAGCCTCAGTAGGAGAATGGAGCATTGTTTACTCACCGTGAATGCTCCTTCTCTCCTGAGGCGAAGGCGTCTTGCCCACCCGGCACAGGTTAGAATTCTTAGTTAAGGCGGAAACGTTAAGGTCAAGGTTCTGGAAAATTTTTCGAGTTAGGTTCCTGAGATGACCGTTTTCAACCAGTTCAGTCCTCCTTGGTCTTATTACTGTGGTCGTTGTCGTCAATTATGTTTACATGTTTTTTATCAAGGAGCTTCATTCCTGTTGATAGCTAGGCAAGACTGTAACTGAGGTTTTGCAGGCTATTTCCCACCAGGGGGAGACAGGAAGTCAAAAGAATTGGTCCTGCCTACCCGATGATGGAAGGAAATAACCCACAAATCAAGACGCCTTCGCCTCAGGAGAGAAGGAGCATTCACGGTGAGTAAACAATGCTCCATTCCCATTGTGAAAATTCAGATTGCTAATGCAGGATTCTAGGCCCACTGATTCACCTTGAATAATAGACCACTTCCAGTATGTGAGAAGTTTTAGTCGACTCTCCTGGTGGGGCCTTTGCAAATCTTGCACGCCTGGAACTACCAGGAGATTAATCATTAGAATTACTGAAGACAGGGCTGATAGGTATTGGATTTCAATACTGTAGTCAGCCATCCATCCAGAAGAATTTACCAACCTTATTCTGATTTGCTGTTTTACATTTGTGATGCTCTGAACTGACACATTATACCAAATCTTACATCATTACCCATCCCAGCTCACCTCCTCTTCAGGGGATAGTAGTTAGAACCAGATTTTTATCAAAGGCATTGTCTACTACTGCATTTGAAAGGTACGACATTGTCAACAAATTGTGTGTAGCTAATCATAAATCAGTATTTATGCACAGTGAGGCAATCAGTCTCATTATGAAATACCGAAGGGGGTTACGAGATATAGCACGATGCTTTGTAAAAACGCACCTTGATTTTGAAATGCTGTTTGAATGGCGCCCAGCTTAAGAAAAAGCAAAATGATCCAGGTGAAAAAACAGGCCGGAGCTTTCTCTCTTCCACACTTGAAGAGCAGCACTCCAAGATGCAGAAACTAGTCTTGCAAGGCTTGGATATAAAAGGTTTAACCTGTCCCCTGTCTTGTGTGCACTCGTTAGAAAGTCTAGAAACATCAACGTTATTATCCGGAGCTAGAAAGCGTGTGGCTTCTGAAGAATTCTGTGTCGATAGGGCAGTTTGTCCGCACTGTTCTTGATTCTTCCTTGGTTTCTGCTTATGTAATCTTTCTCTTCTCTCCATGTTTTTTTTGTTTTTGTTTTGCTTCCCAAGGGCATGATGATGCGGTTTTGAAAAGTGTGGATAGTTTTAGCTTTCTCCATCACCCAGTTCACCAGAGGAGCTTAGAGATCCTGCAGAGATGCAAAGAGGAGAAGTACAGTAAGGCGCCATATTCCCACCATCTCTCTGACATGACACTCACACAAGCAGGAAATGGAAACCAGGAGCATTCTGGGTAGCCAGGATGGGGCGGCCATGCGCAGAACCTTCTCATGCAGATGCTGAAGCCATCTTGAACTGTAGCAACTTACAACATGGGAGAGATTTAGCCCCTTCCTCCTGGGAATTCCTAGGCAGGATGCGCCTCAAGGTTTGAAACAGATGCCCAAGGAATCATCTCTTGCCATAATCATGAAGACATCTTCAGTATTTTCTCATATCTGATATTGATCGCCTCGGTGTCACAGGAGTTTGAGGATAAAAGTTTTTGAATACCAGCAGCTTGAGTTTGAGGATAAAAGTTTGAGGATAAAAGTTTTTGAATACCAGCATGGAGGGATATTGTAATATGCATTCATCTTCCAGCCATACTTAGAATCTTTTGGAATCTGAAGCCAGCTTGTTCTCCCTTTTTGTTCTATATAATTACATCTACATATGGATTTTTAAAAAATAAATGGAATTAATCTTGGAGAAGTTTCCCTCAACTTTTCCAAGACCAATCAGAACTACTAGGGCCTCAAAGAATGTTCTTCATAGATGAGAATAGCAGAGATGCACTTGGTCTCCATTTCCTTCGCCTCACGTCTGTTACATAATGAACTAGTCCTGCATGACAACCAGGCCCGTTTGCCTTTTGTTACTAATTATGGCTGGATTCCTCCTGTGGGAAGAGAAGGGGTCCGGCAGCATGAAACGTAACACCCTCTGCCCTAAAATGTAGCGCATGGTGTTTCAGTGCCATAACTACATTGAGCACCAATTGAAGGATGTCAGCTTGCTCATGAAACGGCTTTTGCATACGCAGTAACCATTTCACCTTAACGATCAGGTACATCAGCACTGCATACTCTTCAAGCAGGAGTCATCGAAAGCTTTAATTCCAAAGTTTGCCCGACTCCTTGCAGATATACATTTCAGCTTTTCGGTGCGCTGTAATAGTTTGGAAGGTTTAAGCCTTCTGTTTCCATAGACCTCCAACGTAACGTTTGTGCCAAAAAGGGTTGCTAGACGTATTTTGAGTATCTTAGGGAATGTCATTCCCCCCGCCCCCGCAAAGGTTGGTGCTCTTCTTTGAAGGGGACGTGGATGGTAAGTGATCACTTAACAAAGCAGTGTTTATGGTTTCGAAATCTGACCATAGTGAGTCAAGGGGAGAGCTGCATGGTTAAAAGACTGCGCTGCATTTAAGAATATTCGAACCAGATTTAAGCAGAGAATCTTGCGGAGACCCGTTCTGGAGTTGATTCTGGATGGAGCTGCGTAAGAATTGCCTTACTGGATTATACCAAGGGTCCATCTGCTTTAACTTTCTGTGTCCAGCAGCAACTAGTCTGGGCACCTCCAGGAAGTGCCCAGGCAGGGCTTGAAGGCAATGGCCCTCCCTTGTTTTCCCCCTACATGCGGTTTCGAGACATGAGCTTCATTTAGCTGCCATGGCTAATTCCAGGGCCCCCCATGGGCACCATGACATTCACCCTTCCTGTGGCGCCTGCCAAGCTTTTCAGAAAGTGGGCCATTGTAAGGCAGGGCTTATGATTGGCTGCCATCTTTCAAACGAAAGGGTTTCCAACTGGAGGATCAGGAGGGCTGGTAAGCCCCAGGGCTTTCCTTAGTCAGTGTGTGGTTCCTTTCTTAGGATTGTTAGAGATTGCAGTGACCTTCTCATATTTCTATGCCTGGAACTCCCCTTACCGGGTCATTGTTTCCTATAGAGGTTACGCAACAGGGGGAACAAAAAAACCCCCAAACACAAGTGAGGGACCTGCAGGGGACAGTATTTCAAGCCGCTCTGAGCCTGACCTTCGGGTTGGGGAGGGCAGGGTTAAAAATGCAATAAAATAAAAATAAGTGCAGCTACACCACAGTTTTCTATAAAGGTATTATGATGTTGGCTGTTATGTTTTCAGGCCCTTACCTTATGTAGAATTTTGTCTTTTTTTATGGTAGCGAAGGGTTGACATTTTAAAGGAATCACAAGTTCACTGTATACAGGGAGTATGGCGCTTTGTCCAGCCTTCATTACTTCAAGCCATAATTGCAGATTGACTATCCCTCATCTGCTATTTGTCCGTTAACCCCGTAGGAACTCACGATAGAATGAATACAGAAAGCTGTTTACCAAATGCTAACTTGCCGCAATATGCAAGTGACCTCTTGGTAAGCTGGTCACCTGTTATCCCCTAGGCAGTAAGATTTTACAAGATAATATCTGGTAAATGTTTTTTTCTGCCTTCGTCTTCAACCTGTTTAGGATGTTGTTATCCTTTATGTCCTCGGCAGATAGAGACATCTCATTGTTCATCACTGACATCGAGTCATTTATTAATTATTTAAATATCACTGGTCCCAGTAGATATCCCTGGGGCCCACCATGTTGCTTAGTTTCCTCCACTGTTAAAACTATTGGTGCGTTTTCAACCAATCAGTGATTCATACGTGGGTCTGTCCTCTTAATCCTATGATTACCGTATTTCCTTAAGATCCTTAAGTGAGAGCCCTTGTCAAAAGCTGTGTATGAACGGCATGCTCACGATGGTTTAAATATCACAGTTATCTAATCCGCATGTACCAGTTCAATTTTGTATTTGGAGATTTATACCCCACTTTTCTCCCCAGTTGTGGGGGGGATCCAAAGCCGCTGACAGCATTATTCTGCCCTCGATTGTATCTTCACAACAACAACAACTCTGTGAAGTAGGTACGGTTGAGAGAGAGTGACTGGCCAAAGGTAATCCAGCCAGCTTCCGTGGCAGAGAGGTGATTCTAACCTGGGTTTACCCCACCCTAGTCCAACACTCTAATTAAATGACAATGTAAATTTATTATAGCCAAATACTGCAAGAATACAGACCTCCAAAGCTTACTATTAGGCTAGGATTTACTGAATCACCTCGTTTGTTAATATATGTTACTTTGGTAATCGTTCTCTGTCTAAATTTGCAATCTATAGATCTACTGTGAAAGTGTTTGCAGCATAACATCCGTGTGATCTAATCCTGAGTCATCGTACTCAGCATCATACTCACAATCCGTTTTTGTTTTGACCACCCTAAATAATTTGGTGCCATTTGCAAACTTGGCCACCTCCATTGGTGCCTGACAGTGCAATCCTGAAGAGAGTAACTCCAGTCTAAGGCCTTTCATTTAAATGGGCTTAGACAAGTAACTCTGTTTAGGAATGCACTGTTCATTCCCTCTTGCATATTCTCCTATTCTCTTTGAATGACTCCAAAGCTGTTGCCCCTCGTTCTTCAATCTAGCTCCCAGAACATCGCCACTTCTACCTCTTCTTCTAGATCCCTTCCAGATCCCACCTTTTCTGTTGCACAACCCCTCAATCCCCATCCAAAACTAAGCCTCACCTGCATCTCTTTCCCCTTCCATGTTCAGTTTTTTGATCGAAAGATCCTCAGTGTAGGGACTTGTTTTATAATCTGTAAAGTGCCGTGTCCACCTACCTTAACCTACCTTTAACCTATCTTCTTACCTAATCAAGAAAGCTGTAAAATTTAGAGTGTAGTTATAACCCTGTTTACTTGAATCGGGTTTTATCCCACTTTTACCATGGCTTCTCCGCCAAGAATCTTACGGGTTCTCTGAGGGTACTAAGAATTCTCAGAATAACTGTGGTCTTTTGGATTGTAAAACCAGTTTTAAGACACCGGCACTTCCCTCTGTCTCAAAGGAAGCAGAAACCTCTTTTGAAAGTTACATACTAGACTCCGTGGACTGAGAGGCAGAAGTTCTTCAACCTGCTTGTGAAATCCAGCGACACAGAAATGAGACTTATGCACAGAATAAATAAGGATGATGGCTTGGGTCCAGACTGAATTGGCCATTTGTACCGATTTCCCTCTTCCTGCTGCAGACCCCCTCCCCCAGGTCATTCCTCAGGGTCTCCTATCCCCCCAGGAGCAACATTTTGTGGAGACCAGTGAACATGCTATATGGGAGGCAGGAAAGTTCTGCTGCACTGATGAAACATTTAGTATGAATCCAGCGCCATATAATCTATTTGAATAAACAGAACCTTAATTGGCTTGTCTTTTGTTGGTGGAACTAAGGTTCACAATGCTGGGCTTTAGGCAGAACAAAATGATGGGCTGCGCGGCTTACGGCCCAACTTGTAGAACACTTAGGATTTGTGCCAGGTAAGGAAGGCCTTCCAGATATACCTGCCGCTATTGAGCCATTGGTAGCATCAAGAGAAAGGGCCAGCTCCTGGTTTTAGCGTCCCCCCACAAGATGTCCTTCATTGCCCCCATTGTGCATATACAGGCACACCCTTCTGCAGGACGAAGTGAAGGTTTCGCACTCCTTGAAGTCTTGTTGGTGCTGGGGGTGTGAAAACTACACTCTGCTCTTTCTGGTACCTCTCCCAGAATGCATTGGGAGATTGCATCAGAGGGACCCTGCAGCCTCTGTGTGGGATCTCCTATCCCTACTTGGGATTCCCAGATGAGCTTCCTGCTACGTCCCAGCACTGAGCTCCCTGCTACGTCCTGCGTCTCAGCAGAAGCACCGTGCTGACCCTCAACACTGCCCCCATCGAGATGATTTTTCAAGGATTCGCAGCATCGCTCTGCTGTCGTGATCTGCATTTGGTGGAGGATTGTTTTAGGGAGATAGGAATAAGCAGTTGACGCACAGTAAGAAGAGAACTTTTTCCAGGTGAGGGACACATAGACCATCGGTCCATCTAGCCCAAGGCCGTAACTGATAGCTGCTCTCCAAGGCTTTCCACAGCCCTCCCCTTTATCTGGAGATAAAGGTATTGAAACTGGGACCTTCTGTATTCAAATCGTGCTCTGCCACTTAACCGTGGTCCCTTGTTTGACTGGGGGATTGCTGGGGGGGATATGACTCTTCAATCTAGTATTTTTCATATTGGTTCTTCATCATGTTTGGACTGTGAAGGCTGGTGCTTTTAACGCTAGACAATCCTGACTGACAATTCCGTTCTCCCTATTTTTTTTTTCTGTTTCCTTGAAACAGAAGAGTACCACTGTTTAAATATTTCTGTCTCGTATGCTGGATTGCAAGTTCTCCGTGGCAAACCAACGGATTAGTATACAGCTTTCCCATCTTAAGAGCACAAGTAAACTATATATCATGTCATTCTCAGCCACAGGTTCCTCCTTTCCAATACTCCCCCCCCCCCATTATTCCCAGCATGTACCATGTTCAACACACTTTACAGTTTGGCCTTTTTTTCATTTGCCACATTGAATTGCTTTAGCGCCGCACAGAATGCTAAAACTCTTCTCGATACGCTGCTGCAGGTATCGCCCGGAAACGTCCAAGAACACCCCTTTCGGATCTGCAGGGCGTTAACACCATCAATGAAAAAACCCAACGGTAAGTGAGATCGCTCAGGAAGTGAAATTGCCCAAGAAAGGTCTCTGCCTGGCTCTGCTTTGCTGTCGCATTTTAGCATCTGGTGTTCTTGTTCTCTCGGTCAAAACTGAAACACGTGAATGGTGTCCCCCCGCCTTGCAGTGACGTGTACGGAATCGGCTGGAATAGCAGGATGGGCGTCCGGCAGAGCAGACTCTCCAGCCACGGCAGCCTCCTTGACAAAGATGGGATATTTGTGAATTCGACCAACAGCAAGCTCCTGGAGAGAGCCCACGGCATTCTCATGTGAGTGCAGACTCGTGCCTGGCTCTCAGGGGAAACGGATCGTTGAATCATAGAGTTGGAAGGGGCCAAACAGGCCATCTAGTCCAATCCCCTGCTCAGTGCAGGATCAGCCTAGAGCCATGTTGGCGAACCTATGGCACGCGTGCCGACTCTGGCACGCGTCGCCCTCTCTGCTGGCACGCACGGCTCAGCTGGGCAGCGGGGCCCCTGCCCTCCCAGCTGCCAGCTTTGTGAACTGCTCTGCGCTGCCTGCAGGCAGTTCAAAGGCCCCACCCCCCTCCCTGGACTTTCCGCCGCCCAGCCTTTCCCCTCTCCCCCCCTCCCCAGCCAAAAACCAGTTTGCGGGGTGCACGAGGCGGCTGCCGCCCTCCAGCCCCCTTCTCTCCCCCCCTCCCCGGCCCAAAACCCCTTTGCGGGCGCACGAGGCAGCTGCTGCCCTCCAGCCCCCTTCTCCCTTTCCCTCCCCTCCTCCCCGGCCAAAAACCCTTTTGCAGAGCGCACGAGGTGGCTGCCGCCCTCCAGCCCCCTTCTCTCCCTCCTCCCCCTCCCCGGCCAAAAAACCCTTTGTGGGCGCACGAGGCAGCTGCCGCCCTCCAGCCCCCTTCTCCCTCCCCGGCCAAAAACCCCTTTGCAGGGCGCACGAGGCGGCTGCCGCCCTCCAGCCCCCTTCTCTCCCTCCCCCCCTCCCCAGCCAAAAAAACCTTTGCAGGGCGCACGAGGCGGCTGCCGTCCTCCAGCCCCCTTCTCCCTTTCCCTCTCCCCCTCCCCGTCCAAAAACCCCTTTGCAGGGCGCACGAGGTGGCTGCCGCCTCGCGAGCCGGCCCTCCAGCCCCCTTCCCTTTCTCCCTCGGTGCCTTCCATGGGCAAAAACCCTTTTCCTGGGTCGCAAGGCAGCTGCCCTGCAGCCGCCTTTCCCCTCTCCCTCCAAAACCCCTTTCCTGGGCGAGCAAGGTGGCAGCACGCTGGCCCAGAAGCCTCATTCTCCCCCACCCCCACCCCCCGCCAGAAGCCCCTTTCCTTAGCTTGCGAGGCTGCAGCTGCCTCTCATGCTGGCCCAGAAGCCCCTTCCCCACCAAAACCCCCTTTCCTTGGCGCACGAGGTGGCTGCTACCCTGCTCACCAGCCCAGAAGCCCCCTTCCTTCCCTGGCCAGAAAGCTCTTCCTTCCTTTCCTTTTCCTCCCTCCGTCCCTCCCTGAAAACTTTCCTGATTCTAGCAAATGCCTGCTAGTCTCTCCAGGACTTCCTCAAGAATGGAGAATACAGCCCTCCCACAACTGGTAGACTGCCTCTGAATGTGAAGGTACCACTATGGATGTCTGGTTCCCAGCTATATTAGGTCTAATGCAGTTTTTCTTCTAATGCAGTTTTTTTGCAGGCAGCGTGGAGCACTTCAAAGGCCCTGCCCCCTTCCCTGGACTCCCCGCTGCCCAGCGGGGAGTCCAGGGAAGTTGTTTTTTCTAAACTAAAACCTCAGTATTCAGGTTAAATTGCCGCGTTGGCACTTTGCAATAAATAAGTGGGTTTTGGGTTGCAGTTTGGGCACTCGGTCTCTAAAAGGTTCGCCATCACTGGCCTAGAGCAGTGGTTCTCAACCTTTTTTGCTCCATTCCCCCCTTTCACCATTTTTCAGTATATAATTGCCCCTTCCCAAGATAGTCATCAACTTTATTGAATGTTGCAGGTTAAATTAAAAACAAACTACAATTTTACAGATATTGCATAATCTACAGGACATCACACTTTGCTGAATAGTGTTCCCAATTCCCCCCCTGGAACCCTAAAATTCCCCCTGGGAGGGAATTCCCCCCTTGTTGAGAACCCATGGCCTAGAACAAGGAGGAGCTCACCACCTCTTTAGGTAGCTGATTCCACTGTCAAACTACTCCCACTGTAAAAAAATGTTTCCCTAATATCCAGCCGGTACCTTTCCACCGGCAATTTAAACCTGTTATTGCGAGTCCTGTCCTCTGCTGCCAACAGGAACAGCTCCCTGCCCTCCTCTAAGTGACAGCCCTTCAAATACTTAAAGAGAGCAATCGTGTCCCCCCTCAACCTCCTCCAGACGAAACATTCCCAACTCCCTCAGCCTTTCCTCGTAGGGCTTGGTCTCCAGGCCCCTGATCATCCTCGTCGCTCTCCTCTGCACCCGCCCAATTCTGTCCACATCCTTTTTGAAGGGAGGCCTCCGGAACTGCACACAATACTCCAGGTGCGGCCTGACCAATGCAGTGTACAGAGGAACTATGACATCTTGCGATTTAGATGTCATGCCTCTGCTGATGCACCCCAAGATCACGTTAGCTTTTTTTTTTAAAGACAAAAACACGGGACTGGCCAGAGCAATAGAAACCGATGCTGATTGTCAGTCTTTGCTGCTTATGGAGCAGGTAGACGTGTCCATTTGAAGACTCCCAAGGGGTAAATTGTACCTTGCACCAGAATGGCTCGCTCTTTTTATTGTTATAATTTGGTGGCGCGTGCACACCTTGGGACCAATGGGTAGGTAAGGCAGTAACACCTCTGCAGCTCTCCAAAAAGGGCTATTAAATGTATTAGGAGCATTTAGAGAATAATGTCAAAGAACGGCAGTTCTCTAAACTGGGCTTGGAGCCGTTCAGGAGCTTTCAACTCTTCTCCATCCCCCATCCCCCCCCCCCGGAGTTGAACTAGATGGTCCCAATAAGTAACGGCAAAGGTTTTACGGCGAACATTATGTGGTTAAACTAAAAGCATTCCTTGTATTGCGCAGTACTTTTTTTAGACTCTGTAAAATTGTTGTGGCGCGCAGCCTCCATTAGATCCTCCGATATTGTGCCCGCAGCCCTTTTACAGACCCGAGAAAAAGCTTTTGGTGGGCTGGTTAAACCGTTTAACTCAGCACCAAGTTTATAGCCTTGGGTAGATTGTAAAGAAGCTTGTGTCTGAGTTGGGCGGTTTGACTGAAGGCTCCTGAAACCGACTACGCTTTGCCAATTCATTGTCTCTTATGCATTTTACTTACTCTTAGAGCATAACCGTACCATGAAATGTCTTCTGAATCCACACTCAGCTGCATGCAAATTGGCAGTTATGGAAGCCGTAAAGTGCATAGATAACCATAGGAGATAGACAGACAGACAGACAGACAGGCAACCATAGGAAAATGCAACATCTTCCTTTGACCATTAAGGCGCTCTCTCTATGTCCCATTTAATAAAAATCAATACATTTTGACTTATACTATCCTATGATCAAATTTTCCCCCGGTGCCTAATAGCAGACTGCCGTTTTCTGCAAAATATGCGGCTCTGTGTGTCTTTCCTTCCCATAAATATCCTTGCCTGGCTCGAATTCTTCAGCGGTTGTCATCAGAGAGCTGTTGTGTCCCGGGAAGCATGCCGATTGGCAAAAAGCACATCGCCCCTGCTGCTTTCATACGGACCTCCCTGTCAATTTTATTTCCTTTAGGCGAAACAAGAACTTCAAAGCCAAACCGAACCTCCCAAAGGTGAGAGAATTCAAGTATTTGGGCTCAAAGCACTGCTCCTTTACATGATTTAGGGCTGCATCATACGAAGTGATATGGATATCAATACCTTGTAAGGGAAAAAATGCAAATGGGGTTCCTTGTCCCTCTACGAATGCACACTCATCCATTTTAGCCAGCGTGGTGTAGTGGTGAAGAGCGGTGGTTTGGTGGAGTCTGATCTGGAGAACCGGGTTTGATTCCCCCCTCCTCCACATGAGCGGTGGAGGCTAATCTGGTGAACCGGGTTGGTTTCCCCACTCCTACACATGAAGCCATTTGGGTGAACTAGTCACAGCTCTCTTCGAGCTCTCTCAGTAAGGTGATTGTAAGCTGGTTTGATTCTTCCTTTTGTGGTAGAGAAAGTCGGCATATAAAAAACTAACTCTTCTTATCATACATACAAGTGGTGTATTCTTCACAAATGACAATGCATGCTGTTTGTGTACATTTTTTCGCTACGTGGAAGCGATATCCATACATGAAAGACATATAATGGAGCAACCCTTATACATGCCAAGTTTGGGGGTTGAATCAACATAAAGCTTATTAAGGATCCATCAGGCATTAATCTAAAACAGGTGGGAAACGTCAGGCTGGGGGGCCGTTTAAGGCCCACAAAATCATTTGGTCTGGCCTTCGTGGGTCCTGGCAGATCTCTGGCTCAGAAGGATCTAAGACTGGCGATCCGCCACCTCCTGCGGACAGGAATAGCCTCTATTCAAGGCAGATGTGAGTTTGTTTTGCTGAGAAAAGGAACTCCCCCCCCCCCTGCAGAAGAGCCGTTAGCTATGGAACTGCTAGGACCGCCCAAGAAACTGTGTTAACTGTGTTAACCCTTTCCTGGGCCACGGAGAAACATATTCCCTCTGTACTACAAGAGGGCTGGGGGCGGAAGTGGCGACAATGGAGGGGTTAAAGGGGGCAGGGCCAGAATGCGTGGCCCCCGAATGATGTTATAAATATCCAAATGGCCCTTGGCGGAAAAAAGGTTCCCCACCCCTGATCTAAAAGGAACCGTTTGTTTAAGTTACGCCGTTGTTTAATGCCAATTGCTTTTGTTGAGGCAGCTGTGGCTCTTAATGCCATTGCCTCCGTTGGTCTACAGTTTACTGCCTTAGCGTATAACGTGAAAGAAACGGGTCACCTGTTGCCTTAACCATGCCTTGTTTTAATTGCCACACATTGGGTGCAGGCTCTGGGGAGAGAACGTGGTTCCCGAGGAGCGATGTTCAGAGCCTGCAGCCACATGCTTGCCGTTGCTGTTGCATTCCATACATTGACTCTTTCCGTGGATTTATGTTCGTTTCTGGTTCTCCAGATTTGTATAAACTAAAGTTTGCGCCTGCTTTTCTGTTTCCCCAGCACTTACTGGAAGTGAAATCGCTCAAGCACCTGACCAACCTGACGCTGCACGATCGCATCACGAAATCTCTTCTTCATCTTCACAAGAAGAAGAAGCCCCCGAGCATCAGCGCGCAGTTCCAGGTCACTTGCTGTTGTTGCTTTCGGGGACGTTTCATTTCAGGAAAAGTGTTGTAGGGAAATAGACTGTGGGAGATTTAGTGTCAAGGGTAAATGAGGGAGAGAGAAGACGGACCTTCCCAGCCCAGGGCCTGCTTTCTGTTCCCTTTTTAAGAATGCTTACGGCCGCCTTGGCCCGGGTAAGAATTTTTTCTGTGGCAGCTGCATTCCTGCGGAATTTGCTGCCAAATGTGTAAAGGACTCATCATCAGTTGGAAGAGAAATGTGAGACAGAGCTTTCTCAGAAGGACCTTTGGCTGAGTGTGCTTTTTAAACTGGTCCTTTAATGTTTGTTAGGATGGGGAAGCTCGGCACAGCGTTGTCTTTGCTGCCCAAAAAATAATTGTTGCGGAAGCCAATTCTGCATTTTCCTTTCTGCTTTGTAGGCGTCACTTACCAAACTGATGGAGACCCTCGGCCAATCTGAGCCCTATTTTGTCAAGTGCATTCGCTCCAATGCCGATAAGGTAAAAAGCCTCCGTAATCCCAAGTAATCAGCAATAAAAATCAGTCGCAAGAGGGAGGCCTTTGTCATTCAAACTTTTGTAAGGCCTACCGACCAAAAAGCGTCTAATAAAAAAAGATAACTTTCCCACTTTTTTTTTTTGCTATATTGTTCCCTGAGATTGCAGTACTGAATACTTTATACTAGACTTCTTTATACCATAGTTATTAGGTCACCAGGACGGATCCAACTAGTTTCACAAGGGAAGATAGAATCCCACTCCCTTCGAGTTATAGCTGTTACCATTTTAAGGATGTTGTCAGTTAACTCCTGCTTTAACTTACAATAGTGTCTTAGTAGACATGTATTGGGTATGGTGAATGACGATAGTGGTTTCTTGTGATTCAAGATTACAGATATCGGTGGCATGAAAAAACCCCGTCTTTGCTGCCTTATTGGAATCAAAAGGGGTGTAGTGGTTAAGCGTGGTTAAGAGCTGTGGTTTGGGGCAGTGGAGTCTAATCTGGAGAACCGGCTTTGATTCCCCACTCCTCCACATGAGCGGTGGAGGCTCATCTGGTGAACTGGATTTGTTTCCCCAGTCCTGCACATGAAGCCAGCAGGGTGACTTTGTGCCAGTCACACTCTCTCAGCCCCACCTACTTCACAGGGTGTCTGTTGTTGTGGGGAGGGGAAGGGAAGGTGATTGTAAGCCAGTTTGAGTCTCCCTTAAGTGGTAGAGAAAGTCGGCATATAAAAAACCAACTCTTCTTCTTCTTCTACCTAGATCAGAAGCACAGGCAGCGTAAGGGCCTCAGGCTTCCTCTAGTCTGCCAAGATGTCTCTTGGTTATTGCCTGATCATATTTTACATTTAATGTAACCTAAACATGGATCGCTTTAAAGCCCTCCTTAAGCTGAACTTGGGCAGTTTCAACCTGCTGTTATTGAAAGGTTCCTCCCTCAACATTGTGTGAATGTCCCCAGTGCTGAAGTTGTTTTTAGAAGGGGTCATTAGTGCCACTGTGGTGTAGTGGTTAGAGTGCCGGACTGGGATATGGGAGACTCCAAATGCCCACGCTGCCATGGAAGCTCACTGCCGTGGAACAGGCTCTCAGCCTAACCTACCTCAAAGGGGGGGGGTGTCGAGGATAAAGCGGAGAAGGGGGAGGCAAACTGTAAATGAAACAATCAGCACCCAATTGTCTGGCCTTTGTGTCTTCGGCTTTCTCAGCTTCCCCTGAGATTCAGTGACAACCTGGTGCTGCGGCAGCTGCGGTACACGGGGATGCTGGAGACCGTGCGCATTCGACAATCGGGATACAGCTGCAAGTATTTTTTCCAGGTGAGATGACGTTCCCCTGGTGACAGCTCAGGCAGCCTGTTGCTAGGCAGGTTGGTTGCCGCAGGGATGCTTGTCTTTAAAGATTGGCGGGCACCCCACCCAAAGAAATGTATAAAAGACAATGTTCTAGCCAGTCGTGCAGCTGGCAGAGTGAGGAAGTCACTGAAGTCTCCGGTTAGTGAGATGCACCGGGCACATTTTTTGTGGGCACACACCATTAAGCAAAGTTGCGGCGGATTCAGTGGTTTGAAAAGCCAGTGAAGCTTTGTGTCTTAAGCTACTTGAAGAAGGGGGCACATTGCAGAATCTCCTCTTCTGTTTCAGTAGACGTGCCATTAATTTGGCATAAAGGGCAGATTCTTTCCCTCCTCTGCTCAGGAAAGCATATGGAAAACGGCAGATTGGAATGTAAAATCCATATGGATTTTTTTTTTTTTTTTTGCATTGGTTGGTAACATTTCAATGGTTGTGCAGCTCCTTTGGAAAAGTACATTTGGCCCTCGCTTTCCGGCATTACATTTTCTCATGTGCACTGTGTCAGGCGAGTGGAGAGAATCTCAGCTCAAAGAAGAAACACTTGAATGTCTCTGCAGAGCACTTCCAATTAACGATGTCAGGTATACCAGAGAGCTGTGAGTGCAGGGGGGAAGCCTGTGGATTGTGGGGATATGAGCCCTTAAGGTTTTAAAGCCCTATTTGGATGTGTTTTCGTAGACACCCGTGACCGATGTAACCTTGCCCAATAAATAGACAAATCTGTGCTTATAACTTGTGTGTTGACGGTGGGCGATACCTCATTTTCAGGACTTTGTCGATCACTTCCACGTCCTTCTCCCACGGGGAGTTCTGCCATCAAAGCAAAACATCCAAGATTTCTTCAGGAAAACAAAGATCAGTCTGGACAGTTATCAAGTTGGCAGAACAATGGTAAGCTCCGAGCCATAGCCCTGGCAGAACGGGAAGGCTTTTTCCTTGCGTGCTCACGCACGACGTTGCTTCTGGCTCTATCCTCCTGCCGTTGAACCGTCAGGCCTTTCTGGGGCGCAACGTCCATTAGAGCTTCAAAAGGAGAACGGTCTGGTCGCTTTTACTTTTTTGCGTAGACATTTATTTCCAGACTGACTAACTCCCTCCACCACAATGTGTGTGCAAAAGATGCCACATCTGTAAGCCAGCTATGTGTCCGATAGATGATTCCCTCTCCCCCCAGTACCCTTCATCTGGGCCTCTTTGCACATCTGGGGAAGCAGACAGAGTCAGCCAAGAGGGTAGCTGCGTTGGCCTGCAGTAGAACAGCTGGATTCAAGTCCAGCCGCACCTTAGAGACCAACCAGATTTTCAGGGTATGAGCTTTTGAGAGTCAAAGCTACATTCAGAGCATTTTAACACAACGTGTTACAGTAGGGTTGCCAGGTCCCTCTTCACCACTGGCGGGAGATTTTTGGGGTGGAGCCTGAGGAGGGTGGGGTTTGGGGAGGGCAGGGACTTCAATGCCATAGAGTTCAATTGCCAAAGCGGCCATTTTCTCCAGGTGATCTGATCTCTATCGGCTGGAGATCAGTTGAATTAGCGGGAGATCTCCTGCTACTACCTGGCAGTTGGCAACCCTGTGTTATGTTTTTTTTTACTCAGGAGCCTTCTACAGGTGTGTCAGTATGTGGGGGAAGGGACATGAGTCTGGCCATGAATGGCAACTGTGCATTTCTTGTTGCTCTCTGTATCGGGGTGCATCAGGTGTTCATGAAGGAGCGGCAACGGCAGCTTTTGCAGGGCCTGCTGCACCAGGAGGTGGTGCGAAGGATCACGCTGCTGCAGAGCTGGTTCCGAGCGATGCTGTACAGAAGGCATTTCCTGAATCTGAAGCAAGCAGCTGTGGTCATACAGGTGAGTGCGGGCGGAACGCTGCTGATGACTTCAGAAGCCCTGGCATTCATGACTGCGGGCCTGTCTCCCTCTTCCCGTCTCTCTGTATCTCTCTGGCATCAATATAAAAGCTGGGTTTTTTTGTAAAACATACGATTTAAGACTTACGCACAGAATAATAACATTGTGCCACAAAGAAACAGGGAAAGCTTATTAAATCTTTCAGTGGGGAGACAGCCATCTTCTGCCGTATTCGTGCCCTGCTATTTATCTTATTCTTTTTTTATATCCCCCCACCCATTTTCTATTTTCAGCTACATCACAAGGTACTTGTAGGGAGGGGCAGCATTTAAAACACATGCCCCCCTTCTGTTTAGTTTTGTACACATTCAGCTTGAGGAGAATACTCAAAGGCATGCTTCAGACATGTTTGTGTCTCATCAATAAAATCTGATTTAAAAAAAACTGATTTAACTGTGGACAGCAGAGATAGCTCAGAACAGGGTCATAAGAACAGAAGAAAGGCCCTGCTGCATCAGACCAAGGCCCATCAAGTCCAGCCGTCTGTTCACACAGTGGCCAACCAGGTGCCTCTAGGAAGCCCCCAAACAAGACGACTGCAGCAGCACCATCCTGCCTGTGTTCCACAGCACTTAATAGCTTCAGCATGCTCCTCTGATACTAGAGAGAATAGGTCTGCATCGTGACCAGTATCCATTTTAACTAATAGCCATGAATACCCCTTTCCTCCATGAACATGTCCACTCCCCTCTTAAAGCCTTCCAGGTGGCAGCCATCACCACATCCTGGGGCAGGGAGTTCCACAATTTAACTATGCATTGTGTGAAAAAATACTTCCTTTTATCTGTTTTGAATCTGTCACCCTCCAGCTTCAACAGATGACCCCCACGTTCTAGCATTATGGGAGAGGGAGAAAAACTGGGTCTCCCAGTGTGGCACCTGTGGGTGCCATAACTCCTACCAGTACTTCCCCTTGCACCTGCTGAGCTTTTCAGAAAGTGGGCGGGGACATTATAAGGCAGGGCTTATTATTGGCTGTCCTCATTCAAGTGAAATGGCTTTCCTGAGTCATTATCTGCTTCCATTCCTTCTTCAGGCTTTCCTTCTTTTTATTACCTCCTTCTCTTTCTCCCTTCCTCCCCTTCCCCTTGGTGTTTCCTTACTTTTTATTCCCCAGTCTCTTTTGCCCACCCACCCCCATCCAGTTTGTCATTCATTTTTCTTTATTCCCCTTTCTCCTTCCTTCCAGCGTTCCTTCTTTTCTTTTTATCCACCCTCTGTGATTCTTTTGGAAAGCGAGGAGGGGAGCAACATTGTGTTAGGCTCTCCCTCCTGCGGCGGCCATTCTGGGTCTGGTCCTGCCTCCTGCAGTGGCCCTTTTGGGTCTGGTCCCGCCTCCTGCGGCAGCCATTTTGGGGTAGCGCTCCCCAACTTCTCCCAACATTTCAAAGGTGCACACAGACTCAAATAGGTTTGCGAACCCCTGAGTTTAGATAGATAGTTAAATAGATAGACGGTTTAATTTCCCCACAGAAATAAAGTACAGGTTGTATGGGCCATTAGCATCAGTTAAAGACACTTGATGTATTCATAGATAAAATTCTGGAGGCACAACTGGATGAGAAATAGGTACATTTATTCACATGTGGTGGGACTGTCCAGTTATACAAAAATGTTGGAAATAAATTTTTAAGGAAATTGAGGCAACTACCAAAGAAAACATAGAACCCTCAGTGCAGATAGTTCTCCTGAATCTATTTTTGAATGAAAACGGGAATTGTACACAGAAAACATTAGTAAGTTTTTTTATTATAGCAGCGAGGTTGGTAATTGCCGCGAATTGGAAAATGGCAGAAAATATTACGTTGGACAGCTGGCGACAGAAAATAAAAATGTTCATGATTTTGGAAAAAAATTACTTTTAATACCAGAGTAATTCAAGGATATATTCAAGGAGTAATTCAAGAGTGGGGGAAGAATTTAATAAGGTGTGGGGTTACTTTATTTTGGTAAAACCTCTGACTGTAATATAAGTAATTTAATTAGGTAAACCAATATTTTATGTCTTAATGAGCAGAGAATTAGTGGAATGTATTGATGCTCCCATTGGGTTTTGCAAATGAAGTTCAAGAATGGTCTTTTTCTTTGGTCTATGTAATTTTTGTGATAGTTTTTTTTCTTTTGGTCTTTGTGTCTATGCAGGGTTTTTTTCTTAATTTCTGATGTTCTTGTGGGTTTTTTTGCAGTTTCTAACAATAAAACTTAAAAATATTTTTTAAAAAATATAAAGAAATAGGTGTTGTTTTCATGGATCTTTCTGGAAAGGTGTCTGAACCAATTGTGAGTGCTGGAAAATGCTTTCCCTCCCTTTTCCCCACCACTGTAGAGCTACTGGCGCAGTTATCAGAGGAGAAAGCGAACAGAACTGGAGGATTCCCTGAACGATTCAGCCTTCCGTGGCAAGGCGGCCGTTATCCTCCAGTCCCACTGGCGCGGCTACGTCGCCAGGCGGAAATTCCAACAGATGCGGGTGGCGGGTTTTATCATCCAGAGCTACTGGCGGGAGCACTTGAGGCGAAGGCACATCGCAGCTACCTTAATCCAAGCCGCCTGGCGGAGTTACCACTCCAGGAGCCTCTACCAGATCGCAAGAAACAAAGTCGTTCTGCTGCAGGCCGCCTACAGAGGCTACAGTGCGCGGCAAAGGTAACGCATGCAACCTTTGTGGAAGGGTAGATGCTCCTCTGAATGAAGAAAAGGCCTTGAGAACTGCCAGCATCTGACTGCTCATGAAAGAGCATTTTGTTTTGTGCGCACTTAAAGGAAAACGCAAAGAAAGCTTCTTGCTTCATAACCCAGCACACTGCAGCCCAGATGGTGCCGTGCTATAAAATCTAATATTATCACCCCTCTGAAACAAGGTCACTGTATAACCATAGGCAGAGAGGGCAGTGATTCCGTAAGTTATGTCTTGTGTCACTTGCTCTGAATGATCCTGTTCTCATAAATAACCCTTTTTAAAAAACAGGGCTGCAAATTGCATCAGAGTTGCATTGATTAAGCGTAATGCCTTTCTGTTAAACACAGCTGAACAGTGGTGATCTGTTCCTTTACTGATGCATGAGACAGTGGTAATTCTAGCTGCGGTAGAACGTGCGGAATTGGGGAACCTTGTGGGCTTGGTATGGTAGAACTCTAGGAAACACACTAAGTGGCAGAGGTCTTGGTGATGGTGGGGTGTGAGTCGTGGGGCTTGTAGCGGGAGGCCCATAGCAGGCAGGGTCCAGAGTCCCCTATATCGTCTCCGTCCCCTCAGGGTGCCACACACAAGTATCCTCTGGTATATACAATGCTACCATACTGTTAAAGAGGTGATCGTTTTAAAAGGCAAGGGGGGATAGTGGTGAAAACAGCCCTCCTGCAAGACATTCAAAATCTGTTTTTGTGTTTGCTTACCTAGGTGTAGAACTTTAAAACAGCAACGATTACAAGAGGCACCATTGGGAAATGGACCAACTGTTAAAGGAGGGGAGGATGGTTTGGATATTCGGGGGTCAGATCCTTCTGAATGGGAAGATCGTTCATTTGAAGAGCGAGAGAAAGCGGTAGAAGAGCGCAAATCCGTGATGGAAAATCGGGGCGGTCAAATTGATCCCACAGATAATTCTGGGAACCTATCGTACAAACACTACAAAAGAGCCAGCAGCCAGAGCGGAGTGAACGCAGAAGAGCAAGTTATCGTTAGAGAGAGACCCAAGTCGCTGGAAGACCTCAACCCTAAAAAAGGAGTCCGTGCGAAGCGAGAGAGCCGGCGGATGCGTGAATTAGAACAGGCTATCTTTAGCTTGGAGTTGCTTAAAGTCCGTTCCACTGGAGGGATATCTCCCTCAGAGGAGCGCCAGTGGTCCCCAGAATTGGCCTCCGAAGGCATGCAGTCTCCCAGGGGAACCCCGGAGAGTGAGAGCTCTCAGGGAAGTCTAGAGACGCTGATCCACGAAGAGACTCAAAAGAACAAACGGGACCCTGTGTTGCCCCAGGACTACAGTACCCGTTCTGTTCCTAGAGAGTCGTTACCCAACAGCCCTAAATCTGATGACGATCAAGGCATCACCTTTTCTGCTGATGTAAATAGAAACGTGCCCGATAGGAAAAGATCGATACCGAGTTCTGAGTTCCCAGAGTGCCTTGCTGCTAAAGAGCGGCCGGCCTGCGATCCCCAGAGCACTGTCTATCACGGGCATCCTAGAGAGCCCCTCATTTCAAGCAGCCTTCCTACTTTTTACCTCCCACCGCAAGACAGTCCGAGAGCCGGCCATTCAGTGATGGAGAATAACCTGAGGAACAAGCGGATGGACGTGCCTTTGGAAGCCAAGAGGGACGCTGAGTTAAAGAGAGCAGGGCAGATCCAAACGTCTCCCAGAGCTGGTCAGCCTCCCTCGAGTGGAGAAGGCAGCCCGGCCCTGGCTGCGTCAGAAACGTCTTCCGACCCTATCATCAAGAGGCTGGAGAAGCTGAACGTGGAGAAGGAAGAACGCCAGAAACAAAAGCAGCTGCAGAACGAGAAAGAAATGATGGAGCAGATCCGGCAACAGAAGGAGATTTTGGAGAAAGAGCGCAAAGCTTTTGAAGAGCTCCAGAGGCAAGAAAATGAGCAGAACAAGGCCAGGGAACAAGGCCAAGGAACCTCTGTCAGGTCACCGAAGAAAACAAACGGGACGCAATCTCTCCTTATTGGGAATTCCCCAAACAAAGGAGAGCACCATCTCACCAAAAATACAGAGCCCACCTCGTCGGTGGATATCAAAGGTCTCACCGTCTCGAAAAAAGGAAGCTCGCCCGCTCGTCTGACCCAGAAGGAAAGGATGATTGTTGTGACCCTGGAGCGAAGGGAAAGCCAGGGGGCAGTTGTCCAGGAACCGGCTGGATCAGATAGGCTGAGTTCACAAGTGGTTGCTGAATCTCAGGAAGGCTCCAGCAACCAACCCGCAAGAAAGGAGAGGTTCAGGTTACCCCGAATTCCCAGCCAGGGAGCTGAAAGCGCTTCTAGCGAGAGCAGAGTTGGTCCCATTTTCTTCACCCCGAAGGACAGCCACAAGGGCATCAAGTGAGTACAGGGAAGGGCCGTAGCTCAGTGGCAGAGCATCTGCTTGGCATGCAGAAGGTCCCAGATTCAATCCCCAGCATCTCCAGTTAAAGGGGCTAGGCAAGTAGGTGATGTGAAAGACCCCTGCCTGAGACCCTGGAGAGTTGCAGCCAGTCTGAGTAGACAATACTGACCTTGACAGACCAAGGGTCTGATTAAGTATAAGGCAGCTTCATGTGAGCTCCTTTCTTAGGGAGGGGCCGTGGCTCAGTGGTAGAGCATCTGCTTGGCATGCAGAAGGTCCCAGGTTCAATCCCCGGTATCTCCAGTTCAAGGGACCCGACATGTAGATGATCTGAAAGACCTCCGCCTGAGACCCTGGAGAGCCACTGCCAGTCTGAGTAGACAATACTGACCTTGACGGACCAAGGGTCTGATTCAGTATAAGGCAGGTTCATGTGTTCATTTATGTTGATGAGTACTCTGTTGGGGCATTTACTTTAGGACATGAGAACCTGGGCTGCTACATGGAGCCTTCCTGACATGGTTAAGAGCTTGGAAGGAAACCAAAGAGAATCAATATTACCCAAAAAAGACACGCAGGAATAAGTGCCAGTTTGTATATATGTTGAATTCTCAGAAGAAATAGTATCTTGGAGAGTGCTTGCATCTTCTCCATGCTGTGAAGTAAATAGCCTTTATTTATAGCAGGTTTCTTTATTTTTCCCCCTTTTGGTTTCTCTTTTAAACTGAAGATAAAATACATAAATTTATTCCAAAATCTGTCATGCAGCCAATAATATTTGATTTTCATAGTACTGGGAGCTTCCTTGATGACCGATAGGCGGAGAGAGAGGTGGGGGGGGGGTTTTCCCTGTTGGTTGGCATTTGTCTTTTCCTGTGATGTTAATGGCTTGATGGGTAAGCATGAAAGTACGTGCCTTCTGGGTTGGACATAAGAATGTTCAAGGTGAGCGTGTATATGCAAACTACTCAACAGGAGTTATGGAGGGAAAGGATTAACGAAATTCTGCCCAGAAATGCAAAATGCTGCAACTTGCAGACAAAATGGATTGACGTCTATTATTTTCCATAATATGCTTGCTAGTCCTGACCTGGATGGCCCAGGCTAGCCTGATCTCATCAGATCTCAGAAGCATTAAGCCAGCGTGTAGTAGTGGTTAAGAGCAGTGGAGCCGTGGAGTCTGATCTGGAGAACCTGGTTTGATTCCCCACTACTCCATGTGAGCGGTGGAGTCTAATCTGGTGAACTGGGTCGGTTTCCCCGCTCCTACACACAAAGCCAGCTGGGTGACCTTGGGCAAGTTATAGCTCTTAGAGCTCTCTCAGCCCCACCTGCCTCACAGGGTGCCTGTTGTGGGGAGGGGAAGGGAAGGTGATTGTAAGCTGGTTTGAGTTTCTCTTAAGTGGTGGAGAAAGTCAGCATATAAAAACCAACTCTTCTTCCTCTTCTTCTTATTCTAAGAGGAATAGTCAGCCCTGGTTAGTACTTGGATGGGAGACCTCCAAGGAAGTCCAGAGTTGCTACGCAGAATCAGGCAATGGCAAACCACCTCTGAACATCTCTTGCCCCGAAAACCCTATGGGGTCACCATCAGTCGATAGCAACTTGAAGGCAAAAAAAAGTCACCGGGAGAGATAAAGAACTATGCAAAAGGTCAGGGTCCTTTTCGGCTTCCGGGATGTTTGCTAGACCTTGTCCAGATGTTCTCATGCCTGCCTTTGGAGCCATCAGTCCTGTAAGCCAGCTCCTAAAAAAGCCTACGCGCAATGGCTGCTTTCTTGCAGCCTGTTGCCATCTGTATGAAGTCAGCCACACATCTGTTTTCATCTTGCGACTGCCTGCAGAGTGATCTCGAAACATGCCCTGGAGGTACATTTGCTCTCCACCGGACGCATTCGCTTGGTCTTTATGTGCAGATGGGAATGCTTCCTTCTGGACCTTTTTTTTGGGGTGGGGGAGTGGAAGATTCTCTTTATCTCTGTGAGTTTAAACAGAACATGAAGTCACACTTGCGCTTTGAGAGGAAAACCAACTAAACATCTGCCCTCCTCTTTTTTGGAGAGAGCTGCCCGCTTAATGTGTCTCGTTATTTTTTCACTTATACTCTGCCTTTCTCACTGGGACCCAAGGCAGATTACAAGTATGATAACAAAGAAAACACTTTCCAGTCAATCACGAGGCAGATTACAAAATACGATAACATCAGACAAGTAGTAAGTGGGTTACCAGTTATGATAACATTTGACTCTAATGATGAAGATTTCTGTGTGTGTGTGTGTGTGTGTGTGTGTGTGTGTGCCGTCAAGTCACAGCTGACTTAGGGCGACCCTGTAGGGTTTTCAAGGCAAGAGATGTTCGGAGGTGGTTTGCCATTGCCTGCCTCCACTTGGGCTGAGAGGGTCCTGAGAGAAGAACTGTGACTGTCCCGAGGTCACCCAGAAGGCTTCACGTTGGAGGAGTGGGGAATCGAACCTGGTTCTCCAGATCAGAGTCGGCCGCTCTTAACCACTATGCCGCGCTGGCTCTCAGAAGATTCCTAGTAAGACAAAAATAGTGCAGTTGGGCTGAGATTGTAGAACCAGGGGGAGAAGAACCAGAACTCGTGCAAACTTATCTGTTTAAGGCAACAACAAAAACTGTGTAGGAAAGGCTTTATCTCTAACAAAAGTCTCCTCCAGCCAATGTGGTGTAGTGGTTAAGAGCGGTGGTTTGGAGCGGTGGAGTCTGGCCTGGAGAACCGGGTTCGATTCTCCACTCCTCCACATGAGCGGTGGAGGCTAATCTGGTGAACTGGATTTGTTTCCCCACTCCTACCCACGAAGCCAGCTGGGTGACCTTGGGCAAGTCACAGCTCTGTTCGATTCTCCGCTCCTCCACATGAAGCCTGCTGGGTGACCTTGGGCCAGTCACAGTTCTTCTCTCCGAACTCTCTCTGCCCCACCCACCTCACGGGGTGTCTGTTGTGGGGAGGGGAAGGGAAGGTGATTGTAAGCCGGTTTGAGTCTCCCTTAAGTGGTAGAGAAAGCCAACATATAAAAACCAACTCTTCTTCTTCCTGTGCTGAACCTTTATACGGCAGTTTTGCTCCTTCTGCAAGAAGGCCCTCCTGAACTATTTTGCACAGAAGCGGGTTGTGTTTGTAAGCACTGCATATGGTTGTCTGACCGACTGGACGGTGTCATCCAGGGCTAGTGTGCGTGACCTGAAGTTGTCCTGCCCCGGGCTGCTCATATTAAGTGGGATCTGTTGTGGGCCTTCAACGTTCTCGTTTTCTACTTTCAGCAAAGAATTTTCCGCCCATCCGTCCCTTCCAAAAGAAGACCCCAAAAAGTCTTTCAAGATTCCCGGGCCAGGCAGGGGGGAGGTAAGCGACAGCTTTTTTTTCCCCCCTACCAAAAAGTCTTCTATCCTGCTTTCAAGTTTATGCTGTTAATACGATAGCAAGTCTCGGTCAAGGCCAGGATTTTGCTGGGCGGGGAAGCAGCTGCCAGCATTGAAGGAGGTTCTCCATGCACCGCGGCACAACAGTTGCTTTGTGGAGGTGGGCAACTTGTTTCCAGATGGTACCACTGGAGGCTGCCAATGGGGGTTCACGTGAAGCGCTTCTCTGTGCAAAAAGACTCCCTTGGGTGTTGAAAACAGCCATGGTCGGGGAGAAGCTCGGCTTAGACCCCTTCCCCTCAACATCTAGATTTCTACGCAGAAGGAAGTTTTTGGGTGGGTAAATTTATGCAGAGCCCCCCCCCCCTTCTGCAAACTGAAGAGGTCCAGTCCAGGCACACGTTTCCCACCCTGCTAAGAACTAAACTCATGCTCTGTCACAGATTGCTTCAGATAAGCTGTGTCGAAGATAACCGTGCTGTATGTTTTCTGTTTTCCATTATTTTGTATCCGCTTCATTGCAATACATTTCCTATGTACTATCCTTCCTTTTTTGTTGTATGCTGACAATGGAATTACTTTTTCTTGGTGTTTGGAAATGACCATTCTTTAAAACAAAACAAATAGTTGCATGCGCCCTGTGTTTTTTTGGCTTCAAACACCAGCCAAATCGCCTGTTTCTTTTTCTTTTCTTTTTTTCCGTTTGAAGCATTTTCATGTTATCTGTTTTTATCATTTGGTGTCAAGCAGGTCGCCAGACCGGCCCATAAAAAGAAAGCCCGCATGGCACGGACACGCTCCGATTTCTTGACTAGAGGTGCTTTTGCTGATTGGGAGGGGGATACGGAGGAAGAGGACTGCGAGGACAGTTTTGAATTCCTTCTCTCCCTTGACCAACCTCCTCGCCCTGAGCCTGGGGGTGCAGCCAGACTTGGGCAGCCTTGTCACAGTGACTCGGAAATGGTAATTCCCCCCTCTCCCAGGAAGTAGCCGGGCCGGGAGCATTTCTTGGCTAACCCTTAGCTGTACTGACACCTCCCACTGCTGTTTCTCCAACTGCGGGGCGGTCGGTGGCTAACCTCCAAGAACACAGTCGCGAGCTGATAACGTCAGAACCTGCTTGCATTTAAGGAGGGACGTCTGAGGAGAACCCAATGAAAGGTGGCTTCTGCTGTCTTGAAGCACCATTTACAGATTCAAACCAGTTGCACGCAGAGGTGTGCGATTTTCCTCCAGGCCCGATTGGCCAGGGATCATGGAGTTTTTTGGCCATCAGGGGTGTGGGGTGAATTTCCTACATTATGCAGGGGGTTGGACTACATGATCCTGGTGGTCCCTTCCAACTGTAGGATTCTGTGATTCTAGGTGTCCGAGAGAGAAAGAGAGGCGCTAGTTCCCAATATCCTGCCTGCTTATACTTATTATTTGACAACTCGTCTTTCTAGAGCCTTCTGTTTAGCTAGGCTGAATGCTAACCCCTCTATGGTTATGCAGGGCAGAATTTTGAATATACCATACCCAGACAGGACCTTTCCTTGCTCTTCCGGCTCTGTTGATTCATTAGCCCATGCCCTCTTGGAATGCCGCTTTTATGAGGAACTCCGATCACGTTATATCTCTCCCCTTTTAACATATAACTCTAATGCCTCTGCGTCTGACATAGTGCCTTTTTACTAAGTGACAGGGATCTCAAGGCTACATTGTCAGTGGCAAGATTTGTTTCAGTCCTTATATCCCTCAAACATTAGATATATGCTTCTCAAAATCAATGGATCAAGGAGCTTCTAAGGGATAAAGGAAAGGAAAGTTCCCAACATCCCATCCAGTTTTAGGTTAAACAAGAAACATAATCCTAGGGAAGGGGCTGTGTAAATGGATACAAGCCAGAGTCTGAATGGCTGGGATTGCCAGTCGCAGGGAGCAGGATTCAGTCCCCGTTCCCATGGCTTTCTAAGTCACCACTCTTGGCAGCAGGGCAAGTGAAGCTATTGAGGTGAGGGGGAATGAGGGAGGGATATGGTGTAGTGGTTAGGTGTGGTGGTTTGGAGTGGTGGAGTCTGATCTGGAGAACCGGGTTTGATTCCCCACTCCTCCACACGAGCAGTGTAGGCTAATCTGGTGAACCGGGTTGGTTTCCCCACTTATCTGCATGAAGCCATCTGGGTGACCTTGGGCTAGTCACACTCTCTCAGCCCCACCTGCCTCACAGGGTGTCTGTTGTGGGGAGGGAAAGGTGATTGTAAGCCGGTTTGAGTCTCCCTTAAGTGGTCAAGAAAGTCGGCATATAAAAAACCCCTCTTCTTCTTCGAACAGCTAGATGAAAGGTAAAGCCAGTAGGATGCCATTTTACTGGATGAGAAAATTTCCAACCAGCATCACTGATCTCAAGCGGGGTTTGTTTAGCAGTGAAATATATTGCTTCTCTTTCAGGCAAGGCACCGAGGTGGTTGCCAACACAGGCCTCTGCCTTTCCAGTAGAAGCTGGGTGTGTCTTCTATGCAATAAATCCCCCAGAAGGTCTGTGACACACATTGGGTATATTCTGTTAAGCTCCAGTTAGCTTTGCTGCAAATGTGTTGTGGTTTCTACCCTCCTGACACTGGCAACTGATTCCCCAGTGTCGAGGGGCTGCCCTGAGAGCTTTTTAAGTAGGGTTGGGATATAGTCAACAAAGGATCCTTCAGATGGGCACACAGTGTGCCTCTTTATAAAGATGGATGGCACGACCTCACTAGACACACGTCCCCCTCCTGACATTTTGCTGGGCTTTCGTCAAACGTGCATGTTCGTTTTTTTTTTAAAAAAAGCATACCGCCAGCCCTACATAAAAGTGGATCTCTGCTGAAAAAGCAGAGGCGTCTCCCAATCCTGCTACTAAAGGTATGTCTCTGAGGCCTCATATGCAAAAAAAACTAGGGCTGCATCAAACCTCAGTACTTAGAATAAATTAGTTAGTACTTAGAATAAATTTTGAAGCCCTTCCTTTCCTTGCATTTATTAGTAGCAAATCAAAAACTCCTAAGCGCTATATGTCTCTGTTTAAATAAGACGTCAGCTTATTTCACTAAGTGCCACTTCACACCATGAGTGGAGGTGAGGCTTGTGGTAAACCTATCACTGAGAGAGGAAATATATAAACCCTCCCGTAATGCCTTTTTTTTAAGCTACCAAAGTACTCCGTTGGCGAAGATTAAGCAAATGTTTTGTTATTAAAGCCATTCTCCCTAACAACGTTTGCAGTACAGTAAAATGAAATCAGTAGATTCCTATAATTAATATGTGTAAATACATCAGTTACATAAAATGTAATTACAACTCCATTCTGATAGCGAAACAGCGGTTCTATGAATAAAAACTAGTTTTAGTAGCCACCGCTGCAAACAGGGATCACTTTAAGCCTGATGTTTAATAGGAGGGTCGTTCTCTCTGGGTAGAATTGGTTTTAAAAAAAATCCAACCTGCCATCCAAATTTCAGAAGAAGAAGAGTTGGTTTTTATATGCCAACTTTCTGTACCACTTAAGGGAGACACAAACAGGCTTACAATCACCTTCCCCTCCCCACAACAGACACCCTGTGAGGTAGGTGGGGCTGAGAGAGCTCTGTGACTTGCCCAAGGTCACCCAGCTGGCTTCAGGTGTAGGAGCAGGGAAACAAATCCAGTTCACCAGATTAGCCTCCACCGCTCATGTGGAGGAGTGGGGAATCGAGCCCGTTTCTCCAGATCACATTCCATCACTCTTAACCACTACCCCACGCTGGCTCAACTGCGACAAATGAGCAAGGCACGTCCCACAGGTAACAGAATCGGGACCTGAGCACAGCCTCCCCTTTAAACCCTGAAGGACCATTATGTGGATGCAGAGATGAGCAACTGCCTTTCTTTAATTTCCTGCAGCTCTGATTCATTAACTTTTCTTCAAAGCCACAACCGCTTTTAGGCACTCGGAGCCATCCAGAGAAATATGGTGCTTTGGACAGCAGCCTGCGGCATATCACTAGCTTACTGCCTGCCTATCGGAGAATTCGTAACAGCTATAGAAACAAGGGAAGAATCCACAAATTAAGGGTTGGGTTTTTTTTAATAGAGTGGCCAACCCATGTTTACTAAAGTCATGTGAAGCGGACAGTTTAAGCTAGCGTTTTTAAGACAAAAAGACCCTGCCCTAAGGACGGTTGATTCCACTCTAGTCCCTGCCCTGAGAAAGTAAGCCAAGAGGTCTTTAAGCAGAGGCTAGATGGCCATCTGTCAGCAATGTCAGCTGATTTTATGACCTTAGATCATGAGAGGGAGGGCGTCTCTTCTGGGCATGGAGTAGGGGTAGTCCCAACATGCTGACCCATCGAACTGTACTAGTGTGTGGAGGGGCTGTGGCTCAGTGGTATAGCCTCTGCTTGGCATGCATAAGGTCCCAGGGCTCAATCCCTGGCATCTCCAGTTAAAGGAGCTAGACAGGTAGGTGATGTGAAAGACCCTGGAGAGCCACTGCCGGTCTGAGTAGACAGTGCTGACTTTGATGGACCAAGGGTCTGATTCAGTACTAGGCAACTTCATGTGTTCATGTGATTCACCCTCCCCAGTGCTCAGTTACTTGGGAGGAGGGTTGAAACTCTTGGGAACACAAGGTAGTTGCTACCTCGATCCCAGGAAATATGACAATTTTAGTTAAGCCAACTGTAAATGCATCAAGACAGGTCTGTCGAGAAGCTCTAAACTTCTTCCCTTGTATGGGCAGGGCAGCACTGTGTTCCTGGAGGTTGACCCCTCTTGCAGAGTTCTAGTTCCTAGCAGTAGAAGCTTTTCACACTGGGAATCTCCCGCTACAATGCAGAGGGCTGCTGGGGTCATTCTTGGTCTTGGAGCACTCCATATCTTCAGGAGGGAGCCTTCATTTGCACCCCTTTTCAATCTCCTCCTCTGATTTCTGCTGCCACCAATTTTTTTTAACCAATGACATTTGCATGTGAGTAGCCCTAGACCTCGTCTCCCTGTCTATCCTGTCTCCTCCTGCGCTGCCTTTCGGTGCTTCATCACCAGCTCTTTCCGCTTGCCGTTCGGCACACCTACTTTGGGGCGCCTGCTTTTGCACGAGCCGCTTATTTTAGCTGACGTCGAATTGTACACGCCCGCTGTTATAGATATATAAATGCTGTATGACTCTGGACTTGCAAAATACCCCCGTGTGCATTTTTATTGCAGGACATAAACTAGAGGCTGCTTTCCTGGAGATAGCAGTTTTGGACGCTCCCGTCTCAGAGCTTTTTTGTCTTTCCATCCCGGCTGTTTGGAGTGGGACGTATACTGTGTGCGACTGATAAATTTTTCCAGCAGCTCATTAGCGTTAATGGCAGGCCCTGCGCCGAGGCTGTTTAAATCAAGGGGTAAAGAAAGCCTGCAGCGCAGCAGCTGTTTTGCGACGCACCAGCACGACAGATATTTATCTCTGAGCTTTTCAGTGTGAGAGGCAGGCCGGTCAGGCAGTCCCCTTGGCCCACGGTTGATTCTTTTCATGAGAAAGCAAAATAGATTATCAGCCACACACCATTTGGTAGTGAACACAAAACCCAGGGAGTCCATTACCTCGTGGCTTTTGAGTACATTAAGGCAATCCTAGGCGTTGTGGTGGTTTACCAAAAAAAAGGACAGTGCTACCCCTTGCAGAAATACTCTAGCCCAGTGGTTCCCAAAGTGGGCAGTACCACCCCCTGGGGGGGTGGGATAACCTAGGGGGGCACTAAGAGGGAAGGGGGCAGCAGGGGGGTGAAGAAGTGGGCCCCTTCAACTGTGTTGTTCACTAATTTGCAACAAATCAAGCTGTGGCACCATGCTGGCGAATTTGGTGGAAACTCAGAATTTTTTTCCCCAATCTTTGAAGAGCTGGTACCACTGGATCAAGTTCATCAGTTTTGTTGAACCAATTTCAACTAAAAAGTTTTAATTTGATTTTGAATACACATCCAGTTAATGGTTACTGTTTTGAAATTGTATTGGTATTCTCTTCTTTAGTGAGTCATGCAAACTCCTGTTTTGAATAATGCCTTTTATAGGATAGGGTAGGGGGCGCTGGCGTTGAGTTTGTGGAACCGAGGGGGCTGTGGCCCGAAATGTTTGGGAATCACTGCTCAAGCCTAATGATTTCAGTGGACTTAGACTGGAGTAACTCTGCATATGATTTCTGCCTGAGAGTCAGCCCTTCTTCCACTTCCGGCTGGCTCTGGGCAACCGGTTGGGCAGGGCAGGGCAGGACCAGGCCCCCTCTCCCACTCTATGCCGATGAAGAAGAAGAGTTGGTTTTTTATATGCCAACTTTCTCTACTTAAGGGAGACTCAGACCGGCTTACAATCGCCTTCCCTTCCCCTCCCCACAACAGACACCCTGTGAGGTCGGTGGGGCTGAGAGAGCTCTTAATAGAGCCGTGACTGGCCCAAGGTCACCCAGCTGGCTTCATGTGTAGGAGCGGGGAAGCAAAGCCAATTTGCCAGATTAGCCTCCGCCACTCATGTGGAGGAGAGGAGAATCAAACCCAGTTCTCCAGATCCAAACCACTCCAAGCCTGTTCCTTTCCCTGTGCCGGGCAGCCCAACATTGTTAACCCAACCTGGAGGTCCATACAGGAATGCTTCCATAAATAGGCTTTTACAAGGCGAAATTAAGAGTATTCATTGCAAGGCATTTACGGGGCTGCCTCTGTAACTTCTTACATGTTGTGTATCAGAAATGACTTCCTTTCCCAGTAATTTAATTATACGAGGAGTGGAAAATCCCACTTTTTAATGTGGTAGGAAACATTGGTAGTCCTGTGCTCTGTCAGGTGAGGATTAAATGCAGGCTCCCCACCGCCACCTTTTCAGGCTTTACCATGATGGATTTCCCAAGTCATCTTCAATGCACAGAGAAGGCTGGGAAATTAAGCAGCCATCCCTAATAATCTGTCTGTGAGAATCTGCTAGAGCCGTGCATGTTAGGGCTGCAATTCGTTTTCTCACCGAGCATGGAAATCGATCAGATGTCATGAGCCTACTGTTGCTTTGCTTTAAAAGAAATATTGAAGAATCAGCTAGACAAAAAGAGCGGTGGCAAAAGCCTTTCTTTCCTCCTAGCAAGGAATGGCAAGAGTTTGTGAGGGTTTGTTGCCAAAGGGGAACACTGCCATTCACGCCCCAGAGCAGTAGAGATCCTTCAGCCTCCAGAAATGCTGGAGTGATCATTTGTACATTAGCAGCCTGCCTTTTTCCAATCTTACTGGCTTCTTGGTTTCCCTGAGTCTGATGTGTCCAGTGTAGCGGTTAAGAGAGGACGACTCTGACCTTGAGAACTGGGTTCGATTCCCCACTCCTCCACATTAAGCCTGCTGGGTGACCCTGGGTCAGTCACAGTTCCTCTCTCAGAACTCTCTCAGCCCCACCTACCTCACGAGGTGCCTTTTGTGGGGAGGGGAAGGGAAGCTGCTTTGAGACTCCATAAAGGAAGAGAAGAAACGGTGTAAAAACCAACTCCTCTTCTTCTCACTTCCACCCATTGCATAAATATGAAAGACACTTGCATTATTAATCTGTTAACGTTGGGTTTTTCCGAAACAGCGCAATGATGCTGCTTTTCAAAATGCACCGGATTCTATCGGTTAGCTCAATTACCGAAAGGAGGGGGAAAAATCCCCTTGGGTGACATTACAACACTTACAGTGCAATTTGCACCCTTTTCAGTAACTGCAGATTCAGCATTTTCCCCCCATGAAAAAGCTGTTGGGTAAATTAATAGCCTTTTTCCATATTACCATCTTGCGCCGCATTTAAGGGATTAATTAAATTACAGTGGGGGAGGCTGCACATCTAAAAAAAAAATAAAACACTGCGAAAACCCCAGTTTACCACGATGTCTGCATTCTGATGAAGTTTGCGTTATCCGGCAGTGTTGTGTGGGGCTGACCACCCATCAGCAAAGCACCAGCAGATCCCACCGTTCTGTCTGTCTGTAGAAACCCACATAAGACTGCCACCACAGGAGGGTAACTACCGTGGCCCGTGTGACGCGGCAGAGCCGGCCTGCAGATTCGTTTTTGGGTGCAGCAGGAAAGACCAACCGTGGTCGTGTGTTGTAGCTAGCAAGCAGGTCTTCTCAGAGTTGCTGCCTGCACCCTGCTGTGAATTTTTGGATGCTCATCGGTGCCAAAGGCCCACACGCAGCGCTAGTTGCACCCCACATCCTTAATGCCCATTTGAACATAGTTCTTTAGAGGTGGGAGTGTTGGATGCAGTGCTTTTGAGACGGACTGGTTCCGTTTTGATCTGTATTTGCAATAGGGAATAATGTTCCATCCGTTGGACATGGGATGGGGAGAGGTATTTTGTGGGAAGAGTGGACTGAAGGGCTTTCCCCTCCCCATTTCCTCCACTCCAGTCCCCTCGTTCCAATCCCAGCAGAAATGAGATCATTTCTGACAAGCCTTCGCATTTACTGCTCATATCTGAATTTCCTATAAATGGCTGCATCTCTTCCCCTGTGCAGAGAAAGATTGTTAAAACCAGTCTCTGAGCCGGCACAGCATGGCACGCAAGGGTGGGGGGCAAAAGGCGTTTTCCGAAGTGCTACAATTGAAGTCCGCGGGCATCGGCCGACAGGTTCCGAGAATGCCTCAAATAGTCAAAAAGAATATCTCCGCGCTCCTTTCCTTCCTCTCTGGGCTTACGTTTCTGAGCCAGTTGTGGTAAGAGGAATGAGGCACGCTGCGTATTTCTTCAAATAGCGAGGAGCCTGTAGACAATTTCTACTTTTAGCCAGAAAAACAAGCCAAGCCAGAAGTCGGGGCAAAGCAGTTCTTACATGAAAGCATCTTTCCTAGCGAGGGGTGTGTATGTGTGTATGCGTGTGTGTCTCCCCCCACCCCTCCCCACTTCCAGCCAGCTTTAAATACCTAAATCATTGTCAAGATTCCATTATCTCCTGGAATCTCAAATGGCACCTTGATTTTTGAAGTTATTTATCCAGCTTGTAATCGATGCAGATGCTGCAGCGTTTCACATCCAGCGGAAGCCAAGCGAAGCTTCATAAAACAATGTCTCAAGGAGAGATTGGAAAACTGGCAGCCGCACAGAAGGCCGTGGCTACAGATGGAAGGTATAAAAATCTCGCAGCAGCTTCAGACTTTTATTTTCCTGGCACGCGCACCAATTTTCTATATGCGGGACGTATTTCACAAAGGCTTTTCTGGCCGTGGACATAGCCTGATTCCATTTTTTTAACATAAATAATTCAAGTTTTCTTTCCCTTGTACATGGCTGTGGATGTAAGGCTATTTGAGAGAGGGATGTTTGTATGGTTTGAATCCACAGGGCCCATTCTCTGGAGGGAGGGGCCGTGGCTCAGTGGCAGAGCATCTGCTTGGCATGCAGAAGGTCCCAGGTGCAATCCCCGGCATCTCCCGTTAAAGGGACTAGGCAAGTAGGTGATGTGAAAGACCCCTGCCTGAGACGCTGGAGAGCCATTGCCTGTCTGAGTAGACAACACTGACTTTGATGAACCGAGGGTCTGATTCAGTAGAAGGCAGCTTCGTGTGTTCATGTGTGAAAGTAGCCAAGTCTGCTTTCTAAGGGGGAGGGGTTGTGGCCCAGTGGTAGAGCAGATGCTTGGCATGCAGAAAGTCCCAGGTTCAGTCTCCAGCATCTCCAGTTAAATGGACTGGGCAGGTAGGTGATGCAAAGGACCTCTGCCTGAGACCCTGGAGAGCTGCTGCCAGTCTGAGTAGACAATAGTGACTTTGATGGACCAAGGGTCTGATTCAGTATAAGGCAGCTTCATGTGTTCATGTGAGATGATAGATGGGAAGTTTTATGTCCAGGAAGGAGAGAGCTAGGATTAGAAGGCTCCTGGATGAGCAATCTGATTTGAGGCAGCGTCCTTCTCTCTCTTTTTGTTGTCTTTAGCAGACCTCAGAGGGCCAAGATGAGATTCTGGGGGAAAGGGAGGCAAGGGGAGAAGAAGAGCACCAGGGAGAAGCTTGCGACCCAGTCGGAACTGCTGGAGTTGTGTCCGGATCAAAACACTGTGGGCAGAGAGATGGTTTCCAGGCTGCCACTCGATGAAGGTAAAAGCAAAAGAGGCATCCCAACCATCTGATAGACAGCTCTGGGAGGGGGCTGGGACTCGGGTAGAGAATGTGATTGGCATGCAGTAGCTTCCAGGTTCAATCCCCAGTATCAGTTAAAACCCGAAACCGCGGTTTCATTGAACCAAAAATGGTTAGTGTGGCTGTCTGAATGCCAGCTACTCCACTAACAACAGTTTGTTATAGTCTGTCCAACCAGGATCTGAAGATGCTCTATAAACCACAGTTAGTCTGAACTGTGGTTCCCATGATGTGCAAATGCAGAACATCCTGACTTAATCCTGTTTGTTCTGCTATGACACCCTCCCAGGATACAGAGGAAAGGAAACGAAACCAGTGTTTGTCGAGGCCAATCAGAATTGGAGTGGTTGTCTAGGAGCAGAGCACTAGTTTCAAAACCTAACTTCAGTTAAAATAAACCACGGTTCTGTATATTGGCTGAACTGAGCCAAAGGACTTTAGGCAGTAGATTTTGAGGGTTGATTCTTCTTTACCCAAGATCCCAAAGAACCGCTGCCAGCCAGAGATGGCGGTCCTGAGCTAGGAGGACCGATGGTTTGACTAAGAATCAGTCATCTTCCTTTGTTTGTGTATGTTCGTATTTCAGATACCGAGGCGCTAAGGAGTTGTGTTGCTTATACACAAACCACAAGGGTGCCATCATGCGAGTGTTGATTTTGTTAATAACAGGAAAGAGATTTCAACATATTAAGAGCCTCAGTAGCTTGCCGTGTCCCTTTGTATAGTGGTTAGTACTCTGCGTTGTGGCCGCAGCAACCTCAGTTCAAATCCGAGTCACGGCAGGAAGGGGCAGAATTTTGGGGAGGGGCCCTGGCTCAGTGGTAGAGCATCTGCTTGGCATGCAGGTACAATCCCAGGTTCAATCCCCGGCTTCTCCAGTTAAAGGGAGTAGGCAAGTAGGTGATGGGAAAGACCTCTGCCCAAGACCCTGGAGAGCCGCTGCCGGTCTGAGTAGACAGTACTGACTTTGATGGACCAAGGGTCTGATTCAATATAAGGCAGCTTCATGTGTTCATATCTGCCCTAAATCTAAAGTTCTCTAAGCCAACCCTGACACTGCGGTGGAACAGGAATGCCTTTGGGTGGATCGGGGCTTCGTTCTCATAACTGAGGCGTTTGTGTTCACCGCCTACGGGTGAGCAGGAAAGCGTGCTATTTGTCATGGAAGAGCTCTTGACGAAAGAGTCTTCAATTTCTTTGCACTGGGTAGAGCTGGGCCAGCATCACCTGACTCCACCGAGGAGCCCCGAGCTGTCCGGCCTCTACCGACGGGAATGCAAGGAAAACAAAGAGCCGTCGCCCAAGGTGAAGCGCAAGCGCAGCCTGAAGATCAGCAATGTCGCCATGGAGCCTGCGCAGTGGCAGAACGATGCGCTTCAGATCATCACCAGCGCCAGCGACTTGAAAAGCATGGATGAGTTTCTCTTGAAAAAGGTATCCCGAGGGGCTGGCGAAAGGCCTGTCTTTGTCACGCCGCATATGAATAAATGGATGGAGGGCAGGTCTGTCAATTGCTATTAATCACAAAATCTAATTGGGACCTATGAGCCCTATGAGGTAGGCTGAGGATGAATGACTGGCCCTCGGTCATTCAACAGGCTTCCATGGCAGAGTTTTTCCCAGTTCAACACTCAAATCAGTATACCACACTAGCTCTCTCCCAGTTGCTTAGAACATAAGAATATAAGAAAGGCCATGCTGGACTAGGCCAAGGTCCATCAAGCCCAGCAGTCTGTTCACACAGTGGCCAACCAGGTGCCTCTAGGAAGCCTACAAACAAGATGAGGGCAGCAGCATTCTCCTGCCTGTGTTCCACAGCACCGAATATAACAGGCACGCTCCTCTGATCCTGGAGAGAATAGGGATGCATTACGACTAGTTTCCATTTTTACTAGTAGCCATGAATATCCCTCTCCTCCATGAACACGTCCACTCCCCCCTTAAAGCCTTCCAAGTTGGCAGCCATCACCACATCCTGGGGCAGGGAGTTCCACAATTTAACTATGTTTCTGTGGAGGGAATCTGCTGTGCCCCCCCACCTTCTAGTTCGTTGTGCATGGCCCTCTCTGCCTGCTTCACTTACCAAAAAGCAACCCAGAAAGATTTGGATATAAAAGAACCTTTCAAACAGAGTAGCATTCTTACACAGTCATTCTTAAACAGCATTCAAACCATATGAGCAGTAAACCACTCAGTTTTATTGAACTTACAAAAAGAATATGAAGCAAAGGATAAAGCAATATTTAACATATATGACAGTACTTTAAAAAACGTATACATACATTGACAGATACAGAGACAAACAGATACAGAGGCCCCTGGGTCACTTCCAGAGAGAGAGACAGAGATGGCAACCATTCAAAGGGTCTGTGGTCTCTCTATGGAAGGACAAAGAACTGGGGTTTTGGGTTGTTCCTTTATAGAGAGGAGAGGTGGTCCCATATGACCCCTCCCTGTCACATTCTTAGGAAATGAGTTTTCTGCAAATCATGACTTAATTGTTTAGAAATATCTTGTTCCATAATAATTCAATGTCAGTTTTGATATCTGATTGTCTTGTCCATCCATCAATGTTCCCAAAACAATCTCCTCCTAGAGTGGGCAGACAATTTGCCGCCTGCTTGAATGGCCTTGATTTGGAGCACGCAATGTGCTTTGGTTGACTAGCTCCTGTGCCCTTTAGGGTCAAGAGCCTAATTAGAGCTGATGTCAGCTAAAAGTCAGGTCTTGTGTGACTATAGATTATAATATTAAGGTATGCATGTGGTTATTATTTTGTTAACCCAAACTCATTTAATATAAGCTAATATGTTTAAAAATTCTCACGACAGTTTCATGCCCTGTTTCCCAGAAATCTCTGGCTGACCACTGTTGAGGGCAGGAAGTTAGACAAGAGGGACAGTTTAGTCTCATCGAACAGGGATGTTCTTCCAAATAAGGCAGTGTTACCTAAATAGTGGGAGTTTTGCTACCAGTTAGGTGGGATATGGTGGAAGAGCCCTTTATACTGCAAAGACTTGGGGGAGGGTAGTGCATCTCTGTACTTTCCACAGAGGCACACCTTTTGTCTGTGTGAGTGGATGTATATTATCTCCCTGTTGGGGTGGTCAGTGGGGGGCGGGACACTCAGAATAGGAGGGCAGGTGTGCCCCACTGCAACAGTTTCCCTAAGTGCACCTCTTTCTCACATGCAAGTGAACAACTGCTATTCATTCCCGCGCAGAATAGAAAATCGTTCACTGTAGGCCTCCTTTCTTGGGGACCGAACTTGCAGCTGCCCTCTGACAACCCCCAATATCTGATGTTCTTTACTTTGCAGATGAACGATCTGGATAGCGAGGACTGCAAAAAGGACACTCTGGTGGACGTCGTGTTCAAAAAAGCCTTGAAAGAATTCCGGCAAAACATCTTCAGCTTCTACTCTTCAGCTTTGGCAGTAAGTTTACAAGGCGGCTGCATTTGAAGTCAAGGAGGCGAGTGGAACACTTGCTGGTGCTTCCAAATGGCAGAGTCCTTGAGATGATTGTGGGCGTACCGTGACAATGCGTTCATTTCCCGTGAAGGAGAGCATTAGGTTCATTTCTGAGCTGCTTCTCCCCAGTTCTTCTTTCTCCACTTTCATCTTAAGTCTATCATAGGAAGGGTTCTTTTCCCTTTTTGTAACATCCAAAGAACTGTAGGGACCAGAAGGATCCTCTTTAAGACAAGGTCCTCCACACAAGCCCTAACAAGTTTACCCCCAAATCATGGTGACAAGTAAGTAATCACTTTATTTGAGTTTAGCTGTAGGCCATTACAAACATGTCCAGGATACCACAGATATGTACTAAAAGGAAATACGAGGTTAATAAAATGCTGGATTAATAATAGATATATGTAATAAAACTATGCTAAATTGATTCATACAGAGAAATAATAACTAAAAGTTGCGGTGGTGTCCCAATCAGCCCATGGGACCTAGCAACCGTTAAAATCAACTCGAAGGATCAGCTCTCTTACCAACCATATTGCACCTTATTTTCTTTGCTGCCAGAGCATCCAGGGAGGTCTTGTAAGAAACAAACCCATCGGTGTCTTTTAACAAAAATACTAATTTCTCAGCACTAGGACAAGTGTTAAGGCCAGAAACCAACCCTGCAAGAAATTTAGCCCTGGGTTCCACATGTGGAGGGCATTCAAATAAGTAGTGGTATAAGTCCTCCAGAGCAGACTTTCCACAGATGCAAAAAATGCTGAACTTTTGGAATTCGGCAGTAACGTCCAATCATGGTGACAAGAGAAAGTGGGAACAAAGGAAGCAACTCATGTGATTCCTCCAGATGGATCATTCTGGCCTTAGTTGTCATTTGTAAAATGGGAAGAATAGTAGCCTTGCCTTTAAAAAAGAAAGAAAGAAAGGATAGAGAAGAATGGGTTTGACGTGGGGCCTGCTTGTAGACTTCCTGTACTTGAATCTCACATCAGTTGACACTGTATTTTAGCAGTTCTTAGCATTATTGAGCAACAGGCTGGGTTTTGTGGCTGTGGTGTTCATTACCCAGAGGCAAGCCCAATTTTGCCATTGAGCCTCCCTGAGAGTCCTCTCATAGCTCACTCCCTTCCTCCTTCTCGACTCCTGGCTTCTTTTGGGTCCTGACCTGCCGTGAATCCCTGGATTAGAGGAGAAAGCAAGATGGTGGCCTGAAATGGAGAGAAATGCACAGAGCCCACATCTCTCTTTCAGTTATGGAAGGCAGAGGAGGCCAGTGCACCCCTAAATTAGGATTTCTTAACCCAGATTTTTGATCGTTTTGCTGTATGACGCGCACAGTTCTCCCCTTACGTCCCCTTCCCGGTTGTCAAAATTCCAACCCCGAGCATCAAAGGAAACATTCAAAGCGCTTTCTCCCCCCCCCCCCCTGTGCTGCTTAGATGGGCGACGGAAAGAGCATCCGCTACAAAGACCTCCATGCCTTGTTCGAACAGATTTTGGAGAAAACTATGAGGCTGGAGCAAAGGGACTGGAGTGAGTCCCCAGTCCGGGTCTGGGTCAATACCTTCAAAGTGTTTCTGGATGAATATATGACGGAATATATGCCTTTGGATTACGCTGCCTCCAAGGTAAGCCGGCCTGCCGCAGCCTTGAGGGTGGATCTCGCATCCCGCTGGGATGAGGGTTGGGTTCTTCATATGCCTCAAAGAATCACCCCGTTGCGATTTTCCTGCCTTTTGAAGCCTTGTTTTGAAAGACGTGAGGGAGTTTGCTGCTGAAATACTGCTTTCAGCCATGTCCTTGCCCTGCTTAATATTATTTCTTAACATGGTCTCTGGTTGGCGTGTTAGGGCTCCGAAGATGGTGAACGGATCAGCAGCATTGCTCTGAGGCTCCCCCACGACTTTGTTTTTAATTCTTATTCACTCCTCTTGTAAAGCTGTCAGACTAACTCTTGGCTGTTCAGAACTCATAACAGCATCTGTGCAGTTGTTGTTTGGGTAGGACTCTAATCTTATCTATGGTAGGACTCTAATCTTATCTGCCTTGGTTGCTGAGTAATGCTAGCCCGGAGGCGTCTCATTATAGCCTCGTTATAACACCGAGCTAATTTCTTCGGCCCTGTTCCCATTCAGAGTCTGGAGATTGGTTGGCGTGTTAAGTAACCAGCACCTCCGGAAAGGTCTAGCTTCAACATTCACATAGATCGCTGCAAGTTCGTAAAATATAGACTAAAATATGTTGTTGGAATATGGCTATCCTCGGTCCAGTATAACCTGGATGCTGGTGCGCTGCTCGGTTTGAAAAAGGTGCATGAGCGAAGTGGTATCCTGCGTGATTTTTTGCAGGCCACAATGTTATGCTGCTGTCTGGTGGCTGTCATTCTGGAAGGGGGTGAAATCCGTTAGAGCAGGAAGCATGGAAAGAGGGGGGGAGAGCAGATCAGAACGTAGTGCAAGTTTTCCTTTAGTTTTTGGTCCCTTTGTTATAGAGCCCCATTATTAAGAGCGGTAAGCTGCAGTACTGCAGTCAAAAGCTCTGCTCACAACCTGACTTCGATCCCGACGGAAGTCGGTTTCAGGTAGCCGGCTCAAGGTCGACTCAGCCTTCCATCCTTCCAGGGTCGGTAAAATTAGTACCCTGAAGAAGTGAGTATCTGAAGAAGTGAGCTGTGGCTCATGGAAGCTCACACCCTGCCAGAAATTTTGTTAGTCTTTAAGGTGCGACTGGACTTCTACTCTTTTCTACTGCTAGTGACAGAGTAACATGGCTACCCATCGTGATCTTGCTGGGGTAAAGGGAAGATGACTGGGGAAGGCACTGGCAAACTACCCCGTAAACATCGTCTGCCTAGTAAACTTCGGTCAGGCATGACCCGGTGCTTGCACAGGGGACTACCTTGACCTGTTATAAATTTACTGAGAGGTAGCTGCTCATGAATGATTCCAAAGGGAGGGAGGCAGTGGGGGGGAAAGCAAAAACAGTGTGGGTTTCTTTCTCTTCTCGCTCCCATGACATGTCTGTGTGGAAGCAAAAATGTTGGGAACATTTGTGTGTGGGGGGGTGGGGGAAGGGACCTTGGCTGTTCATCTTCAAACTTCTGTAGATTGAAGCAGCATCACTGTTTGCATTGGCCATAGTACCAGGATCCTGGTCTCTACTTAGCCTCCTTTGAACCCATTAAAACCTCCCTTTTAACGAATGCCAGCACGCCCGAAGGCTTGAAGTGGTACGACAGGAGGATGTCTCAGACCGGGGAAGGACTATTAGTGAAGCTATCCCGTGACTTCAATCAAAGGCTTTAATTGTGCAGAAAGTCATATGAGTCGGCAGAATGCTTATAGCAGATGGGACATCGGAGTTCTAATCTTTTGACGTAGTTCCTTATTTTCTTCTAGATGACCAAAACAGAAAGGAAGAAGAGAAGAAAGAAGGAAGCAGATGTCGTAAGTGGAAATCCTTCTCTTTGAATGAAGTTAACTTAGTCTGCATATTAGTCTAAGTGATAAGAATTAACCGTGTCGGAAGGACAACTACTTTGGCTACAACTGCTGCCTATAAATGTTCATAAACTAGATTTTGCTTTGATTTTGAGCTTATTGCATCAGTTCACGTTTAGTGTTGAGATTCAGTCATACCAAGCCAATATGGCTTCTTCTGATTTGCCTGGGCCTGTAGACTTAGGAGTCTCTTAGCAGGATGTGCATCCAAAATGAGAAAGCTGCATCTTCAATGTTGTGACAACTGGAATGTCGCAAGGAACTATTTTTATAGCATTTATAGATTGAGCCATCTGATCTAACGCTGCTGTGCCACCTAGTGAAACAACTCAGATCTGCAGGCCAGTAGCAGACGTTGACATATAATGTTGTTAGCTGGCTCCACAGTGTGACCCTGGGATGGCAGTACTAACCATTTGCTTTCTCCAGATTTCTTCCTACTTAGGCATAGGTGTAATCATTAAAGAAAAGTAATCATCACTTTTACATTAGAAGAGAAAAGTAATCCATTGACTGCAGTGGGCTTAGAAGGGTATAACTCTGCTTAGGATTGCTTTTTAGTAGAAGAGTGAATGTTCAGAAGTCTTCCGTTTTCAGCCGTCACTGAATGTCAAACTCCTTTGTTGGTAGGTAGAAGAACACAACGGTCACATTTTTAAGGCGACACAGTACAGTATCCCCACCTACTGCGAGTTCTGTTCCTCCCTGATATGGATAATGGACAGGGCCTCTGTTTGCAAATGTAAGCATGAATTATTATTCTTTATCTTCTCATCTGCACACCTTTTTCCATTTTTTTTTTTTTTTAATGATTACTTCTCTGGAACTACAATGGGACGTTGAATGCAAAACTGACCATTTGTTAATGGAAATTACCTTCACTGTAGTGCTTTTTAAAATTATTATCATTACTTTAAATTATTTCCAGAAAGGCAAGCAGCAAAATATACCAGGTCTAGAGCAGTAGCTTTCCTGCTGATCCTGCACTGAGCAGGGGGTCGGACTAGATGGCTTGTATGGCCCCTTCCAACTCTATGATTCTATGATTCCTAGGTGAAGACGCAGAGTTGGGAAGCCCGTACATGGCGTTACCTCGCAGTGTTAATGCTGGGGAGAATCTAAGGGGAAGACAGGATTTCCCCCTTTCCCCCCAGCTCTTCACACACACACACCCTGCAGCCAGCTCCATTCTTATTTGGGAATATGCATTTGTCAGTTTCCCTTCTCTTAGCAGACTCCTCTCGGGAGATAACCACTCAAGTAGCCAAATTTTGCCTCCCATTTTGTGGGATTTGTAAACGGCTGATTGAAAACCCTTCCCCATAGAAGATCTTTCCTCCTCTTCTTCAAATCATCCCTCCCAGGACCATCAACTTTTATTATTATTTTAACCTAACTTTGATTTTTATTCAGAGCTGATATTGTATCGAAATAAAATTTGTTTGATTGATGTAAATGCATAAATAAAAACAAAAGTATGCAAATTCCAAGTCATATAGGGCTTTCAGGGCCAATGCCTTCACCTTGAATTGGGCCCAGGAGCAGATTTGAAGCCAGTGCAGATGGAACAAGACTGGAGTGATCTGGTCCCTACGACCAACCCAGACGGCATTCTTGCTGCCATGTTCTATACTTGTAGAAGCATGTCGTTCCTCCCTAAGTGTTGTATCTCTGCCCCGGGATGCATCCTGTCCCAGTTTGAGCACCTGAAGCATCCAGGTGCGAGTATGGGAAACTGCCATCAGGATAGACCCTGCGTCAAGCTGCGGTGCAACAGAGTCGGAGTCTGTGAACTACTAAGTATTTCTTTTCCATCACTGCAGTGTGCAAGTATGCATGCCACCGAAAGTGCTGCCTGAAAACGACGACCAAGTGTCCCAAAAAGGTAAGGTGCCATTGTTTTAATCTCTGGTGCTTTGGAAATTCCCTGGCGGGGGGACTCTCCTTGCGGGTTTCTTAAGGAACGTCCTCTTCAGCTGTCCCCGTTCTTCATCAGCACCACTGACCACACAGAAAGCCCATCCCCTTTTTCCCAGGCCTCTTAGCCTCTTTTCTTGGGACCAAACTAGACATTGGTTTTTTTTTGGCGAAGTGGGTCTGGGTTGCCCAGAGCCAACTGGCTTTCTCTGTAGCTGCAGGGAATATCATTGTAAAGATCAGAGGGGAGCCCCTTTCAGCTTAGAACTGCAGCGTGGGGGGGGGAGCTCCTGCCCCTCCCACCATTTTCAGAAGCAGGCATGTCTCGTTGCTGCAGCAGTGGGCTAGGAGGCAGGTCAAAGGAATGGTACCGGCCACCTGGTTCCCTTCATTCCCACTCGCTTTAGTCTTCCTAGTCTAAAGAGCCTATCGTTGCTTGTTCCTCTCACTGTTTATCAGGAAGCGGAGGCCAAAGAAACGAGGAAACGAATCAGTTGCTGACCACCCTCTTAACTCTTTATCTTTTCATTCTCTCTCATGTTTAGTTCACTCAGCCAGTAGCTGGGGTGACTCCGGGTAACGTATTAGGATGTAGCATGAGCAAAGGCTTGAATGTCATTTGAGAGACTCGCAGGGTGTAATTTGTGCGAAGCGGTTCACACACACCCTCCCTCTCCCCTAGCAGTTTCTTCTCTGTGAGGCCTGAAGAATACATTTGGATGTATTTTCTTCAAAGCCGCTTCGTGTCACCTCATTCCTGACTGGCTCCCTTACAATGCATGAGCTGTGTTGTGAATAAATCAGATTTTTTCAGCTTCCAATAACCCATAGATGATTGATTGTATTCAATTAGGGTAGCGTTTATTTGAAAACGCTGGGTTTTTGTGTATGTGTGTGTAGCTATATTGCACCCCTGTGCGTTTGTGAGACAGAGGAGTGGGGTCTTATGACTATGTGCCACCTGGTATCCAAGAAAGAGCAGCGCCATATTGATCCAGCTGATTCACTGGACCTAAGTTGGATGGCCTTGCCATCAGGTGTTTAACAAATAAGCAATGAAGGTGTTCTGTCCAAGAGCAAATCTGAGAATTCATACCCCTAGATAGTCTGTGAATTTGTTGTCTTAATGGCGGCGGTGGTGAAAAGTGCTGTGAAGTCACAGCTGACTTGTGGCAACCCCCTAGGGTTTCAAGGCAAGAGACATTCAGAGATGGTTTGCCATTGCCTGCAGGGCTGACCCTGCTTAGCTTCCAAGATCTGATGAGAGCGGGCTAGCCTGGGACCCCCCAGTTGGGGGCAGTTATCACCACTGACATTTGAGAAGCCACCTCCTGTGTCAAAAAATCACAAGAGATCTGCAGATGTTTCAGTTGCTTCATTTAGAACCATCAGCTGTGGTGAAGTTAATAAAGAATCAGCCTTTTCCTTTCTCATGGCAGCCTTCTGGCTATTTCCTTCCGTAATGAAAAGCTCTTAACAAGGTTATAACAGCAGAAACCAGATCTTTCTTGCTCTGTTTTCTAAACAGAAGGGTCTTGATGGGTAGGCATGCTTGTCTGTCTGTAGCAGTAGAAAAGAACAACAGTCCAGTAGCACCTTAAAGACTAACAAAATTTCTGGCAGGGCAGAAGCATTCGTGAGCCACAGCTCACATCTGCCTGCCAGGATTGATGCATCCCCTGGTCCGCTGAACTGTGAGCAGTGTTTGCTTGGTGGTCCCCCAGAGGAAACCGATTGCCTCTCCTCTGTCCCTCCAGTACGATCCCGAGCTTTCTTCGCGGCAGTTTGGGGTCGAGCTCTCTCGCCTGACCAGCGAAGAGCGGACCGTGCCCTCGGTGTTCGAGAAGCTCACCAGCTACATCGAGATGCACGCGCTCTACACCGAGGGCATTTACCGGAAGTCCGGGTCGACCAACAAGATCAAAGAGCTGCGGCAGGGACTCGACACAGGTGAGGAGGGCTAGCGGGACACTGTTGAGAAGAGGGGACTTTGCTTGTGTCTGTCTTTGGGACCGATTTGCCGGTCATCTCCCATGGCACGTGCCACACTGAAGCCTTTGTGTCCAGTCTGAATCCCGGTCCGTTGCTCCCCTCCTCACTAGAAGGGAAGGTTGCATCATTCATTACGAGACACTCGGGGGCTGCACCATCAGCCAATATCACTGCGGCGACATTGATCATGAGCAACCAAAATGATTAGGGGAGCTAGAGCAACTGCCCTGTGAGGAGCGGTTAAAACACTTAGGGCTGTTTAGCTTGGAAAGAAGACGGCTAAGGGGAGACATGATAAGAGGTCTATAAAATTATGCACGGTTTGGAGAGAGTGGACAGGGAGAAGCTTTTCTCCCTCTCTCATAATACTAGAACATGGGGTCCTCTGCTGAAGCTGGAGGGTGAGAGATTCCAAACTGATAAAAGGAAGTATTTCTTTACACAATGCATAGTTAAATTGTGGAAATCCCTGCCCCAGGATGTGGTGTGATGGCTTCCAACTTGGAAGGCTTTAAGAGGGGAGTGGGCATGTTCATGGAGGAAAGGGCTATCCATGGCTACTAGTAAAAATGAATACTAGTCATGATGCATACCTATTCTCTCCAGGATTAGAGGAGCATGATGGATATATTAGGTGGTGTGGAACACAGGCAGGATGGTGCTGCTGCAGTTGTCTTGTTTGTGGGCTTCCTAGAGGCACCTGGTTGGCCACTGTGTGAACAGACTGCTGCAGCTGATGGGTCTGGGTCTGATCCAGCATGGCTTTTATGTTCTTATCATAGCAGAGGGCCCTGCCAAGTTCCTGATAGGCTCTGACTGTCCCTACAGGCAAGCTCTTGATGTCTTTTGGGCTGCGCTTCCTGGCTCCATCTATGATCTGTTTTTGGTGTGTGTGTGGGTGTCCCCTCTTTTAGCGTCACCTGTCCCCTTGGCACAGAAGCGCCATCGTTCGCTGAGGCCGAAATGCTGGTTTGCCTCTTGACTCTTTTGTTCTGCTTGCCTCTCTCTGTTCTACCAGATCTGGAGAGCGTGAATCTTGACGACTACAACATTCACGTCATCGCTAGCGTGTTCAAACAGTGGCTCCGAGATCTGCCTAATCCGCTCATGACGTTTGAACTCTATGAAGAGTTTCTACGAGCGATGGGTAAGGAGCCCTCACATGTTGTACATGCAGCCGATCACCCTAAGACAGGAGTGGGCTTTCCATGGTTTAGTGACAGACTTGCACATAAAGTTTTGGGAGGTTAGTTATTCACTATTAAGAGCATCCAGCCTCCCTTTCTGCAGTGCGAACAGACCTAATTTCCTAGACTAAGAAGCAGAAGAGAACTGCTCTGCCAGTTCGTGACTTCAGGACATCTAAGGTTGGACCCAGATTAAATTTTCTGCTGATGGAAGGGCTGCGGCAATTCCCACCAATCCCTATTCTTGCTGTGTACCCCCAATTTGCCTCTCACATTGTTCCTGAGGGTCTTCTGCCCCCCAGGAGTTAGAATTTTGGGAAGATTAGTGGGTGGCAGTAGGAGAGGTGGCAGAATTTTTTCTGTTCTATTGACAGAAGTGCCTTCGGTGAATGGGAAATCCAACCTAAAGAGAGGATTTAATGTATCATGTGAACGGTCTTGCGCTAAGTCTCGTGCTAGGGGCTGTGGCTCAGTGGTAGAGCCTCTGCTTGGCATGCAGAAAATCCCAGGTTCAATCCCTGGCATCTCCAGTTAAAGGGACTAGGCAAGTAGGTGACGCGAAAGACCTCTGCCTGAGACCCTGTAGAACTGCTGCCGGTCTGAGTAGACAATACTGACTTTGATGGACCACGGGTCTGATTCAGTATAAAGCAGCTTCAAGTGTTCATGTGTAATGCCCTTTGCACACGATTGTCTCTGGCTACTTGGAACTTCCAGATAGCCCGTAATTTGGTGGGCTGATAGGGATGAGGCACCAGGAATACGTTATATCGGCGTTTTGTCATTTTATGCCGGCTTCCTCCATTGTATTCCAGACCACACGCTCAGAGGTTGTGCTTGAACCTGTTAATCCCTAAACAGGCTTCGGAGATCCCTCCCTCTCTCTTGTGTCCAGCCGCGATCTGGAAGGTTGTCGACGACCATCTGGGTGACCCAGACCATCCATGTTCCATATTAGGGTTGCAAGGAGCTAGAGAGGCTTTCATAGTTGCAGACACCTCCCTCCCTTTGGAGGTTTGTCAGAGCCTGGGCATCTCTCAGGGTGCTTGCGGAGGTTCTTTGCTGGGAGAGCTGGGATAAAGCTGGTAGAAGGCACGGGGAAGAGGCTAAGGAGCCGTGGCTCAGTTGTAGAGAATCTGCTTGGCATACAGAAGATCCCAGGTTCAATCCCTGGCATCTCCAATTAAAGGGACTAGGCAAATGGTGATGTGAAAGACCTCTGCCTGAGACCCTGTAGAGCAGCTGCCAGTCTGAGTAGACAGTTCTGACTTTGATGGACCGAGGGTCTGATTCAGTATAAGGCAGTTTCATGTGTCCGTGTGTGATGTGTTCGAGTGTTTAGTTTGACCCTGCTGTTCTAATTGGGGGGGAAATCCTTCATATGTACCTTTAAAATTCTGTTCTCCTCCTTGAGCCATCGCTTACAGTACAATGAACAAATGTGGTCTCTACAGGCTTGCAGGAGAGGAAGGAGGCCATCCGCGGGGTGTACTCTGTCATCGACCAGCTTTCCCGCACCCATCTCCACACTTTGGAACGCCTGGTCTTCCACCTTGTCAGGTACCAGTAGTCGATAACAGTGGGGCAAGAGATCCCATTTTCCCATCTCCCAGTGACCGCCACCTTACACAGCGAGTATAGTCGTTCCTTTCTGCGCAGCTTCCCTACAATGAATATTTCCAAAGTCTGCTTACCCAGAGAGAGGCCTGCTTGGTGTCCTGGTGGGCACGTGGTATAGCAGAACGTATTTCTGTTGCCCCAGAAGGTTGGACCAGAACCAACGGGCATTAGGAAGAGTTTTCTAACAGCGCTTCCTCAGTGGAACAGGCTTCCTCGGAAGGTGGTGAGCTCTCCTTCCCTGGAGGTTTTTAAGCAGAGGCTAGATGGCCATCTGTCAGCAATGCTGATTCTATGGTCTTAAGTAGATGATGAGAGGGAGGGCACCTTGGCCATCTTCTGGGCATGGAGTAGGGGGTCACTGGGTGTGTGGGGGGGAGGTAGTTTTGAATTTCCTGCATTGTGCAGGGGGTTGGACTAGATGACCCCGGTGGTCCCTTCCAACTCTATGATTCTGTGATTCTATTTCAAACTGGGGTGGGAAGCAAGTGGGATGTTTCAGAATCAGCGTGATTGCCGAGCAAGGGGGTGACCTCCCGAGAAAGAGATGCCATCCAGAATATACAAAGCTCCAGCTTGAACCGTGAAACCTTGAGTTTCGTTTATCGGCACGCGCGTTTTCCACTCAAGCTTTAGATTTTGTTGTGATGGTAAAAGGAATCCCTGGCGGCTCCAGCATCATTCCACGGATGGCAATCGCTGTAGTTGAATGAAGCCCCCAGGAGCCGTTCCGAGGATGCGCCTACGGAAATTGGCACTCCCGTGTACCACTTCCACGCTCGCAAGCAGATTGCTTCCAATCAATACTTTTGACGCTTTCCATTACCTGGAACTGCGAGGAAGAGAGTTATTTTTGTTGAAACTCTTGCAGTTCAGAATAGCAATTTCCCTCGCCGAACGGCACAGAATTATCCAGAAGAAAAGCAGCTCCTGACACTTAAGCTGTTGATCAGTGTCGGATGAGCTGAGTTGCAAGGAAGAGACTGAGGCGTCATGTAGGGAGTGAAATGGGCCTCGGCCAAAGGAAGAATTTCCCTGCGGGTTTTGGGATGCTTCCCTTTGCGTCTTTCCGCCCTCTCCCAAGGAAACGGTGGGGCTTCTTGTCATTGCTGCCGTGTCTCTGGTGCTGTTTAGGATCGCCCTGCAGGAGGAGGCCAACCGCATGTCGGCGAACGCCCTGGCCATCGTCTTCGCTCCCTGTATCCTCCGCTGTCCCGACACCACAGACCCTCTTCAGAGTGCTCAAGATGTCAGCAAAACCATCAGGTCAGAAGGCACCGTTGTGTATTTAGAAAACCTCGGGGGGCGGGGGGAGAGAGCTTTTCTCCCTGGGAATTTTCTCCCTCTCCCATAATACTAGAACTCAGGGGTCATCCACTGAAGCTGGAGGGCGAGAGATTCAAAACAGGATAAAAGGAAGTATTTCTTCACACAACCGCACAGTTAAATGGTGGAACTCCCTGCCGCAGGATGTGGTGACGGCTGCCAACTTGGAAGGCTCTAAGAGGGGAGTGGACATGTTCACGGAGGAGAGGGGTATCCGTGGCTACTTGTCAACGTAAATACAAGTCAAGATGCATACCTATTCTCTCCAGTATGAGAGGAGCATGCAGAATATATTAGGTGCTGTGAAACGCATGCAGGATAATGCTGCTGCTGTCGTCTTGTTTGTGGGCTTCATAGAGGCACTGTGTGGACAGGCTGCTGGACTTGATGGGCCTTGGTCTGATCCAGCAGGGCTTTTCTTATGTTCTTATGATGCACACCTATTTTCTCCAGTCTCAGAGGAGCATGCCTATTATATAATTAGGTGCTGTGGAACACAGGCAGGATAATGCTGCTGCAGTCGTCTTGTTTGGGAGCTTCCTAGAGGCACCCGGTTGGCCACTGTGGGAATAGACTGCTGGACTTGATGGGCCTTAGTCTGATCCAGCAGGGCTTTCCTTATGTTATTATGTTCTTAACACAGAACAGTGCCGCTTTCCCCTGCTTAAGAGAGGGATTAGTGCCTTTCTGTGACATCAGCAGATGTTGCACCAATCCACCCCTTCCTCTCAGGCCTGTTTGCATGCCTAGCAACCGTTGCTTCAACACAAAGGAAAGGGGAAAGACAGAGAAGCATTTCAAGGGGTGGAGAGGGAAGAGGCAGGAGTGGGTGGGGAGGAAAACCAGCTAGAAAGAGAAGGTGGGGCTGGCACTTGCTCCATCTTAGCTCATCTTTATGGCTACAGTTCTACGCATTCCCACCGTTGGGCTGGCATTTCCATAGCGACGGTTGCAAATGAGCTTGGAAGTAGGCTCAACGCAATCACTCTGGCAATGGCAGAATTTAGCCGCCTAAGGCGCAGTCCAGTGAAAATCCTAGGAATATGATTCTCCCCCCCAAAAAAAAATGTTCAGAATGGAGCATATTTTGATGCTTAGTAAAGAATAGCTTTAAAACCTGTTTTTGCTTTCTCCTCCAAGTCTCAAACCTACACTATATGTTAAGTAAAGGTAAAAGGTAAAGGTCCCCTGTGCAAGCACCGGGTCATTTCTGACCCGTGGGGTGACGTCACATCCCGACGTTTAGTAGGCAGGCTTTATTTACGGGGTGGTTTGCCAGTGCCTTCCCCAGTCATCTTCCCTTTACCCCCAGCAAGCTGGGGACTCATTTGACCGACCTTGGAAGGACTGAAGGCTGAGTCAACCTTGAGCCGGCTACCTGAAACCGACTTCCGTTGGGATCGAACTCAGGTCATGAGCAGAGCTTAGACTACAGTACTGCAGCTTACCACTCTGCGCCACGGGGCTCTTAATATGTGCTGGCAAAGACGCAGTTGCCGCTGTGCATACATACCGTGGACGAGGGCATTGGGAAACAGATATTGGATTCCCTGAAATGGAAGCCGTTCAGATGGGCTGGCTCTTCCAGTTTCCCACTCGCAACTTTCAGAAATAGAAAAAAAAGATCTCCTTAGCAGGTGGATGCTATCACCAGGTCTAGGCCCAGAGAACTGGCTTCAGAGCATCAATTTTGCCTCTCGGACTATTTCCCCCCCAGCTGCGTAGAGTTGATTGTTGTCGAGCAGATGAACAAGTACCGAGCACGCCTCAAGGACATCAGCAGCCTCGAGTTTGCAGAGAACAAAGCCAAGAGTCGGCTGTCGTTGATCCGCAGGTCTATGGTAAGGGACGAGATGGGACCCTGATCCCCTTCTTCCCCACCCCCAATGCCCCAGATTAGGAAGAAATGTTTGCAGAGATGCAGCGCCTTCCCCTCCCACATTACTTGACGCAACTTCCCTCACTGAGAGAAAATCTGGAGAAAGATGAGGTTGAGCGGTGTGTGTTTGTTTCTGTAGTTTATTTGTTCAATACTGCCTTTTCTTGAGTTCGAGACTAACGCATGTCAGTTGATGGTTTAGGGATTTGGGTAGGAAGCCATCCGTCCTTCTCTTTCTTTCCGCTCCCCCTAACCTTCTCTCCATTCGGTCTCCCCTAATCCTTGACACATCTCAACCCTTTATGCACTGCCCACTCCCACATGGGAACTGTTGGCCCTCTTCCGAGTATCAGACCTGCTAACAAGAGGCTAGATGGCCATCTGTCAGCAATGCTGATTCTATGACCTTAAGCAGATGATGAGAGGGAGGGCAACTTGGCCATCTTCTGGGCATGGAGTAGGGGTCACTGGGGGGTGGGGTGGGGGAGGTAGTTGTGGATTTCCTGCATTGTGCAGGGGGTTGAACTAGATGACCCTGGTGGTCCCTTCCAACTCTATGATTTGACGATTCTATTCTATGATTCTAACAAACCTGCGGAAAGCGCGAGCAGCGTCTGGCAGACTTTGCCTTCCCGGAGGCAATCCTTGCAGGCTTCCCTTTAACTTCTCAGGGTATCCTTCGTGGACTTGGGCTGCTTTCTCTTGCATGTGAATTGGCCTTTCTCCGTGGTGATCTCATAATGCTGTCCCCTCGGCACTGCTTCCCGCAGGCTGGGCTTAACATTGGCCTGCCTCCCGCATGCATGAGCAAGCGGGAGAACTTGGGCGGAAGCCGCCAGGCATCCTGCAGTCAGTGCAGGCCTGCCTCTGAGCTTCCTCTTGCCTCACTGCCATTCCCGGGGGTACAAAAAGCTTGACCGCTCTGAGCCAGGCTGCTGTGTTTCCAGCGTCAAAATGACCCGGTTTGGGGTGTGTGTGTCTTGTCTCCCCCTCTGCTGCTGAGATCCGAACACGCGGCAGGCTGTGCGATGCGCCACATTTGGCTTATATAACGAGGACCCAAAGAGGGCTGGCTGGTCTTGCGGGGGGGGGAGCCAGATTCCGCGCTGCTGGAGACGAGCAGCAGGCGCTCCGGACCCCACGCAGCACGATCCGCCGAGAGCCCGGCTTCAGTCGCAGCTAGCGCTAACCCTCCTCTTGCGTCGCAGCGCAGCGGCTTGGCACTCGGCGGCTCTTCCTTGCAGATGCGGCCGAGGGGGCGGCTTCCATTTGCAAGCCCGGCAGCTCTTGGAAAGGGGCCGCTGGCAGGCACACTCTAACCTGCTCCTTTCCTTTTCCTGTCCTCTCTAATCCAGAAACCTGTACTAATTGCCGTTAGATTTATGAGCATAACCCGCAGTTCGATCCCGGTATGTATCAGAATTGCATCGCAACTGACCTTGTGCTGTTTAACCCCCTTCGCTCATTCCAGTGCTGCTGCATGCTCCATGCCCACAACCCACACTTCATACTTGTGTGTGTGTGTGTGTGTAGTGTGTGTGTATGTTTTCTTACACTGCCTTCTGTTTCTTGGGGTCAAATAGCCTCAGGTAGAAAGTGCACATGAGACGGTGTTTTCCAAAAAGCTTAAGGGCAGGAGAAACTAAAACAGATGCCGAGGAGTGTCTGGTTTGCTGTGGGCCGGGGTTTTTGCTTCCTTCAGATGCCTGATGCCAAAGCGATCTCCAGAGAAGTAGAAGATGCTAATCGTCCACTAGATGTGCTTCTGCCCTTCCGCAGGAGCAACTGAACAGCTCGGAAGTAGGCAGAGCGTTTGGAGCGGGGTTGTCGATTTGAAAACTTGCATTCCCGCTTTGTGACTTGACACCCACACATACACTGATTCTTACACCCTGTTTTGCCCACTTTGCCCTGTTTGTGCCAAGGGGAGGAAGGGAGACAGACGGCGTCTCCTAGAGCTGTTGATACCACAACCACCAAAGCTGAGGCTGTTTACAGGAGCTGGTGCCTATAGCCGTAGCAGAGGGCTGAACTCTGCAGGCACTCCCGGCCAGGTTTCGTCCAGCATCCCGCAAAGCCTCATGGTGGAGCTTGATCTCCTAATGCCTCATGACTAGAGGGGATCCCCCGGGGGGCCAGCCACACCCACCACCCTCTGAGCTGATCTTCTGCCTGGGCTTTCCGCCTTCTCTGCTCCGGGGGAGACTGTGGGGTCCCTGTCAACCGGCGGAGCCCTCAGCAGGTTCCTCTGTAGTCTCGGTCTCTGACACTGCTTCTGCTCTCAGGCCACCTGGGCTTCTGGCCCGGCAGTCAGACGGCCCAGGCAATTCGAGGTCTGCCAGGGTTTTGGTTTCCGTGGGATCAGCGTCCAAGTCTCCTGAGTCTTCTGATGAGGACTCGTCAGGCCCAACCTGGACACCTTCCAGCGTGGTGTAGTGGTTAAGAGCGGTGGTTTGGAGCGGTGGAGTCTGATCTGGAGAACCGGGTTTGATTCCCCACTCCTCCTCCACATGAGCGGCAGAGGCTAATCTGGTGAACTGGATTTGTTTCCCCACTCCTACATACAAAGCCAACTGGGTAACCTTGGGCTAGTCACACTGTCTCAGCCCTACCTACCTCACAGGGTGTCTGTTGTGGGGAAGGGAACGTGATTATAAGCCGGTTTGATTCTTCCTTAAGTGGTAGAGAAAGTTGGCATATAAAAACCAACTCTTCTCCTTCTCCTCCTCTCTTTCTTCTGCTGCTCTAAGATCATAAACAGGGATCTCCTGGAACCAGTTAAATCCTCACTTTGGAAGAGCTTTCTTCTCCCCCTTGTCCCACCACTTACGCCTTTAAAAGCCCCCAAAATCCCAGCATGTCTTGAATTTTTAAAAGAGAACCAGAAGGAAGGGGCTGTGGCTCAGTGGTAGAGCACCTGCTTGACGTGTAAAGAGTCCCAGGCACCTCCAGTGTGGGTCCCTTCCCAGTGGGGACCCAAAGTGGCTTAGGGTGTCATCCCCCCTGCATTTTATCCTCACAACAACCACCTCTGCGAGGTAGGTTAGGCTGACAATATGTGACTGGCTCATTGTCACCCAGCGAGCTTCTGCAGCAGGGTGGGGATTGGAACGTGAATCACCCAAATCCTAGTCCAGCATTCTGAGCTCTATACCACACTGGCTCTCCTAGAAGGAACTGTAGCCTTTCTATGCTAGATGCATGCATAGCAGGTCACAACTAAAGCCCTTCAAGCAGGCCATTTTGGGGAGGGCAGAGGGGCCATGGTGCTTCCCACCTTCTGGGGTGCTTTTGCTTATTCTCTTCTCTCGTCCCCTCCCCTCTTTCTGTCCCCCTCCTCTTTACTGCACGCCTCGTCCAGACACCTGAAGGAGGATCTGTGCAGGAGCTTACCTGTGTATGGAGAAATCTGTCCCACATCCTGTTTCTTTCCATCTCGTCTTCCAAAATAAAACATACCAGTTCTCGGTGTTTTGTAACACAAATTCCAGAACCTTTAAAAAGTAAAATCAGCCAGGAGTTTTCTTTTATCCAAATCTCTTTCCGCTCATTGGCCTTCTGTTTCTGATTACACCAATTGTTATACAGCACTATACCTAGGGTGCTTAAAGTAATTCCATTTTTATCACTTTGAGGATGAAAAAGGCAGTCCTTGGAGTTTCTTTGACCATCTTCCAAAGGTTGAAGGGAGCTAGCATGGTGTAGTGGTTAAGAGCGGTGGTTTGGAGTGGTGGACTCTGATCTGGAAAACCGGGTTTGATTCCCCTCTCCTCCACATGAGCGGCAGAGGCTAATCTGGTGAACTGGATTTGTTTCCCCGCTCCTACACACGAAGCCAGCTGGGTGACCTTGGGCAAGTCACAGCTGTTAGAGCTCTCTCAGCCCCACCTACCTCACAGGGTGTCTGTTGTGGGGAGGGGAAGGGAAGGTGATTGTAAGCTGGTTTGAGTCTCCCTTAGGTAGAGAAAGTCGGCATAAAAAAACCAACTCTTCTTCTTCTGAAGGCTCTCACAGTTTATTAGAACCCTGACCCAAACATCCTGCATTCGCTTTTGAACAAATTGTGCTGAGGGCCAAGAACTTCTTAGAAGCTGCTTTTGTTCCATTCTAGGTCAGATTTCCCATTTCACACATTACATGGTATATGCCTACAGCCATGTTGTATATGGGTGCAGTTATTTGTGTGAATTTCTGAACGTGCATTGGTTCCAGAAAAGAATCCAGGGCCCAGATCGCACATACTGGTGTACACATGTTCCTTCAAAGCAGGTACAACTATAGGAATAACTCCACAAGCACACAAGCAGTCTGTGCATATATGGCAAACGCAAATTGAACACATGCTCACTGAACCTTAGGAAAAAGGCTACTTAAGAAAAGAGGCAGCATCGAAGGGTGAGGTCAATGAAATTAGTTTCTGAAGACAGATCGTGTAGAAAAGCACATGGGATTCAGCGGCTTTTGGAAATGCTAGAGGACGATAAAAGCAGAATTATTCTTCAGATTGGGCTGAGGGTTCTTCAGAGGGATGTGTGATGTCGCCATTATCATTTCACGGCAGGGCAGAGCCAGGAAGCTCTGCTAGCGCATGCCACTTTAAATGTTCGTCTCTGGTTTATGTGTGAAAGCATAATCTGTGGGAGCCAGGACCTTCTGGATCACTGTTGCGATATGCCTTGCCAGTGTATTCGAAGGGATAGTTTCCCATTGCTGTGCATGAGAGCACTGCACCATGCGCAACCTTTTGGTCTCTTCGGGGAGTGTCAATCAGGAGGGCAGCCATAACCCCAAAGGTAGCTTTCCCCGTTGTTCCCATGTTTTCTCGCTAGAGACATAGAGGACTGAAATATGGTTGCCACTCAACTGCGGCCTGCAAGGGTGAACATTTGTGGGGATGTAGGAACGGCAAGTTGAGATTTGGTGCCTTTGAATCTAGAGATTTTCTACTGTCTGTTTCGTCTAGACATTAGGAATAATTTTCTAACAGTCAGAGCGGTTCCTCAGTGGAACAGGCTTCCTCGGGAGGTGGTAAGCTTTCCTTCCCTGGCGGTTTTTAAGAAGAGGTTAGATGGCAGTGCTGATTCTGTGACCTTAAGCAGATGATGAGAGGGAGGGCACCTTGGCCATCTTCTGGGCATAGAGTATCGGTCACTGGGGGTGTGGGGTGTGAGGAGGTAGCTTGGAATTTCCTGCATTGTGCAGGGGGTTGGACTAGATGACCCTGGTGGTCCCTTCCAACTCTATGCTTCTTCTATGATTCTTCCCGTATTAGTTTTGCTGTTAGTACCACTGTCTTAATGTGGATCATTAGAAAGATATCAGTCGACTGCCTTTTGGCATCTAGTTTACATAGATCATTTTTCCAAATAAGAGGAGAGAGGGAGTTTTAACGTCCACAGTGCAGCCGAGAGCCCCTAGATTATCTTTGTGCACACGCTTCCTGTCCTTTCCGTGTCTCTCTGCCGGTCACCTGCAGACACTGTTCGTTTGCTCATAACATTAACTAAGTCCACCTCTCTGGGGGGAACCAAGTTCTTTCTTCTGAGTCTGAGAGTTGGGCGGAAGGTCCCACCCCCCGAATTAATGCCGCTGCTTCCGCAGGGCAAAGGGCGCCTACGGCGAGGGACCTACCCGAGCGCGACGTCGCCGGCCGTCATGCGGCTGCCCTCCGTCTCGGACGCCCCCGAAGAGGCCCCGAGCAGCGAGGAGGCCACGGAGACAGATGCCACGGAGCAGCAGCAAGTGGCCATGCAGCAGGAGGAGAGGGTGCTGACCGAACAGATCGAGAGCCTGCAGAAAGAAAAGTGAGTCTGGGTTGGGTGGAGGAGAGGAGGGTGCTTGAGCCCACTCCGCTTTAGGAAAGCCAGAGAGGCGGTGTAGATTTAGAGGGTCAGGCTCGGACCAGCAAGATCCCAGTTCAGATCCCCCCTTGGCTGCAAAGTTCAATCACCGGCATCCCCAGTTAAAGGGACTAGCCAGGTAGGTGATGTGAAAGACCCCCACCTGAGACCATGGAGAGCCCCTGCCAGTCTGAGTGGACAATGCTGACTTTGATGGACCCAGGGTCTGGTTCAGTAGAAGGCAACTCCATGTGTTCATGCGTTGATTGGGTGACCTCCAGCCCTTTCACTCCCCCTCCCTTGGCCTAACCTTTTCTTACATGGTGATTGTGAGAATAAGTTGGGTGGGAGTACCGTGTACACTGGTCCTGAGTTCCTTGGAAGAATTGCAGGATAACTATGTGAAGGGAAATACAAGCTGGGGATACCAAACTGGGAATCCACATTAAGCCTGAAATGACTCTGAAAGACAGTTGATAAATATTATTGATATGTATTGCCTAGATGCCTTACAGAAGTAGCCAGAATCTTTCTGGAGTCCTAATGGGCAAATATCAAATACTGTGTCTTCAGCTGAGATGCTTCCATTTCTCTTTGCTAGACAATTTTGTTACCTACAGTATCCCAGGCGTTTTTCTACAGATAGACCATCACTTCCAGTCTTCCTCTCAATGCTACTGGTTTCTCTCCATCCCCTAACTTTCTTTGCGTTTTTGTCTCAGGGAAGAACTGACGTTTGAGATGCTGGCTCTGGAGCCGCGAGCTTCCGACGATGAGACCCTGGAGTCCGAGGCCTCCATTGGCACGGCGGACAGCTCGGAAAACTTGAACTTTGATTCTGAAAGCGCAGTCTCGGACAGATCAGGTGAACGGGCGCCTTGTTTGGACGAAATCTGTGTTTTAAGGGCTTTGGCCAGATTCTGGAATTAAGCCTTCTCCCATCCCTTCCTGACGCCACCTCGTACCCCTTACCTGCCTGTGCGTCCTTCCCCTGCCCGCTTATGACCAGCATGGTGTAGTGGTTAAGAGCGGCGGACTCTAATCTGGAGAACCGGATTCGATTCCCCACTCCTCCACATGAAGCCAGCTGGGTTACCTTGGGCTAGTCACAGCTCTCTCAGCCCCACCTACCTCACAGGGTGTCTTGTTGTGGGGAGGGGAAGGTGATTGTAAGCCGGTTTGAGTCTCCCTTAAATGGTAGAGAAAGTCAGCATATAAAAACCAACTCTTATTCTTCTTCCTCCACATGAAGCCTGCTGGGTGATCTTGGGCTAGTCACAGTTCTCCCAGAACTCTCTCAGCCCCACCTACCTCACGAGGTGTCTGTTGTAGGGAGGGGAGGGGATGGCAATTGTAAGCCACTTTGAGACTCCTTAAAGGTAGAGAAAATTGGGGTATAAAAACCAACTCTTCTTCTTCTCCCACCACCCACACTCACAGCCACTTACGTGCCCTTTTCTCAGTGGCACTGTGTGGCGTGTGGGGCTGGGAGTGCCCTTGCGGTGACCCTCAGGAGCACCACTTGCTCTACCTGCGCACTCTTCCCTGGAGGTTCTGGTCAGCCCAGGAGCACGGGAGAGGCGTTCTCGCAAGCAAGTGGGCGAGGGATGGGCACACAGGCCGGTGGCAGAGGAGGTATGCTGGTGGGGGTCGGTGGCGGTGAGCCCTGCCGGAAGCCCATGACCCTGGTCGGCGCCTGACTGCAGGGCATGCTGATGCCAGCACAGCATACAAGTCCAACACTTAATCTGTCTTACATCTCCTTCCTACCAGAGAGAAGTTTAGCTGTCGGCCCACTGAGACCCATCAAGGCAGAATCCACCACCAACCGGTCTCGGAGGCACCTGAGGAAGCAGCCGGACTCTCTGGACTCCGTGGACTCCTCTGTATCTTCTCCCTCCCTCTCCCCGTCCTCCTCTTCCTCCTCCTGCTTACCTCACGTAACGAGGAAGCGATTCCAGATATACTCCAAATCACCTTTCTACCGGGCAGCTCCCTCCGGGGGGCCCACAACGCCCGAGCGATCCCCAGGGCATCTGAAAGGTCTGGACGACAGGCCCCAGTTCACGACCAGGGGGACTTTCAACCCCGAGAAGGGCAAGCAGAAACTGAAGAATGTGAAAAACTCTCCCCCGAAAGCCAAAGAGCCCCCCGAGGGGGCTGCCGGGCCGGGCCGCCGGAGGCACCCCGATGCTGCCGATTGCAACAGCCCCCAGCAGTTGGTGCTGCTCGGGAACAACGAGTTCATGGTGTGAGCTGGCCAGCAAGAGCCGAACAAGAACGTCTTTCCCTCGGCGTCTCCTCTCCACTCCAACGCCGCTGCCACTGCCTGCACTGTAGACCAGCTGCCTGTTGCCCGCGTTGGCTTCTCCTCCCTTGTCGCTTGGGACGCCAGTGTTGCCACGCCGGCGCTGAAGAGCAGAGGCTGGGCTCCGGACAAAAGCCCACGGTGGGAGGCATCCACTGCGGCCTTGGTCGTCTTTGGCTTCTGGATCTCGGAACCTTCTCAGGCTATTAGATTGGGAATTTGTGACGAGACAACTGAAGCCAGGGGAAAGGACGGCTGCTATTTCTTGAGTCTCTTGGGGCCATCTTTGCGGGGCAGGGAACGCTCCGCCTGGCCAGGAACCCCAGAAAGGGTAGCCAGGGGGCGAGAGACCAGTTCTTGGCTCTCCTTGTCAAAGCTGCTGACTTTAGGACGGGGTGGATTTTTTTTTTTTTTTTTTTTTTGCACTGGGATTTAAGCATGGACCTCGGTAGAAGGAACCACAGCAAAGAGGAGACCATTCCCTTTGTTCCGAGCTATTTATAACACACTCCGTAGTGTTGACCGATGATACAAAAACGCTCGTTTTCATTCAAGCACTTGTCAATCTTGCCTGTTGTGGCAAAGAAATTTATTGTTTTTTGTTTGGGGCTGTTTGTCGTTCCTTTTAGCTTCAGTTGTTGACAGTGTCCGAATCACCCATTGCCCGTTTGACTCCAGGTAGGTCAAAGCCAAAACATTTTGTGCTGAATTTCCAGTAGCCATAACCGTGACAAGTGTCCTGTGTGGGGGTGTCCAGACATGCACAGGATAAGATTTCCAGAAAAAAAAGGCAAGAGCGTTTTTAGGATTTAGATCCCTCAGTCTTTCTGAACGCGCCCGCGCGAAAGGATGCACAGGCAGGAAGGGTGACAGACCGAGGAAAACGTCTCTTTCGCCAGCTGCTTTATTCCGGTCGAGGGGGGAAATTGTCCAAGTACGGAGAAGCGATAAGGTAGGCTGCTGTCCAGATCAGTCTGTTTACCGATGCGATTGAGCTTTTTCTTTCTGAACATCAGTATTAAACAAAAGCAAAAACAGAAACAAAAAAACACACCAGAGGCTACTTGAAGCTCTTTGTTAGTATTATGGTTACTGAAGTTCAATGTAAATAAAACTTTTTTTTCTTTTTCTTTTTTTTTAATTCTCCCCTCCCCTCAAAAGTGGGACATTTAAGCCAGGATGGTGAAAGGGTAGTGGTGGGGGGGGGGATAGTAGAATTAGACCGGAGGACTTTGCAGTATGGAGTTGCTAACGGTCATTCTTTTTCACCGCTCGGGTGTCACGGGGGAACTCGGCCAGCCTCTTGAGTTTGGAGCATTCAGGAGTTCATTGTTACAATTAAATTGTTTTGGAAGTGGTTTGCGGGACACTCCCTCCCTCCCTTGTTAGCTTTGGCAATAAGATATGTAGGGGAAAAGGAGATGCTGATGGGCGACCACCCCCTTAGAGAAGTCCCCTTTTCAGAGTATCTGCTAGCACTTTCAAAATGGGTCAGACCACATAGCATAGGATTCAAGAGGAGGGCATGACATTTGTGCTTATTTGGCCATTTTATTTGGCATCGCCCACACAAATGTAGCTGCAGCTTTAAACAATGTATATCCATTTCATTTGGATCTAAAGGCAGAGGCAGCATCTGTACCACAGATCATTGTGAGCGTAAAACATGCCCTCTGATGTCCTTTGAAACCAGTTTGCTGCCGGAGTTACACTAATGTCAAGCGGATCCCAACGTCTGCCCTGTTTCCTGTGGTGGCTGGCTGAGGATAAGTAGGGAGTCAGTGGTTTAAAGCCGCTACAAAGTGTGAGCAGTCCCTTCAGATTCAACCAGAAGAGTTTGCGGACCATCATTGATAGTCTGGCTGCTGGATCCTAGTTTTCAATAACTGGGGGGGGGGGCACCATGAAGGCCCCCACAGGAGGGTCACAGGGTGACCCATCTTGGGTGGACTAGCTTTGTAGGTTAAAAAAAGTATACACACACACACAAAAAGTTTAGTGCCCTCAGCAGATCAGTGGCTGCTTTTGGTCAGTTTGTGGTTGGAGAAATCACCATGAAAGAAGCCTTGCTTATTAGAGGAGTTGTTTGAACTTCAAACCAAGGACTGTCCCTCAAGAGAAATCCACAACCCTGGGCCACAACGATGGATTCGCAACACAGCCCTTTGGCTTTGCTCTCTTCGCCAGGGTAATTGACAGCACCAGCCAGGGCCAGTACGTTGCCCGAGCAGCTGCTGGGGCCACCGACGTGGGAGGGGTGCCAAAGGGGCGGTGCGCCTGACATCACCTTCTGCGCCATCTCCACTGTTACTAGGTTCTTCCTCCCCATCCTGCCTCAGAGCCTGCCTTCTTCGCAGCCGCCCTCCCAGGATCTAAGGCTGGTTAGCTGGAACCAGTCCTGAGCACCGTTGTCTCCACGGTGGCGTTGGGGTCTTCTTTGCTCAGGGGTGAGGCACCTCTGCTGATACCCCCCCCAAGTGGGTAGTTTTCCAATGTGCTTTTTTTTGTTTTGTTAAGGTCTCAGCCCATATTTCCTTTCTGACCCCCAACAGTTCGAATTGTGCTTCATAAGATGCCCAGACCCAGCCATCTCAAGAGTGCTCATCCAAACCTAACAAAGGGGGCACGTTGTCTCCGAAGCACCGTGTTTCCGTCTGGAGTCCCGGCCAGTGAAGCGGCATGCCCCAGCGCCTTTGGGTCTGCGTCCCCACTACAGTGGGTTGAAGTCCAAGGTGGGCTGTAACTGAGTCATTCTGACCAAAGGGGAAAAGGGAAGTCTGGCTTTGGGGTCCGGCCAGCAGCAGTATTAATAGATAAGGATCCAGGCCGAGCTCAACAGAGGGACCTCTCTTCTCCCACTGCGTGGTGCTAGCTAGTCGCAGGTTAAGTCCAGTCCACACATGCAGGAGGAGGAGGTTGCAGAATTGACAGCATGACCGCAGGCGGCGGGCTCCACCTTTGAACGTCGCATCCACACCCCTGCCAATAGAAAGGTTCTACCCCCTCTTTGCTCACATTGCTGGTTTTCTGTTTGCTGGCCGCTCTTAGGGTAGGGGAGCAAGTCCAAAATGTGAACTTCTGCCTGCGCTCAAGTGCCGCAGGCTGCTCTGCCATTTCCTCCTCCTGCGCATGCGGATCAGGCCTAATCTAGACTCCACTCACCCACACAGCCTTCTCCAAGTAGCGCAACACCCTTCAGAAGAACCAGTTCTCGTTCGCTCCAGCAGTGCTCGACAAGGACGCAGAGACGCCCTTATCAGTACACTCGCGTTGAACCTCAATCCCCAACACTCCACAAAGAACCTTCAGTCAGTTTCCGTGCTGGGAGAAATGAGCTTTGCATATACTCCAAGGGACTTAACACCCCTTTTCTTCCAACGCAAAACCCTTTCGTCAGAATCGGCCTGGGGGGGCGGGGGGACCAATGTATTTTGGGGTGGGCCCGGTCTGACTTGTTGGTTGTTGGAACTATTTTGAACACAGGCAGCAGGAAGGAAGAGCCTTTCAGCTCCGTTCCCCGTCCATATTTCTGCCTGGCGCCTGTCTTCCGAACGCCCGGTTCGCTCTCCTCCTCCCGCTGCCCCCCCCACAAGTATAGCCCTGTAAGCGTTATGGGAGGGAGGGTCCCGGACCTCTTCGACTCATTGTATTAAATGAATGTACTTACCACTGGGAAGGACATTGGCTGCATATAATTATTTTTAATGGAAATTTTTAAAAGTAATTTATAAGTATACTGAGTGTAAATTTTGAAAGCAGACTTATGTATTGTTAAAGGATATATTGTCCTGTGTCATAACTCTATGGATTTTACCTGTTCGAGGAAGAACTCTATAAAATGCTTTATTTTGCTCCCACGCTGAGCAGTGCGCTGCTAGCACGGCTGGCTGGCAAAGTTGTAATTTCATGTCTGGAAGGTTTTTTTTTTCTTTTCTTTTTTTAATTAATGTCGGGTTCTTTTTCCCTTTTTCTGGATCAAGGCCGTCATATTTAAAGTGCAATTTGTGTAAAATTTCGTAAATATAATACTATATGGCTGTACAAAAAAAAAAAACCCTTTATGAACAAATAACCCCTAGCTTATTAAAGAACAAAGCAATGAAACGAAAAGAATGGCTGCAATTAGCAGATGTATTCTGTACTCGGTGGGGTTCAGAGCTGCCCATTTGGACCAAGACTTTGGGGGGCAGCACCACAAACTAAGAGGAGAGGAGCTAAGCATCAACACACTTCACATGAGCAAAAACATTATTCATCCTCTGTGGGGGCAGGCCTAATCTACCATTTCGCAAAAGCACGGGTTAGATCCAGCAGGTCCCACAGAAAAGGCCTTCTCCTTTCTGCAGCCCCAATACAGTGGATCAGTAAACTTGTTTTCCCTTTCTGCTTCCAAAGCGCCTGAAATTGTTTTTAAGAAAACCATAGATGCGGCCAATAAAGAGAGGCATCGTCCTCAGAACCATGATCTAATCGAGACTCGTCGGCCATTCTGGAGGGGAGCCAGCTGTTTGCCGCTTTACCGGTCCGTAAATGAATTCTTTTAGGGCTTCCCGGTTCACAGCTAGAAGGCGATTAAAGCAGGGGCAAAGAGTAAATTTGTTTCACTTTTCCGCGGGAGCTTTGAGAGGCGACATGACCAGCCCTCTCTCCATAAAACTTGAAGTCAGAGAACACCAAAGCCTTCGTTGGGGTTCTGAGCATCGCTGAGACGTGTGCTTTCCATGTGAACCCGTGGCGCAGGTCCTCTCGGCTACAGTGCGTGGCAGAAGGTAGCCAAACCAGGAGCTGCTCACCGTTGGAAGAGGTGGAATGCCGTGTTTGCATTGATGGGGGAAAGTGAACCTGGGGAAGGCAGGAGGTGAGATATTCACATCTAGAACCCAAGCTCAGATGTGAGAGTTTTAGGCTCACAAGCAGCTCTCTGCCAGGTCTTAAAGGGAGATTCGCTGTGCCGCTTTGCTTTCCACTGGCAACGAGGAAATCAGAGCTACAGGGCAGTAAATGGAGTAATAAGAAAGACGGACAGACTCCCAATTTATTCAACAACAACAGCCATCAAGGGTCTCCCCACCACCACCTTCAAAAAAAAAAGTCTTGGGAATATTGACTTAAGAAGGGGTTCTGGATGCAAACTGGGTCAGGCCTTTTTGTCTAGATGCGGTCCCCTGTTGGGGTTCTGGAGCCCACCTCCGCAGGAGATGCAAAGGTAGCACACGGGAGCACTTTTTGTCGCTTTAATGCTGGCAGCGCACTCTGGTCCCTCTTCACATACTACCTGCGAAGTCTTGAAAATCCCAAAAGCGGAGTTCATTTTGGAAGGCGACTAACTTTTTTTTTTTTTATCATGACAGCAGAGGGCCTTGGGAACAGCTTGCTGCCGTTTTTAGAACTCTTTCCCAGTTCTGTCCTTGGGAAAAACCACGCGAAATCCTCCCTTCCCTGATGTTTAATAGGAAATAGTCATTTACGGTTAGACCCCAGCCCTGAACTATGTAGTCATAGAGAGTGTCTTTGACCAGGTAAGCCTACTTCCAGCCCTTTCTCAAACTGGAATTAGTGGGAAAGGGTTTCTACTTTCTAAGCTTGTGGCTCGAGCAGCTATAATTTTGGGAATGTGGCGGCGCTTGGAGTTCTTCAGTGTTTAGGTACCATTGACTTCGCAAACTGCGCGAATCTTTTCCTGGCCTCATATTACCTGGTGGTCAAGCCACAGGGTTGAGGGATAAAAGAGGAACGGGAGGGCCTCTCTCCCCCCCCTGTGCCCCCCTGCTCATCACCTTCAGCTCCAGGATTTGAAACGGGGGGGGGGGAGTCTTGGAAAGGGGCCGGTCCCTCCAAAGGAGCAGGTCAGTTTTTGAACATGTCACAGAGCAGCTTCTCCATGGGGGTGTTCCCGATGGTTCTGCGGAAAAAAAGCAGCTCGATCCGGTCCGAGGAAACAAACTTCAGAGCGGGCAGAAGGAGCAGGAGCTTCCCGAACCTGGAAGAACGGAGGAGAGGTTTAAGGGGGTCGGTTGGAGAATAAGCCAGAGCCAGAGATGGTCTCTGTGCGCGGGCTCTGCTGTGGAACGGTAACAGAGCCCCTGTCCAGAACGATGTACACAGCAGCTTTGTACCGAAACAGAACTGCAAGTCTGGCTAACCGTCTCATTTACCCGTTTGATTTTTTAGCCTCCCCTTCCTCCAAAGCATTCATTCAGGGTTGCGGATGTGACTCTTGCTTTATCCTCACAGGAGCCCTGTAAGGTAGGCGAGGCTCAAGATCATCTCGTGAGAATGACCGTGTGAATCCTGGGAGAAAGTCGCTGCAAGGTTGCATGAGTGCTGGGTGGGCCAGTGTGGACGGGCGTCCACCGGAGGTAGCAAGAGTGCGCTTTCCTTGTGCTCTGCTCGCCCCACTGAAGGTTCTGTTCCCAGGGGGGGGGATGGGAAAAGGACCCTACGTCTCCAGTTGGGAGGCAGGCCTTCTGTGGGCCTCGGCAGGTACCTAACCCTGCTAACCCCAATGCCGATCTTGCTACACGTACAAGGAAGGCATAATCTCTAAAGCTGCCAATAAAGGCCTTGCTTTTCCAGCCTTGCCTGAAAAAGAGGCTGCCACCCTAACATAGCATCCCATAAAACGGGAAGGATTTAAAGCTGAGAAGGGGAGAGGGTGTTTGGGAAGGCAGGAGCTGCAAGTGGGAGGCTAGAGGTAGATGTGTCTCAGGGTCTTGGACATCCCGGAGGCCGAGAGAGGATGCCGTTTTTCTTTCACGTTTCAATTAGGTTGTGCGTGGATGGGGGGGGGTGTGTACAGTTCTGGTCACAGCACCTAAAAAAGGATATGACAGAGCTTGAGAAGGTGCAGAAAAGAGCAACCAAAATGATTAGGGGACTAGAGCAGCGGTCCTATGGGGAGCGGTTAAGACGCTTAGGGCTGTTTAGCTTGGAAAGAAGGTGGCTAAGGGGTGACATGATAGAGGTCTATAAAATTATGCATGGTTTGGAGAGAGTGGACAGGGAGAAGCTTTTCTCCCTCTCCCATAATACTAGAACGCGTGGTCATCTGTTGAAGCTGGAGGGTGAGAGATTCAAAACAGATAAAAGGAAGTATTTTTTCACACAACGCATAGTTAAATTTGGAACTGCCTGCCCTGGGATGTGGTGATGGCTGCCAACTTGGAAGGCTTGAAGAGGGGAGTGGACATATTCATGGAGGAAAGGGGTATTCATGGCTATTAGTTAAAATGGATACTAGTCATGCTGCATGCCTATTCTCTCTAGTATCAGAGGAGCATGCCTATTATATTAGGTGCTGTGGAACACAGGCAGGATGGTGCTGCTGCAGTTGCCTTGTTTGTGGGCTCCCTAGAGGCACCTGGTTGGCCACTGTGTGAACAGACTGCTGGATGGGCCTTTGTCTGATCCAGTAGGGCCTTTCTTATGTTCTTATGTGTGACATCTGGGGAGCAGATTCAGGTACCTGACAGGCTGGCTGGGGTAATGCATCTGGTTATGTTGCCCCAGCATCACCTGGGATTGATCTTGCAAATTCTCCACCTGCTCCGGATCCTTCAGCCCTCGTGTTTCTGCCAAAAAGGGGGGGATGAAGTGAGTCCTTTGTCTTGATGCAGAATTTGAATTGAACGACTTAGCTCTGGCTACGCGCAGCCCCATCTTTATCCCCAAACCACTGTCCGCCCTGCCACCTTACCTGGCTTGAAGAGTACGATCGCTTTCATGCAGGCAAACTCCGTGGGATCCACCGCCATCGCTTTGTAGCGTCCGATTATTTCCTGCAGGGAGTGGACGTCCACGCTGGCCATCGCCAGCTTGCCGTTGAGGGCAGGGGCCAGCTCGGAGACCGAGAGAAGTGGGCAGCTTTCCAGGGGCAGTGCCCACTGAATGGCACAGAGAAGGAAGAGTTCACTCCAGGCTTCCTCCAGTAAGATCACCTGCAACAAACGGCACAGTTTTGGGCCCTAGACATTCTGGGAAGCAACAGGATCCCTCCCTTGGTTCAAGCCTGCAGGCAGGGCCATGGCTCAGTGGTAGAGCATCTGCTTGGCACGCAGAAGGTCCCAGGTTCAATCCCCGGCATCTCCAATTAAAGGGACCAGGCAAAGAGGTGATGTGAAAGATCTCTGCCTGAGACCCTGGAGAGCCGCTGCCAGTCAGAGTAGACAATACTGACTTTGATGGACCAAGGGTCTGATTCAGTACAAGGCAGCTTCATGTGTGTTCATGTAGTGTAGAAAAACACATCAGGATCCTTCCTTTTTATTATCAACTTGTTTTCACCCCCCTCCATCTAGCCAGGGCTGAAGTCTTCCACAGGTAGGCCCGGCCAACGTCCTCACCTGGTCTCGGAAGGGCAGGTTTGAGAAGACGGGCAGGTTCTTAGCCCATTTGACAGCCATGAAGAGGAGGCGGGCAGAGGTTTCGTAGACGCTCTCGGTGCCGGTGGCCGGGTACAGGGGTGGCTGGGGCTCCCCCGCGGCGTGCTCCGACTCGTTGCTTGTCACATCGATGTTCTCATCTGCTGCAGAAGGAAGAATGGTATCTAGCCCCACTTTTGGGTGGCTCAATATAGAGCCAACCAACCACAAGGCAAAACCTGAGTATGCTATATTCACTAGGGGGCGGCAGAGAGCAATCATGCATTGAAACGGCCGTCTATCTGTGGGTTCGTTTTAACTGCGGTTCGTTTGCCATCTCGGCATTTGGCTCTCAGGCAATTGCACAAAACCTTCCCTATTTTGCCTTCCTCTCTCGCAGAGACCTGGCTGGTATCTCAGCATGCTTTGCATTGGGAGCAGCAACCTGAAACAAGCCAGGATGCCTGTGTTTGTGCAAAATTATAGCCAAGGCTAAATGGAGCTATCAACCCCGCTTCGTTTCCGGGCTTGACATAGCCTGACTAACCGCGGTTAGCGGAGGGGACTACATTCAGGCGATGTACCCTACGCATCATTTATTAAACCAAACTTTTGTGTCCTGGGCGGACTAAGCCAGTGGCTTTAGAGCAACGGTGACAGGCATCCCGTATAGTTTGGGGAAGCCGTCGGCACAAACGGATGGGGTTCTGTAGCCCCGCTAGGGAAACAGAAGAAAAAAGAGGGGAATAGAACCCAGCCTAGAAAACAGAAGTTGGGTACCCAAGGTTGGGTGGGATGAAAAAAATATCTAAATAATGGAAATATATAATTTATTAGAAGCGCTATGTCAAGATTAAAATTATTTTAAAAAATGTTAAAACCGCACGTTGTTGGACTAGGTTGACACTTGCTCACAACTTATATGGGACAGCCCAGCACAAAAACTTAAAAACAATCTTACCAGGTGTTGGTGTAATTGGTAATATATACAACCTATTACATGCCCGGTCTGTTTTATATTGCCTATATATGTAAATATAAATGTAATGTGTGTGCATGTTTTATATCGGTTTCAAACAGATCACTGAGGAAGGCCATATAGGCGTTTGGCATGTGGTGACAGATATCAGCCTTAGGAAATGCCATTGTGCGGTTTTAACATTTTAAAAATAATTTTAATCTTGACATAGCACTTCTAATAAATTATATATTTCCATTATTTATATTTTTTTCATCCCACCCAACCTTGGGTACCCAGCCCCCCTAGGGACCCTCAAGCAGACAAGCTCCCTCCCTCCCTCCCTCTCCACGCTGCAGATCCATGGGGAGGAAGCCATGTCTTCCAAGCCACCTACCATCCTCGGGCTCCAGCTTGGCACAGGTCTCGGCTGTCATCAGGCTGGCCATGAAGCGGTGGTTACTGGGGGGTGTCGATCCCTGGGATCTGGAAGCCCCGCTCAACAAACAGGAGCCAGTGGCTCGGGGGCTCTGCAGAGGAGGGCAGGGTTGTGGGGGCACATCCCGCGTGGTTGTCAGGTGACTGGGCGGCCGGGCGGGGTCCAGGTTGGCAGCATCAAGTCGCACTTGGGCAGTGCTCCGGGGCTGGCGTTCATTTTGTACAGCTGGGAGGCAGAGCGAGATGGGGAAAGGAGACTGCATGAAAAAGCGGACTTGTACAGAGTCAGAACCTCCATCAGTCTAGATAAGTATTGCCTACTCAGGCTGGCAGCAGCTCTCCAGGGTCACAGGAGAAGGTCTAACCCAGTGGTTCCCAAAGTGGGCGGTGGGATTACCTAGGAGGGCACTAGAGATGGGCCCCTTCAACTGTGTTGTTGGATAGGGTAGGGGGTGCTGGGGTTGAGTTTATGGAACGAAGGGGGCGGTGGCCCGAAAAGTTTGGGAACCGCTGGTCTTAACCCATCACCTTCTACCTGATCCTTTTAACTGGAGTTGCCAGGGATTGAACCTGGGACCTCCTGCGTGCAAAGCCTAGGCTCTGCCACTGGGCCCCTGCCTGCCACGGTCAGCAGTTCCCTCCATGCAGTCCTTGCTTGTATACCCGATCATCCTGTATCCTTCATAGCATCTCTCTATCAATGCTCTCAGATGGGAAAGAGGGAAGAACAAATACATACTTCTGAATGCTTGGCCCAAATCAGGCTATGAATGATCTGTGAACCCAGAGGAGCCTCATCCGAACTAGGAATCAGGTGTTTTAACAGTAGTTGGCATTTGTGTAGTGTTTCCCATCTTCAAAGCCCTCGACGTACAGTATATTATCATAAAAAGGTAAAGGTCCCCTGTGCAAGCACCGGGTCATTCCTGACCCATGGGGTGACGTCACATCCCGATGTTTCCTAGGCAGACTACGTTTACGGGGTGGTTTGCCAGTGCCTTCCCCAAGTCATCTTCCCTTTACCCCCAGCAACCTGGGTCCTCATTTTACCGACCTCGGAAGCATGGGAGGCTGAGCTAACCTTGAGCCGGCTACCTGAACCCAACTTGCGTTGGGATCAAACTCAGGTCGTGAGCAGAGCTTGGACTGTACTGCTTGGGACTGCAGTACTGCAGCTTACCACTCTGCGCCACTCTGAGCTACTAGCTTCGTGTGGAGGAGTGGGGAAACAAATCCAGTTCACCAGATTAGCCTCCGCCGCTCATGTGGAGGAGTGGGGAACCAAACCCGGTTCTCCAGATCAGAGTCCACCACTCCACTGCTCTTAACCACTACACCACGCTGAAAATTGCATTTCCTTCCCAAACCCCCGCCCTCCCCAAGACTCCACCCCCAAGTTTCTAGGAATTTCTCAGCCCAGAACTGGCAATCTTCAGTCTGAGCCTCCCCCCACCCCCACCCCCAGCCTCAGGTCTGTGCTCACCATCTTTGTTCATCCCCGCGTGGAGGCATTTCTTCAGCCGACAGGCTTGGCATTGGTTCCTGTGCGCTTTGTCCACTGGGCACGACCCTGTGCCAGCCTGGCATCTGTCAAGGGAACAGTGTTATGGCATCACTCGGCAGAGGTGGCGCCTGCCAGCAAGGGCAGCTCCTGGACCCCTTCAGCTCCAGGAGTTAGGCAGAGCTGAGTTTCCTTTGAACGCCATCCAACGCCTGTGGGCACGGTGGCACCCGCCAACACCTTTTCCAGCACCCTCGAGTGTTTTTAGAAAGTAGGTGGGACTGGACGGAGCTTTTGAACATCAGGGCTTCTGACTGGCTGTGCAGGTATTTTAAAATGTTGCTTTGGCAGCAGCTGCCACTACAAGAATCTTCGATGCATGACTGAAGGTAAGCTGCGTGTATGCCAAAAAATATCCCCCAAAAAACGTTAAGAAGAAGAGTTGGTTTTTATATGCTGACTTTCTCTTCCGCTTAAAGGAGAATCAAGCCGGCTTACAATCACCTTCCCTTCCCCTCCCCACAGCAGACACTTTGGGAGGTGGGTGGGGCTGAGAGAGCTGTGACTAGCCCAAGGTCACCCAGCTGGCTTTGTGTGTAGGAGCGGTGAAACAAATCCAGTTCACCAGATTAGCATCCGCCGCTCATATGGAGGAGTTTGGAATCAAACCCGGTTCTCCAGGTCAGACTCCACCGCTCTTAACCACTACACCACGCTGGCTCTCATGTCTGAAATGTTGAATATTGACTATTAGAGTTAAGCGTACCCTCTCTCCCTGACATTTTGTGGTTTCACCCACCATCTGTGTCAATTCCAGAGTTGCCCATAGGCTCGGAAAGATTGGGGACCCCTGCTTCACTAGGACTAACCCAATGACCTCTTAACAGTGTGCAAGCTTCCGAGTCCCCCAGAACATCATCCTCAGGTCAGGAATTTACCACCTTCTGTCATCCTCACAACAACCTTGCAAGATAGGTTAGGTTGACAGTGAGGGACCCTCGGTCACCAAATGAGCTTCGTGGCTGAGCGAAGCTCGGAACCCAGGTTTCCCAGTCCTGGTTTGGAGTGGTAGAGTCTGATCTGGAGAACCGGGTTTGATTCCCCACTCCACATAAGCGGTGGACTCTAATCTGGTGAACCGGGTTGGTTTCCCTACTCCTTCACTTGAAGCCAGCTGGGTGACCTTGGGCTAGTCACAGCTCTTAGAGCTCTCTCGGCCCCACCGACCCTACAGGGTGTCTATTGTGGGGAGGGGAAGGGGAGGCGATTGTAAGCTGGTTTGATTCTCCCTTAAGTGGTAGAGAAAGCCTGCATATAAAAACCAACTCTTCTTCTTCTTCGTGGCTGAGCAAAGATCGGAGCCCAGGTTTCCCAGTCCTTGTCTGACGCCACGGGGCACAGGCTGCAATCCTCCCAGCTTCCCGCTTCGGTCCCCAAGACGGCAGCCTCACCTGTAGATGAGCTTCCTGCGGACGCTGCGCTTGAAGAACCCGCTGCAGCCGTTGCAGGCGTAGATGCCGTAGTGCTTCCCACTGCTGGTGTCACCGCAGACTTTGCAGAGGAGCACGGGGTTCCTGGTTTTGCCGGGCGATGGGCTGAGCCCTGTTAGGAGCAAGCGAGACAAGGTCAGGCACTGGACGGAGATGGAGCGCTTGGAAGCAATTTCTGGAGAACGGGGAGGTTGGCGGGCAAAGGGCGGTGGAGTCTTTGAGGCCAGGCTCTGACTTTGCGGCGACCTTTTTGCATTTACTATTCCAACAATTCATAAACATTTCTAGAAGGTAGAGAGTATTGGTAGCGAGAGCAGATACCGATGTCCCAAGAGTATGTAACGCTTAAATTTCTTGAAACAGTTTGCTATTTAATGCTTTATAACTGTGTTAGAATTCTGGAAGGTAGTCAAATCAATTGAAATATTCAGAATTTGAAATACCTAAGTAACTAGAAAGATCGTAAAGGTGTTCTAGGCCACAGTATGTTAATTGAAACGTGGATAAGTCTGTTACTTTTGATGTTTTCAATAATATAGTTTTGTTAAGACTCGGAAGATACAATTTTGTTTTACTTTGCCTTTTCCCATATCCCTCCTCTTCTTTCCTGCATCCTTAAGTTTTGTAATAAAAAAGTTTTTAAAGGCCAGACTTTGGGGCAGAACTCCAGCTAACTGGAAATTACAGGAGGACCCCCAAGCATAAACTGTTTGCATTCAAATTTATTTTATTTTATTAGGCTTATTTTATTAGGTTTCTAGCCCTCCCTTTCCTGGCACAAAAGTTGGCCAGTACATGTGAGTCTGGGCAGAGCTTGGATTGGACACCACCTCATGTGTATATGATCTGGACGGAAGGAAGGTGAGACATAGTAAAACAATAAAATAGAAAATGTTGATTCACAGGATCACAGATGTCCGTGGAATGTGTTTTTGGCCTGCCTTAAGATGCACGTGTATTTTGTATTTTCCATGGTTTTTAGAAGTACTCTCTGGCCATTTATGCAGGGTCAATTTTGATGCTCGCTCAAAGCTCCTTTTTTAAATCCGACCTTTAAAAGGACTATTCACGGTCCAGATGCAAGAGGAGGAAGTCAAACAAATGCCTCCCCCACACACACACACTCGCCTGCTTCTTGGTTCCTTCATTTGCGTAGCCATTAGCATTAGTCGTTTGCATAGCTAAACTGAGGCTGGGCAATAAAAATTCTATTCTATTCTATTTTGAGGCTGGGATTCTGCATGCTTCCTTCAGTGAATGCTTCGACGCGGGGGCGGAGCAAATACAGAAGGTCGCGGTAAAGGGGCTTTTAAGAAATGGGAAACAGGTATGCGCCAGCTTCGCAATGACATTCAGTGTGAAGAAATCAAAAAAATATGCGGGGCACTTCAGCCTGGAAAGCGCTTCTAGCTACCAAGCATAAACGGCCACAAAGTTTACCTGAGGGCAGTATAGAAAGCTGATGAATGGAATTTTGATTCAGGAGAGTTGATGCTGGAATTAATGCCTTGAAGGCGCCACCGGACTCCTATTTTATTTTGTTGCTACAGAGGAACACTGCTACCTATTTGGAATTTTGCATGCAAAGGTTCCAGATTTGATTTGATTATTATTCTGTTCGACTATTCAGCTTAAAAAGAAAACACCCACCCACCTCTGTATCGTTCCTACATCAACTGGCCGCTTAAACTTTGTGAGCCTCAAATGAACAAATAGAGGCAAAAGAACAGAAGCATATGCTGTTCCTCTAGAAACAGTGATGTGACTTTTAAGGCTTAAAGGGTCCCCTCGGGTGGGCAGCATCTTATAAGTGAATTTTCAGCAGGATGCTTTGTGTGCGTTTTCAGTAGCATCTCTTGTGTGGATTTTAAGCTACTCTTCTCACTGTCTGACGGTTCGGGACTGGCGATTTCAGGGAAACCTCGACTCAGGTTGCCGTAGCGGGCTCTGCTATCTGGCCTCTTGGGTGCCCCTCTTCGTAACGTGGTCGGTCCCGAAGCTGGGCTAGGATGCCTCCGCGGCTCTGCTTAGGGAACAGCGGGCAAGACGGCATCCTCCGCCAGCCCTGGCACCTCTCTGCATCCCCCGAGAAGATATGCAGCAGCCTCCAACTCTCTTGGGACCTGGTATTCTGGCTGACTGCAATTGGGTCTGTGGAGGTTGGCAGGCAAGTACGGTCGGGTGCCACTTACCTGACTGGGTGCCCTCCGTCGCTTGGCTGCTCACAGACTCAGCAGGGGAGGCCGTCATGTTTAACGTCGGACCCCGGCGGCAATGTGTCTTGGCTCTCTGGGATCCGCACCCTCTTCCTTTGCTTCGGCCTCCAAGAAAGTGCCCGGATGGCAGCTAGCCTCTTCGGTGAGGTCCTGGAATCCCTGAAATCCAGGCTTTTCCTGGGCAAAGCGTCCTGCCTTCAGCCCTCCCGGCTGTCCCCGAGGCCCTGGAGCGCCCTGCTTGTCCCCGAGGGTCTCCAACTACTTCTGTGCCCCGCGAGGATCTCTGCTCTTCAAGGCTCCCACGGCGCTGCGGGGAAGATTAGTCCCTCACGCTGTGTAAGCAGATGCCTCCCCGTCATCCTCTTTAATCTTTAGCCTCTCTGCAAAGGTGGAACCGCCAGCCACGCGACAAAGGACCGACAAGGTGCCGAGGAGCCCTGGACGGGGCCAGAACGTGTAACCCAAATCCCGCCGACACCAAATCTGTCGCCACCCTTTGGTCATGGCAGCTTGACAAAACGGTCTCCATCATCCCCTGCTTTCTCACTGCTCTTGTCTGGGAGGATGATTCAGGCTCATTTGTTAATTCAGCGGTTGGGATGGCAGAGACGGAGGATGCCTGCATCCTCGAGACATCTGAGCTCCCTTGGCCTCGGACCCTAATGCCCCCACCCCGTCAATTTTCCTCACACCCTGAGACACGGCAGCAAACGTTTTGGGAAAGGGGGAGAGCCGGCCAACCCACCTACGCGGGCAGCTGCTAATCCGAGCTGAATATTTCATGGGGTGCGTTTTTCAGGCTGACTCCATGACTAGGCGTTGTATTATTGATGAAGGGAGAGGTGGAGAGCAAGGAGCGGCAGTGAGGAAATCACAGGATCTGGGGAGCTGCTGTCCTGAACTTCTCGCTCTGAGGCAGAGGGCATCTTGAAAGTTGGGTGATTTCTATCAGTTGCCCAGGGAGGCAGGATCTGATTTCCTCCTCCTGTCTCCTTGATTGGAATCTCCTGTTTCCTTCCTGCCTCAGAGGGAGAAGCAGCGATAGCAGTTAGCTCTCTACAGTCGTTCTTTGTGGAAACTTCTCTGTCCTTCAGATCTTAAATACCTCTTCTTGATCTCCTAACTACTTGTTTCTGTCCTGGTCTATAAAATTACTTGTTTCTTCTCCTTTACAAGAGCCCCATGGCGCAGAGTGGTAAGCTGCAGTACTGCAGTCCAAGCTCTGCTCACGACCTGAGTTCGATCCCGACGGAAGTTGGGTTCAGGTAGCCGGCTCGAGGTTGACTCAGCCTCCCATGCTTCCGAGGTCGGTCAAATTAGGACCCAGCTTGCTGGGGGTAAAGGGAAGATGACTTGGGGAAGGCACTGGCAAACCACCCCGTAAACATAGTCTGCCTAGGAAACGTCGGGATGTGACGTCACCCCATGGGTCAGGAATGACCCGGTGCTTGCACAGGGGACCTTTACCTTTTTTCTCCTTTAACCTCTTTTAACTGTGAGGAGAAGAACGTCTTAAAACTTCTGGAGTTGGACCAAACTATTATGTTGGTTTACTCCAGCGGTCCCCAGTGTGGTGCTTTGGTGCCCCTGGCACCTTTCCTTGAGCCCACCAAGTGTTTTTAGAAAGAGGGGAGGGCCGGGTGGGGCTTTGGCCCAGCAAGTCTTCTGATTGGACTTTGGAGATTCGATTGGCTTTGCTTTGGCAGCTGCTGCTATCACACCACTGTGTGACTGAAGGTAAGCTGGGGAGGGGAAGAACACCATTGAGGTATAATGCCATAGAGTCTTTCCTGTGGTTGTCCCCCATCACGAACCCATTGGGGAGGGGAGGGGCCATAGCTCAGTGGTAGAGCCTCTGCTTGGCATGCAGAAGGTCCCAGGTTCAATCCCCAGCATCTCCAGTTAAAGGGGCTAGGCAGGTAGGTGATGTGAAAGACCTCCTCCTGAGACCCTGGAGAGCCGCTGCCAGTCTGACTTTGATGGACCAAGGGTCTGATTCAGTATAAGGCAGCTTCATATATTCATGTGATTTCCTGGCTAGACGGTGGGATCCTAGTTGGGGACAATATTCTAATCCCCCCTTTGCTTAGTCTTTGATCTGTTACCAAAGAGAAGGGGGGTAGGGGGGACAGAAGGAGAGTCAATGCTCCCCTTCATGTAGGGTGCAACCAACCCTGCTTCCATGTCTAGTCTCCGCCACCCCCCAACTAATCCATTTACTCTGTTTATGGAAGGGCTGCTGGCGGTGAAGATAATAGCACAGGCTGCTTTAACAAAAACGCTTAGCCCCCGGGATGCAGAGAGCAGCTCTGAGTCAGTCAATCCCTTTGGCCAGTCAGAGGCCAGATGGTGATGGATGCCTCATCGGCCATTAGCAACAAGGTCATAATTAGTCTGATCTCTCTCCGGGAGACCCTTCCTAAGCAGGCAGAAGCCCCGACAGACAGGCTCTCCCTGCCTCTTTTCCCTTCCGGGCTGGAATTGTTTGCACCGGGAAAAGCAATTCTCCTGTCTCCAATTGGAGGGTGCCGGGAGGGTGGGGTTATGCCCACTTTCCTGGCCCTTATTGATGAAGCTGCCTTCTACTGAACCAGACACTTGGCCCATCAAAGTCAGTATTGTTTACTCAGACCAGCAGCAGCTCTCCAGGGTCTCAGGCCGAAGGTATTTCATATCACCGACTTGCCTAGTCCCTTTAACTGGAGATGCTGGGCATTGAACCTGGGACCTTCTGCATGCCAAGCAGAGGCTTTACCACTGAGCAACGGCCCCTCTTTCAAAGATCAGAAGGCATAGCCCTGCATAGATGCCATGCTTACCCAAAAGGGATGTGATTCCCCCACCCACCCTTTAAAAAATGGCATTCACAAAAGATGTCAGACTAGATCCTGGGAGACCCAGGTTCGAATCCCCGTTCGCGCCATGGAAGCTTGCTGGGTGACCTTGGGCCTGTCACGCACTCTCCACCCTGACCCTATTCCGTTGTTCTACTAACTTTGCAATCTGCTCTCAGTCTCCGTGAGGAAGGCGGACTATAAATACACTAAATAAATAATAATGGTTGCTTGGCAGGAGTTGCCGGGGTTTGAAGACGGCACCTTAAATGTTGCGGCCTTAAAGAAAGGGGCTTACAAGGGCTTACTCCTTTGGCTGGCTCATGCCCTTAGCAGTTAGTGTTCGGAAATGAGCCTGCTCAAAGGCAGGAAAAGAGGAGCATCGGAGCCGAGATCTCACGCGCCTCCTCCGTCCCCAGCGGCCGGGAGCTCCATCCTCTTGCCAATAGCACCAGGCCTGTTTTCCAGCGAGCTAAAACCCTCCAAAGCCTTCAAATCTGAAAATGTGCTGGGCTGTCACACCGAGCGTTACCGTCGTAGCCTGTTACATAATCGTCGGGCGGACGAGTTTGTGAGGGGGAAGAGGCGAGAGCAGCCGGGGCCTTGGAGATCGGGGAAGTGCTGGGGTCAGCGTCCTAGGAAAAGGCCCTCGGCCGTTGCGTGGGCCTCCGCCGCTCGCCTTGCCAAGAACGCTGAGACGCCAGCCCGGCCAGAATGTATGGGCCCTTTTTTTGCATTGCGTTGACAGCTCTGCCTTGGGGGTATGCAGTTTCCGCCCCCTGCAAAGGGGACCCCGGAAACCCAGAGTATTTACATCCGCCTCTGCCCGGTGGCGCAGAGTGGTAAGCTGCAGTACTGCAGTCAGAAGCTCTGCTCATGACCTGAGTTCGATCCCAACCAAAGTCGGTTTCAGGTATCCGGCTCGAGGTCAACTCAGCCTTCCATCCTTCCGAGGTCGGTAAAATGAGTTCCCAGCTTGCTGGGGGTAAAGGGAAGATGACTGGGGAAGGCACTGGCAAACCACCCAGTAAACATAGTCTGCCTAGTAAATGTCGGGTTGTGACATCACTCCATGGGTCAGGAATGACCCGGTGTCTGCTTTACCTTTTACTGCTTCCTGCTGCCAGCTGTAGCGGTGGCTACCCTTCTTGTCCCTGGCCGAATGAAGATGGCGGCGGGCTAATTCGGAAAAGGAGTCGCCTGTCAGTTTCTGATCCTCCAATCTTTCTGATGGGGCTTAGCCACTGTAATAACATCTGTAGACCCAGAGTCTTTCCCATTCTCAAATGAATGAGATTGGTCGGGGTGGGGTCACAGGCTTTCTTAGGGTGCCGATCACCTCTGAAAGAGCTCAGAGCGTCCCAAATCATCTATCTTCTCCAAAGATAGAGTCGCCAGGTCCCTCTTTGCCACCAACGGGAAGTTTCTGGGGCGGAGCCTGAGGAGGGCGGGGTTTGGGGAGGGGAGGGACTTCGATGCCATAGAGTCCAATTGCCAAAGTGGCCATTTTCTCCAGGGGAACTGATCTCTGTCGGCTGGAGGTCAGTTGTAATAGCAGGAGATCTCCTGCTAGTACCTGGAGGTTAAGCTGGAACAAAAAGGCACGTTTACCTGGAGGTTGGCAACCCTATCCCAAGAGCTCAGAGCAGCATACATGAAGACGTGAAGGTGCCTTCTACTGAATGAGACCCTTGGTCCATCAAAGTCAGTATTGTCTACTCAGACCAGCTGCGGCTCTCCAGGATCTCAGGCAGGGGTCTTTCCCATCACCTACTTGCCTAGTCCCTTTAACTGGAGATGCCGGGGATTGAACCTGGGACTCTACCACTGAGCCACAGCCCTTCCGCTGACTCTCCCTATTATATCCTCACAACAATTTTGTGAGGTAGGTCAGGAGAAGAGAGAGTGTACCAAGCCTAAGGTCACCCAGGGAGCCCTATGGCAGAGTGGAGGCCTGAACCCAAGTTCAATGCAGACTGCAGTAGAATTTCAACCAGTGAAGCTTTCCCTTACCACTCCCCTCTCCCCATGTTGGGGGGGAAAAGCTTGACCGGTTGGATTTTTGCATGTCCCAGAGTCGTTCAGTCTACCTAAGTGCTTTGGGAGGGGAAGATGATGCTGGATTGCATCAACAGACAGATGGTCAGCCAAGCCCATGGCTACCTGCTGAATTCCTGGCTGGCCAGCAGCCCTGTGCCAGGAAGAGTGCTCCTCAAGAGATGCCGATTGGGACGGGCTGTGCCTGATCTGATCTCCCCACTGCCCAGTCAGTAAAAAGCCAGCTCTGGAGGGGGGATTTGGAAGGGGGTGGGGTGGATTAGCTGGGCTACCATCTGTCACCAGGCCAATAATCATCGCCCTGGGCCAATCCAATCATCAGAGAGAGAGAAAATACATAGATGGATGTGGTCATCCCTCGCCCATCCCACACCGTTTAGTTAACCCCGCTAAGCGCGGACGCGTGGCACAGACAATCAGGTGGGGCAACGCTGTGAGGGAGGAGCTGAGAAAAAAAAATAGCACTTTTTGCGACGGAGAGGCCAAACTTCCTTCAAAGCAGCTTGACGATTTCATACTTTGAAGGCAAACTGTTGGCGAAGACCGTCCCGGTTATCAGCGACGATTTCCCTTCCACTCAAGGTGCCTCGGATCCAACCGAGGGTCCCCTCTGAAGTGTGAACCCACCCTCCAAAGCAGCCATTTCCCCCCAGGGGAACTGATCTCTGTCGCCTGGAGATGAGTTCGAATTCTGAGAGCTCTCCAGCCTCCACCTGTACTCAGGTAAGGCCCGGCAGCGCTTGGCTCCCTGCTCACATGAACACACACAAAGCTGCAATCTATTGAATCAGACCCTTGGTCCATCCAAGTCAGTATTGTCTACTCAGATCGATGGCGGCTCTCCAGGGTCTCAGGCAGGGGTCTTTCACATCATCTCCTTGCCTAGTCCCTTTAACCGGAGATGCCGGGGATTGAACCTGGGACCTTCTGCATGCCAAGCAGAGGCTCTACCACTGAGCCACAGCCCCTTCCCTGGAGGGTGGCGGGGAGAAAGGGAGCAACCGGAGTGAGGCCCGGGTCATGCTGTCAAGAGAGGAGCTGACGGCCTTGCTGACGCCGGCCTTCAGAGCTGAGCTTTCATGCCACCAGGTCATGCCCGGGGCTGTATGAAACTTTAATTCCCAGCCTCGCGGGCATCGCTGGCGCCTTTGTTAGGCCTGGCAGCAGGCGATCCCAGGAGAGGCAGCAGGCCAGCTGACAGGGGTCGTCCTCACCTCTCTGTCCCGTCCCGACCCTGGAGCAGGAGAGACCATTGATCATGTCAGAGAGCCATGCTCCGGTTGCGCGGGCTGGTGTACAATGGGGAAAAGGATCCTGGCAATCAGGGAGACCTAATTATCTGTGAAACAGGAACCGGACGGCCAGCTTGAGGTTGCAAAGGGCACGCCGTCTTCCAGGTGGGCGGAAGGAAGCTGTGTTGCCCTTTGGCAGCTGGAGACATGAACGGAGCCTGCGCCAGAAACAAACAAAAATATTAGTAGTAATAATTATTATTAGGCAGACAAAAGAAAGAGAGGAAACCGAATATGGCAATACAGGAAAAACAACTTACCCGCAATAAGGAAACTAACCTCCGATAGGGCAACAGATACATTAATAGCCTAGGAAATAGATTTTGCAAATTCCCCCCCGAAGATTTGCAGGGAAAGGCTGAGGCGGGTCTCCGTTTGGCAATGAATTCTTGAGCACCGGGGCCACAGCAGAAAAAGCCCCGCTTCTGATTCCCTCAGCAAAAGGAGTAATTGTGGAACAGTCAGTCTGATTCATACAGCCTGGATGTGCCTAAAGGGACACCCTATAGGGTAGCCAGCCAACTCCAGGTTGGGCAGTCCAGGAGGTTTGGGGGTGGAGTCTGGGGAGGGTGGGCTTTGGGGAGGGGAGAGACCTCAGTGGGGGATAATGTCACCGTGCCCACCCTCCCAAGCTGCTGTTTTCTCCAGGGGGACGGATCGCTGTAGTCTGGACATCAATTGAAATTCCAGGTTGTCTCTCGTGGAGGTTGGCAACCTTACACACCCAGGTTGTGCGACTAGGACTGTCTAGTCCCATGTTTACTAAATCCCTGGCTGGAAAGGAGCGTCCTCAGACAAACACAGCTACAAATTCCTGGATTGTGCCTCCTCAACCTCACCTAGAGATGCCAGCCGGTGGGTAGGACTTGGCGATGCCGACAAATTCCACTCATTTTTAGACTACAGAGATTAGTTGCCCTGGGGGAAATGGATCCTTTGGAGGGTGGACTCTATGACTCTATACCCTGCCTGAGGTCCTTGCCCTCCCCTGGATCCACTCCCAAATCTCCAGGAGTTTCCCAGCCTGGAGATGGCAACCCTACGGGTAGGGTTGCCAACTGCCAGGTAGTAGCAGGAGATCTGCTAATACAACTGATCTCCAGTTGATAGAGATCAGATCACCTGGAGAAAAATGGCCGTTTTGGCCATTGGACTCTATGGCATTGAAGTCCCTCCCCAAACCACGCCCTCCTCAGGCTCCACCCCAAAAATCTCCCGCCAGTGGGGAAGAGAGACCTGGCAAACCTACCTACCCCCAACCGATGGCTGTGGGGGGGGGGTCTGGCAACCCTAAACCCACCCCAGACTTCCCAAAGCTCAAGCTAAGCCCTACCAAGATTGATTTTTGAAACAGTTGATGGCAAGACCTTCTGGTAATTAGCAAATTAGTAATTAAATGTGCTGCGGAGGAGCCGATTCGGAAGTTTTAGGCTCGGTAATCCCACGGCATCTGCCTCGCAGTCTGTCACAGATCTCCACTGCGACCCCACCGCTGGGCTTAACGTTTGCTCCCCTGCCCTCTTGCTGGGTTAGGGGGCTCTGATGCTCTCAGACTCGCCTCTCTGACTGCAGCCTGCAAACCCTAGATGCCATTTCAGCGGCCTGCAATCTAGAGCCGAATGTGACCCAGGAGAGAACCCAATATGGCTTCTTTTTTTAAAAAAGCAATATTTAAGGCATATTGGAGGCAGGATGCTAGACTACCTAGTAGGGTTGCCAGGTCCCTTTTTGCTACCAGTGGGAGGTTTTTGGGGCGGAGCCTGAGGAAGGTGGGGTTTGAGGATGGGAGGGACTTCAATGCCATAGAGTCCAATTGCCAAAACAGCCATTTTCTCCAGGTGAATTGATCTCTATCTGCTGGAAATCTGTTGTAATATCTGGAGATCTCCAGCTACTACCTGGAGGTTGGCAACCCTACTACCTAGTATGAAACAGGAATGGCAGGCAAGGGAAATGATAGAAATGAACAGTTTCCAAAAATCAAGAACAAGAAGAGTTGGTTTTTATATGCCGACTTTCTCTACCATTTAAGGAACAATCCCCTTTCCCTCCCCTCCCCATGACAGACGCCCAGTGAGGTTGGTGGGGCTGAGAGAGCTCTAACAGAGCTGTGACTTGCCCAAGGTCACCTAACTAGCTTCATGTGTAGGAGTGGGGAAACAAATCCAGTTTTACCAGATCAGAGGCCACTGCTCCAAACCACCACTCTTAACTACCATACCACGCTGACTGAGACACTGTGGTGTAGTGGTTAGAGCGTCAAACTAGGCCAGGAGTCCTCAACCAATCGGACTCTATGGCATTGAAGTCCCTCCCCTCCCCAAATCCCGCCTCCTCAGGTTCCGCCCCCGAAACCTCCAGCCGGTGGTGAAGAAGGACCTGGCAACCCTAATCATGTTGGAGCCAATTTATGGAGATCCCGTAAGGTTTCAAGAGAAGAGACGTGCAGAGGTGGTTCGCGATTGCCTTCCTCTGCACAGCAACCCTGGTATTCCTTGCTGGTCTCCCATCCAAATACTGACCAGGACCAACCCTGCTTAGCTTCTGAGATTGGGCTAGCCTGGGCCATCCAGGTCGGGGCAAATAAAACATATATTCCCCCCCCCCAAAAGGATAAAAACAATAGTCAAGATAAGATGCCAACCATCAGACAAACTTCTACAGTGCTTTGGTTACTTCAATTATAGCCTGCATTTCTTGCCTAGACTCAAGGCCTGCTATGAAACTAAACAGTGTAATAAAAGTAATATAAGATATATCAAAAACAGGATTACCAGCATGAGAAGGCAGGTCAGTAAAAACAAGATCGCGCATATGATACGCAGTATGATAAACTATAACCCTGTTCCCTTTATGAAAGCGCCTACCTGAAACAATTCCAATATTAAAGATTAACAAGCTTATATGCACCTGAAGAAGAGGTCTCTATCCAGTCCATGAAAGTTTGGGCTGGAATAAAATTGTCTTTAGTATTTAAGATGCTGCAAGATTCCTGTTTATCCTTAGTGGATGGGGTTGACTCAGTGGGCGGTGGAATTTGGGGACATCGTATTCCCTATGACTATGTATGGGTGTGGAAGCTGGACATTGAAGAAAGCGGAGAGGAAGAAAGTAGACTCCTTTGAAATGTGGTGTTGGAGGAGAGAGTTACGGATACCCTGGACCGCCAAAAGAAACAAATCAGTGGGTTATAGATCAAATCAGGCCTGAACTGATCTTAGAAGCCAAAAGGACTAAACTGAGGCTGTCGTACTTTGGTCACATTATGTGAAGACAAGAGTCCCTGGAAAAGACAGTCATGCTAGGAAAAATTGAGGGCAGCAGGAAAAGAGGAAGACCCAACAAGAGATGGAGTGACTCAATAAAGGAAGCCACAGCCCTCAATTTGCAAGATCTGAGCAAGGCTGTCAAAGACAGGACATTTTGGAGGACGTGGAGTCATAGGGTCGCCATGAGTCAGAAGCGACTTGATGGCACTTAACACACACGCAGTGCCCTCTGCTGCCTATGATGGCAATTGTAACAGTCTTAAATGTCCCACAATTCTCATGCATATGAACCTATCGCAATGTCAGATTTTTCCTCCGTGGAGGAGTATATGTAGAAAACTCCCTTGCAAAGGAAGAAGTGGTGCACAGGAGCAGGCAAGAAGATTCTTGATTCCTGACTGCAGTTCGTCCCTGCACAAGCCAAATGAATTTTGATTTATCTCCTATTTCCCACACCTTCTCATGTGAGGCCTCAGAGCTGAGATGGGCAGGGCAAGGTTGGATGGAGAATCAGTGTGTTATAGTGGCCACTGTTGGATGGAGACCTAGGTTCAGATCCCTTCTTCTCTCTGAAGTGACCTTGGGCCTCTGTCCTACCTCACAGGGTGGTTGTGAGGACAAAAAGGGGAAGAAGAGAATCGTGTATTTGCTACTTGGAGTTCCGTGTGGGTGTGTAAAGTGCCGTCAAGTCGCAGCCGACTTATGGCAGCCCCTTATGGGGTTTTCAAGGCAAGAGACTAACAGAGGTGGTTTGCCAGTGCCTTCCTCTGCACAGCAACCCTGGACTTCCTTGGTGGTCTCCCATCCAAATGCTAACCAGGGCTGACCCTGCTTAGCTTCTGAGATCTGACAAGATCAGGCTATATACCATGCTGCCTTCCCTCTTGGAGTTCCTTAGGGCATGATTAAAAAAAAAATGGATGTGTCTCTCACATCAAACCGAGCACACTGTTCCCTTATAAAGTGCAGAGTAGAAGAAAAACATGGTTATCTTTATATAAGCAGCAGTCGAGATTAATTTCAGATGATGCTCTTGATAAAAAAGTCAGTGAAAGCCAATTTGGGTAATATTATCTAGTTTTTTTGGGTAGTGGCAAGCTGGCTCATCTGATGGAGCCAGTGTTGTGTAGTGGGTTAACAGCGGTGGTTTGGAGCGGTGGAGCCTGATCTGGAGAGCCGGGTTTGATTCCCCAACTCCTCCACATGAGTGGCGGAGGCTAAGCCGGTGAACTGGATTTGTTTCCCCGCTCCTACTCACAAAGCCAGCTGGGTGACCTTGGGCAAGTCACTCTCTCTCAGCCCCACCTACCTCACAAGGTGTCTGTTGTGGGGGGGGGGAGGGAAGGTGATTGTAAGCCGGTTAGAGTCTCCCTTAAGTGGTAGAGAAAGTCGGCATATAAAAGCTAACTCCTCTTCTTCTCTTGAAAACATCTTGATCAGCCTGGGGGGCAGCTTTGACCCACACAAACCGTGTCTGGCTTCTCCCAGGTGGTGAACACCTTTGCAGCCTTTGCAGTCTGGCTTGGAACAACATAGAACAGTCATTGTCTGGTGTATCAATATCTTTTTTTACCCTGTTGCGTTGTGGTCTCTGGTCAAACTAGTTCGGCCAGTTTCTGTGGCGCTTCAAGTGATACTTAAAAAAAAAAAAAAAGCTGAAGCAAGCTTCCCGCGGCACAACCTTCCCCCATGGTACAAACAGAGAGGCGCGCGTGGATTCGTGTGCATTTTCTCGCAGGTGCAGGGCTGGAACATGCATGCCACAAGCTAGCGATAAGCCTGTCTTATTGTATCAATACCCAATAACAACAAAACAGTAGGAGGTTGAAGATTGAAAGCAGTTTGTTTTATTGGCCAATACCCAAAACGCCTGGTGAAAATTGCCCAAAGCGCAGGACAATTCACACCCACATCAAAGGATTGCAAGCATGAATATAGACTTCGATAATGGGTGGTTACAGAGATGTAAGACACGTAAGGACCCAAATGCCCAATACTCGGGACCCCCGAATTAGCATGCCCTATTACAGAATTGAAGGCGGTTACAGAGAAAGTGATGATCTCATGCTCACTAATAAGCATGAAGACCTTTCAGTGTCAGGTGCTGTTCTGTTTGATCCTAAGTTACTGCAGTTCTTCTTATCTTGGACCCTGGCATCCGCCAAGGCTTACTAAGGGAGTTTTCCTAGCTGGCCCTTATGAGTGGGGAGCCAGCTTATGAGAGCATACTCGTCCCTTCTATGGATTCTCCAATTAGCTTCTAACTAGCAAAGCTGGGCCTTTTATTTATACTCAAGGCCTTTAACATATATGTGCTTGGTGTGACTTTAATCATAGATGCCAACTCTTATGCACTGAGTATGGCATATTCATAAGTGCAGACTGTACTTTATTGATTACAAAGAATAGATTTCAAATCAAAGAATACATTTCCCATCGCATATAATGATTTCAGGCATTTCACTAGCACTTTGTGAGAAATCAAAGGCAGATTAGCGCTCATCCGATCAGGTTTCCCCACACCTTCAGTCCGAGCTGCCTGGGAGAAAGGCAGGGCCTATAAATATTTTAAATAAATTTAAATGAATAAAACTCATCTCATGAGGCGTCCTCCAGTGGATGGGCGAGTTTCGAGCAATAAGCTTTATTGACTGAGCGCCCTTTGCATGCCCTCTAAAACGTGCCCGTCCCTCCTGCGGCAGGGAGTTCCACCGGCCCTGCGAAGAACCCTGACTATCCCACCAGCAGACCAGACCGGCGATGAAGCCCACCCAGCCTGGCGCCCTGACACCCCCGGGCGCGGCCCTGCAAAGGAGAGGCCGGGTCCCGACCCGCCCCTTGCAGCCCGCCCCACAAGCGCCCCCCCCCCCCGTCCCCGAGCCGTGGGGAACGGGCGAAGGGACCGTCCCCTTTAAGGGGCGGGCGAGGCGTGGCCAAGCCGGGGCTGCGCCAGCCGCTCCCGCATGACACTCCGCTGACATCAGCCGCAGCCAGCAGCCGCCGGGACCCCTCCCCTCCTCCGCCCCCCACCCACCCCCCCCCCTGCAGCCATGTCCGCCGGCCAAGCCTACAACGAGGACAAGGGCGGCTCCTCCAGCCTGGGGGAGCCCGAATATGGCCACGATCCGGCCAGCGGGGGCATCTTCTCCTCGGATTACAAAAGGTGAAGGATGCACGGGGGGGGGAGGCGTTGGCAGCCCCCTAACCTTTGCATGACCCCCCCGGGGGAAAAAAGGGGACTGGGGAGGGGGGCGCATTGCATTGCATTGCAAACCCCTGCAACGGCCCCGATTCTTGCACCGTGCTGGAGGTGCTCCAGGCCCAGCTGGGCATTGCTTGGGGGGGGGGGGGAGGGGGTCCTGATTGGGAAAGGTCCTCTCTCTTCCAGCCCCCCCCCCCCTTGCAAGTCGCTCTGCGCTGCCTTTTTCCCCTTTGCAGGGATGGCCCAGATTTTGCTGGTCCTCCCGGCCCCGCCCCGGGGTGACGTGGGGGGCCCGCGGGAGCCAATCCGCGCCCGAGGTCGGCCCACCGAACGACTCAGGTGCGAGATGAAAGAGGGCCCTCGCCAAAAGCCTGGCTGGAGGGCTGCTCCCAGGGGAGGGGGCCGTGGCTCAGTGGTCGAGCCTCTAGCCTGGCATGCAGAAGGCCCCAGGTTCAATCCCCGGCATGTGAAAGACCTCCTCTTGAGACCCTGGAGAGCCGCTGCTGGTCTGAGCAAACAATACTGACTTGGATGGACCAAGGGTCTGATTCGGTATAAGGCAGCTTCATGGGGAGGGGCCGTGGCTCAGTGGCAGAGCATCTGCTTGGCATGCAGAAGGTCCCAGGTTCAATCCCCGGCGTCTCCAGTTAAAGGGACCAGGCAAGGAGAAAGACCCCTGCCTGAGACCCTGGAGAGCTGTGAAGAGGAGCTCAAATGGTAGAGCATCTGCCTGGCATGCGGAAAGTCCCAGGTTCAATCCCCGGCATCTCCAGTTAAAGAGACCAGGCAAGTAAGGTGATGGGAAGGACCCCTGCCTGAGACCCTGGAGAGCCGCTGCCAGTCTGAGTAGACAATGCTGACTCTGATGGATCAAGGGTCTGATTCAGTATAAGGCAGCTTCTGCCTGAGTCTGGGTAGACAATACTAACTTTGGTAGACCAAGGGTCTGATTCAGTATAAGGCTAAAAAGAAATTTTTTGCAAAGGCTGAGCAAAGGTGGGGCCTTCCAGCCCCTGGTTTTTCAGTGCCTGGGCAGCCCCATATGGCAGGCTGCAATTCAACAAGCATTTAGAAATCTGGTGGGCTCGAGTGACATCTGTCATACTAGATGGCCCTCGTTTCTGTCCCTGTGTGCAACGATAGATGAGTAGGAACCTCTTGAGGACTACCCCCATGACACTTGGAGCTGCAACAACCGTGGGTTTTAATCAGTCCGTGTGGTGCGCCAGCCATGCGCATGTTGGTGTGCTGGGCCTGACGCAGACCGGCTTTGGACTCCTGATCACAACCGCAGCTTGAACGCGTTGGCAGTTGAGTGTCCGAAGCTGGCCTGTGCTCGATTCAGCAACCAGTCCAGTGAGTGCTGGCTGGTGTGCGTGGAAGTCAACGTGAACGGACTGAAAACCAGGCCTGCCAAAGCGTATGGGCCTTTAGAAAAAGCGAGCTTTATTTACTGCGCATGAATACGCATGTGTTACAAAGAAGGACCGGGATCTGTTCCTCTGAACCCATGCCTCCCGAGGTTGGTGAAATGAGGACCCAACTTGCTGGGGGTAAAGGGCAGATGACCGGGGAAGGCACTGGCAAACCACCTCGTAAACAAAGTCTGCCTAGTCAGCGTCGGGTTGTGACGTCACCCCATGGGTCAGGAATGACCCGGTGCTTGCACAGGGGACCTTTACCTTTTTATATGGTTATGTCCAGGGCAACTTGTGTATAAGTAAGTAAATCTTTATTTGTAGGTAGCCAAAGGCCTTTACTTGTGTACAGTATTCCTTTGGGGTGTCCTCTGGTGGAATTCAAGTAGCTCTTCGACAACGCGACTGAACAGGCAGTGGCAAATGTTGTAGGTATATTTTAGTGGAAATACCATCTCTAGGATTGCAAAGGCCTTCCTAGGTTGCAGAGAGAAGATCAGGGCTGTAGGATCCTGTGCTAAAAACTCCCCGCCCCTGATTTTGCTGATTTTTTTCAACAACGCGACTGAACAGGCAGTGGCAAATGTTGTGGGTATATTTTAGTGGAAATATCGTCTCTAGGATTGCAAAGGCCTTCCTAGGTTGCAGAGAGAAGATCAGGACTGTAGGATCCTGTGCTAAAAACTCCCCGCCCCTGATTTTGCTGTGCTGAGTTTTGTAATCTGTGCAACGGTCTAAGTTGCATGATAAATTTGCATGATATGTGCATCTGCTTGTTAGGGCATTCCAGTGCCGTTTTTTTCAGAGCCCTGCTTGAGGCGGCTTACAATACCACGTTAATATAAAAACAAGCCATTTGATCACAAATGGCCTTCTTTAAAAGCTGGTAAAAATAAAACCCACGATTAAAAGGCTGGGTAAAATAGATGAGTCAGCCCGGGGCCTAAAAGAAAACGAAGTAGGCGCCAGGTGAGCTTCGAGGGGGCGTTCCAGAGGTATGGGGCCACGGCAGAAAAGTCCCTGACTACCGTATATACTCGCGTATAAGCCGAGTTTTTCAGCCCAAAAAAAGGGCTGAAAAAGCCGAACTCGGCTTATACGCAGGGCCAATACGGTTAAATTGTGGAACTCCCTGCCCCAGGATGTGGTGACGGCTGGCAACTTGGAAGGCTTTAAGAGGGGAGTGGACATGTTCATGGAGGAGAGGGCTATTCATGGCTACCAGTCCAAAATGCATGCTAATCACTATGCATACCTATTCTCTCCAGGGTCAGAGGAGCATGCCTATTGTATTAGGTGCTGTGAAACACAGGCGGGATGGTGCTTCAGTCGTCTTGTTTGGGGGCTTCCTAGAGGCATCTGGTTGGCCAACTGCTGGACTTGATGGGCCTGGGTCTGATCCAGCGTGGCCGCTCTTATGAGTGCCGTTTGAGCTAAAAAAGAACTAATATGTGGTCTTGCGCTTCTTCTAAATATTTTTTGCCACATCGTTGTATATGTTCTGCTGAGCTGCTTGTATCTGGCATGCCCCCCCCCCAATTCTCCTCTTGACCCCTTCCGATTCTCTGCTTGCGTTTTTCTCTTTTTATTACCTTGGAGCCTGGCGCTGCAAATAAAAAACTACCTAGCTGCTTCCACGGGGTCGGGACCAGCTGATCTGGTACATTGGACAGCTCACTGCTCGAAGGCTGTGCGGACGGATGCCTTGCAACACAAGCACATGACCGGCTTCTTTATTGCATAGCTGCCGTCCAGATTGCAGGATTGAAGTATTGGGGGTGGGTGGGGCTTTTGCAGGAGGGGGATCGCCAAAAGGGAGACCCCTCCCTTTGATCTGATTTCCTATGGAGATGGCCACTGGCACGGCCGCAGGAAGAAAAAACACCATCTGGGAAATCATCAATGAACAGCTGCACGGGTACCTTCCTTTGCCTACTCAGCATCATAGACTAGCAACAAGTGGATCCACGTGTTTCTCATTGGTTGGCAGAGGTGCCAGTCAGCTGTCTATCTGTCTATCTGAAAACAGAGACTGTTTTCTCTGTCACAGCCCCCTCCCAAAAGATGCTACCAAATGTAGTGGAGAGCCAGCGTGGCGTAGTGGTTAAGAGCGGTGGTTTGGAGCGGTGGACTCCATAATCTGGAGAACCGGGTTCGATTCCCCACTCCTTCACATGAGCGGCGGCTAATCTGGGGAGCTGGATTTGTTTCCCCCACTCCTACACATGAAGCCAGCTGGGTGACCTTGGGCTTAACAACACATAGTTAAATTGTGGAACTCCCTGCCCCAGGATGTGGTGACGGCTGCCAACTTGGAAGGCTTTAAGAGGGGAGTGGACATGTTCATGGAGGAGAGGGGTATTCAGGGCTACTAGTTAAAATGGATACTAGTCATGATGCATATCTATTTTCTCCAGGATCAGAGGAGCATGCCGAATATATTAGGTGCTGTGGAACAGAGGCAGGATGGTGCTGCTGCAGTCGTCTTGTTTGTGGGCTTCCTAGAGGCACCTGGTTGGCCTCTGTGGGAACAGACTGCTGGACTTGATGGGCCTTGGTCTGATCCTGCATGGCTTTTCTTATGTTCTTATGGCTAGTCACAGCTGTCTTAGCCCCACCTACCTTACAGGGTGCCTGTTGTGGGGAGGGGAAGGGAAGGTGATTGTAAGCCAATTTGGTTCTTCCTTAAGTGGTAGAGAAAGTCGGCATATCTTCTTCTTCTAACTTGTCAGTTCAACAAGCTTTTTACTGTAAGCTATTGCAGTATACCCTGGAACTTTGGAACTCACAACAATTGCTTTGGATAATTCATTGATAACTAGCGTGGAGGGTATAGCTTTCAGTAAAAAGCATGTTAAACTGGCAAGTTAAACCACCTTGCACGTGCCTCTTTATTACATGGTGATTGTGCATTGTTATCATGTACAGTTTTCTTCAACCGCGCATCTCCCTTCGTACGGTATCATCTGTCTTCGTGACAGGAAGATTAATATGAGCAACTTGTTTCTAGGAAGGATTGAGAGGTGTCTCGGCACAAACCACTGAAGAGAGCCGGGCTTCCCCTGAGTTGGGCAGGACACGTGAACACATGAAGCTGCCTTATACTAAATCAAGACCCTCGGTCCATCAAAGTCAGTATTGTCTGCTCAGACTGGCAGCGGCTCTCCGGGGTCTCAGGCAGGGGTCTTGGTGATGCGATTTTCCGTTCCAACCGCGCCAAACCAATCGCCTCTTGGAAAAGCGCGGCAGAGGAGTTCCTTTCTCTCTCTTCCTCCTGGTGTACTTTGCCCCTCTGTTCGGCTTCTCTCCCTTTCATATTTTCAATATTGCAATCTGGGACAAACATCAGTGCTTTCCTACTGGTTACTAGATCGTGTTTGGCGCCTCCCAACTCTGTGTATCTCCCACCCGAGCACTCTGATTATCCGAGAAAGCTACCAGTTAACATTTCATTATTTGCTTCACTTATATCTTGCCATTCTCCCCAACGGGGACCCAAAGGGGCTGACGTCCTTCTCCTTTCCTCCGTTTTATCCTCACAACGGCCCTGTGAGGTAGGTGAGGCCGGGCGTGCGTGACTGGCCCAAGGTCTCTCAGCGGGCTTCCGTGGCAAGAGCGGGGATTCGAACCTGGGTCTCCCGGATCCTAGGCCAACACTCGAACCACCCCACCGGCTCTTGAACTTTTCCTGCAAAAAAACCAATTAAGCCATCCTGCATAGGGAGGGGCCGTGGCTCAGTGGTAGAGCCTCTGCTTGGCATGCAGAAGGTTCCAGGTTCAATCCCCGGCATCTCCAGTTCAAGGGACTAAGCAAGTAGGTGATGTGAAAGATCTCTGCCTGAGACCATGGCGAGGGGCTGTGGCTCAGTGGTAGAGCATCAGCTTGGCATGCAGAAGGTCCCAGGTTCAATCCCCGGCATCTCCAGTTAAAGGGACCAGGCAAGGAGGTGATGGGAAAGACCTCTCTGCCTGAGACCGCGGAGAGCCGCTGCCGGTCTGAGTAGACAATACTGACTTTGATGGACCCAGGGTCTGAGTCAGTAGAAGGCAGCTTCATGTGTTCATAAAATGACATTTTGTAATTGCATTTAAGGGAATTAGCATTTTAACTCCCACACAGTGGTGTGTGTGTGTGTCCCCAATGCCAAACTCCGAAACCTACATGCTGCCTCTAGTAAGGAGCAACGGGGAGGGCCTGTTTCTTGTGGGAGGGGGGAGCTGAGGGGCTGGGTGTTTGCATCCTTTTTGGATATGGCCTGGGACCCTGGATGAGGCCATATCAAGGTGAGACCAGTGAGGGTGTGCCTCCCCCCAAGAGCATCCACCCCAAGATTATTTTTCTAATAAAATATTTTAATTTGTGACATGGGCAATTTCAGTTTTAAGAACAGGAGGTTGCTTTCAAGAAAAATTCAGGTTCGGGAGGGGGCAACAAACAGACAAACAGCCTTTTAGTTGCTTAAAAAGTTTATCCTGGAATAAATTTGCTCATTCTTTCAGGCGCAGCTGGGCTCCTGCTTAATTTAGGCGGGGTCAATGGGTAATTGAAAGCAGGGACGGCCAATTCCTTCCACCTGGGGGCTGCCTCCTCCGCAGGGGTGGATGCCCCCGTGACTATGTCACCATTCACTAGGGTTGCCAGGTCCCTCTTCACCACTGGTGGGAGGTTTTGGGGGCAGAGCCTGAGGAGGGGAGGGTTTGGGGAGGGACTTCAATGGCATAGAGTCCAATGGCCAAAGCAGCCATTTTCTCCAGGTCAATTGATCTCTGTGGGCTGGAGATCAGTTTAATAGCAGGAGATCTCCAGCTAGTCCCTGGAGGTTGGCAGCCCTAGCACTCATCCCACCCTCCAAGTGCAAATTGGCTGGGGGGAGGTATCTGCTCGAGCCCTTGCAGCCCCGCTAAGGGAGGAAAACTGACTTCCCAAGCCCCATCCATCCCCCCCCCCCAAAAAAAACAGTTTGCTGGTGAAACTAGCTAATGTCCTGGGTCAAAGTCTTTCCTGGATCCTTAACTTCCAGCGTTCTTTCATACCATCTTGTTGTAGCCCTTGAGGGGGCCATTTTTACCCAGATGCATGCATAGTTTGTCCTCTCTTCCCTCCCACTTTGTATAAATAAGCCTGCAGAGGTTTTTTGATTTTATTTCTTCATGGTGTAGTGGTTAAGAGTGGTGGTTTGGAGCTAGGGTTGCCAGGTCCCTCTTTGCCACCAGCGGGAGTTTTTTGGGGCAGAGCCTGAAGAGGGCGGGGTTTGGGGAGGGGAGGGACTTCGATGCCATAGAGCCCAATTGCCAAAGCAGCCGTTTTCTCCAGGCGAACTGATCTCTGTCGGCTGGAGATCAGTTGTAATAGTAGGAGATCTCCAGCTAGTTCCTGGAGGTCGGCAACCCTGTTTGGAGCGGTGGACTCTAATCTGGAGAACCGGGTTTGATCTCCCCACTCCTCCCCATGAGTGGCTAATCTGGTGAACCGGGTTTGGTTTCCGCACTCCTCCGCACAAAGCCAGCTGGGAGACCTTGGGCTAGTCACAGCTGTCTTCGAGCTCTCTCAGCCCCACCTAACTCACAGGATGCACATTGTGGGGAGGGGAAGGGGATTGATTCTGTCAGCAATGCTGATTCTATTACCTTAAGCAGATGATGAGAGGGAGGGCATCTTGGCCATCTTCTGGGCTTGGGGTAGGGGTCACTGGGGGTGTGGGGGGGAGGTCGTTGGGAATGTCCTGCATTGTGCAGGCGGTTGGACTGGATGACCCTGGTGGTCCCTTCCAACTTTATGATTCTATAATTGTGAGCCGGTTTGATTCTCCCTGAAGTGGTAGAGAAAGTCGGCAGATAAAAACCAACTCTTCTTCTTTTCATTCTTAAAGACTAACAAAAATATTTTCTGGCAGGGTATGAGCTTTCGTGAGCGGGAACGTACAAGAAGTTAGCAAGATCTGAGTGGGCATGTCCTTGTGGATCAGGTGAAATGGAAAGCACTAGTCATGTTCTATTTAGATGTATTTTTTATGAGGGAATTCGTCAGAAACTAATTCTACCTCTTATTGACATGATGGAGACTAGTTCAGAGGAAGAGAAAATTAAATTCCTCTTATGAGAGGGAGACTCTCAGTGTCCCTTGCAAGTAGCCAAGTATTGCTCTGTAGCTATTAAAATTCGTTCGGAGAAGGGTATTAGCGATTTTAATTGATTTTAATCGTTCCATGCCTTGTGAATATGGTGATTTTTAATTGGTACAACTTTATCTGTATTATGTATAGAGAGGTTTTAATCTAATTATTTATTTATGTAATCGATTTTAACTGATAAGGTTTGTAGTTTGCCTGGCTATTGCCGTAATAATAAAATCATTCGAGCTTTCGTGAGCCACAGCTCACTTCTTCAGAAAGCTCATACCCTGCCAGAAAATATGTTTTGTTAGTCTTTAAGGTGCTGCTGGACTCTTGCCCTTTTCTACTACTGCAGACAGACTAACACGGCGACCCACTGTGGATTCTCTTTTCATTCTGTAATTGCCACCGTTTCTTGCGGGCAGGGCACATTCCCCCGTGCAGCCGCCAGGTGGTGCCGCTCCCTCCTTGGCTGCCACTCCGGATTGGCGTCGGAGCAACGCCGTCTGCTGCCGGCGTCTGGTTACACGGGGAAGGCGGGCCGGGGGCGGAGTGCCTGGGACTGGGAGCCGCGATAAAGCACGCCCTGCAAGCCTGCCCAGCCGCAGCAGGAGCCGGGGTTTTGCAAACGTGGCCAAGCCAGCAAAGAGCCCGTCGGCGGGGATTCTTGCGCTTGAGCTTCGGCCAGGGACTCACGGAGAGGGGCGCCGAGCAGCCTCGCCCAGGGCCAAACGCTGCCCTTTCTGTGCACGCCCTCCAGGAGCCCCCAGAGGAGGCTGCGCTTCTCGGGCCATGCAGAAGCTGCTCCAGCAGCTGCCGGCCAGCGCTGCCAACTTAGTGAAGTCCCAGCACGGCGGGAAGGGCGAGGGGGCCAAGAGCCCGGTGCTGGTGCCCGATGGCCCGCAGCAGACCTGGTACAGCGCCTTGGAAGGGGACGAGATGCGGCTCCTGAAAGCGCCCGACCAAGAGGCTGCCATCCCGCAGGAGGGTGGCACTGACAGCAGCGTGGCCCAGCCGCTACGGTAGGGCAGTTTGGTCGGCCAAGTTGCTGGTCCTCAAGGTTCTGCTTTTCTAACAGAGCGGTTCCTCGGTGGAACGGGCTTCCTCGGGAGGTGGTGAGCTCTCCTTCCCTAGCGGTTTTTAAGCAGAGGCTAGATGGCCACCTGTCAGCAAGGCTGATTCTGTGACCTTAGGCAGATCGTGAGAGGGAGGGCACCTTGGCCATCTTCTGGGGAGGGGCTGTGGCTCAGTGATAGAGCATCTGCCTGGCATGCAGAAGGTTCCAGGTTCAATCCCCGGCATCTCCAGTTAAAGGGACTAGGCGAGTAGGGGATGTGAAAGACCTCTGCCTGAGACTCTGGAGAGCCGCTGCCGGTCTAAGTAGACAGTACTGACTTTGATAGACCAAGGGTCTGATTCAGTATAAGGCAGCTTCATGTGTTCATGGAGTAGGGGTCACTGGGGGTGTGGGGGGGGAGGTAGTTGTGAATTTCCTGCATTGTGCAGGGGGTTGGACTAGATGACCCTGGCGGTCCCTTCCAACTCTGTGATTCTAAGATGTTCTTTCCTACTGACTCTCTGCCTGATCTTCCAGATTGGCTTCTTACCCTCTCTCTCAGCTCAGACGGGCAACCTCTGAACGCTCCTGTTTTGTACATTTTGTTCAAAAGGCTGCACTTTCCCACCTTTGGGTTGCGGGCGTGGTGTGTCAGCGCTGCCGGTTTAATGCCGTGGGCTGGTGGCGCGGGAGTTTTTCCCGGGTGAGTTGGCGCCAGCACTGACCCCTGAATAGTTCATTAATCGAAAGAGCTTTTGTTTGATCGAGTGATTTCATCTATATACCTTTGCAGTGGAGGGGGGAAAACAAACTAATTCTGAGAGAGGAAAAGCGTAGTTTCAAGATGATTCGGAAAGGAAGTGCTATGGGTGGGCATCGCTTCAGAAGAGGCTTCCCCTATTCCAAATTGGGGGTGGGGGATGCCTCCTCTAAGATGGGGCCAGCCATCTTTGCGTGTGCGTTTTAAACAAGCGTTGAAAATAACCCCCCCCCCCCGTCTTCCCAATTACTCTGGGCACCTTCTTTATTAGAAAGTTTTGATCCGTTAATCGAATCCATTCACCAGGTTCTCCTATAGAGTGAAGTAACTTCGCGCAGGATTGTTACTGGTAATCGAGCAGACGTTGCAACCCCAAATAATGACAAAGAAGCGTCTAACTTTGGGAATTGGGGAGAGGAAAGAACGTGCAGGTCTTTTGCAAGATCCGTCTCCTCCGAGTCTTTCCCGGCTGTTCAGGACTGCGCGCTTCGGCTGGTCTTCAGAGCCTCGCTGCGGTTCAGTTCATTTGTTTGCGAGGTCACCTTATACAGCAGGGATATTAAAATGTTCTGTGCTGGGGGCTTTTGGAGTCCAGTCCCCTCTGCCGGCCCACGGTTCCTCCGTGTGGCTTTGTTCCTAGCGTCACTTTTGTCTATGGTGCAGAAGGCAAACGCCATCAGAACTCTTAACCAGTTTTGTCTCCTGAAAAGGGCTGCAGATGTGGAGACGGGAAGCTGCAGATGTTCCTGCTCCGCCGACCAGTGAGAGGGGAAGAAGAAGAGTTGGTTTTTTATATGCCGACTTTCTCTACCACTTAAGGAGGAATCAAACCGGCTTACAATCACCCTTCCCTTCCCCTCCTCACAACAGACACCCTGTGAGGTAGGTGGGGCTGTGAGAGAGCTCTAAGAGAGCTGTGACTAGCCCAAGGTCACCCAGCAGGCTTCATGTGTAGGAGTGGGAAAAACCAACCCTGTTCACCAGATTAGCGTCCGCCGCTCATGCGGAGGAGTGGGGAATCGAACCCGGTTCTCCAGATCAGAGTCCGCCTCTCCAAACCACCACGCTGGGAAGGAGAGGCCTGTTGTCCCAGCCCTTTGATGGGGCTTGCGGTTTCTCGCCTCTTCAAGACCCGGAAGGCAGGCAAACTGAGGCTTGGCACGTTTGCTCCAAAGTCCCAACGGAGTTTGCTGCCAGTGAAGCGTGCCTAGGAGGGCAACCTCCGCTCCACCTTTGCAGCTACGGCGGCTTAACAGAAGATTTCCACTCCTACATCCTCCGTTCGCTCTGTGCTTCTGAGTCAAGCGAGCAGTTTAGTTGGCCTAGGGGATGGTTCGCACATGCATGGTTTGATTTTGCTTTCTCAGAGCTTGGCGCCGTGCGTTTCAATGCGCAAACAGGCTCAGCCTTCCAAAGCATCCTGTTCCAAGTGATGGGGAACGTTACGGAGTTCATCCTCGCCTGCCTTTCGTTGCTCAGAGTTGCACCCGAGTGTGGAACATGTCTGAACCGGTCTCTGGGAAACCCAAGACCCTTAGCTAGTCTGAATTCTCGTAATTTATTTTCTTTAATGGGGCGCAAAAGTATTAAATTTCTCAGAGCGTCCTTAATTCCCCTCCCTGTTTCCAGCCATCTTGACCAGGCCTTACTGAGCCAGCGTGGTAGTGTAGTGGTTAAGAGCGGTGGTTTGGAGCGGCCGAGACTGATCTGGAGAACCGGGTTTGATTCCCCACTCCTCCACATGAGCGGCAGACTCTAATTGGTGGACTGGGTTGGTTTCCCCACTCCTAGACGGGAAGACAGCTGGGTGACCTTGGGCTAGTCGCAGCTCTCTTAGAGCTCTCTCAGCCCCACCTACCTCACAGGGTGACTGTTGTGGGGAGGGGAAGGGAAGGTGCTTGGAAGCCGGTTTGACTTTTCCTTAAGTGGTAGAGAAAGTTGGCATATAAAAACAAACTCTTCTTCTCCTCCTCCTCCTCCTCCTCCCTTGGCACCAGAAGAGGCATCAGGAGGCCAGGATTCCAGCCTGGTTGGAAACGCTCCTGCCCCGAGGGGAAAGGCTAGAGGCCGTGGGAAGAAGAGAGGCCTCAACCACCCTGGAGCAGCGTTGTGAGGAAATGGCTCCACCTGAGCTTCGTGAGTTGCCCCCAAGGCACTGTGTGTGGTGCCGGGGGTCCTGAGGAGCTTCCTGGGAGACCCCCTCAGCTCTGCTCGGTGCCTAATACCTGACCCAGAGGGAGAGACAGTTTGTGCCGCCGGCCGCAGGGCATGTGAAATACCTACCCGTTGGCGTTGCTGTGGCAACTGCCTCTCAGCCCAGGGCTCCTTTTTCAGGCTGCTGTGAACAAATTCCTGGTGGGGATAAATATTTCACAGGCTGCCGAAGGCTTGGGTTCCTTTGTGCGAGTGGAGCGGCGCGGAGGATCGGGTTTCTCTCCGGTTCCTAGCATGGTTTTGCCCCATGAAGTCTCCCTGGAGGCATGTTGTGCTCGAAGGACCCCTACGGTGCGCTGTGATGTGGAGGTCTCTGTCACGTGTGTGTGTGTGTGTGTGTGTGTGTGTGTGTGTGTGTGTGTGTGTGTGTACCACCAGCCCTGCATCGCAATATGGTCCACTTCCTCCCAGAAGCTCTCTGGTGTGGCCACAGGTATCGTTCCTTAATGCACATCTGTGCAGAGAGGGGTCTTGCCCTGGAATTTAGCGCACATCTTAACTTTAGTGGCAGAGAGGAGCGATGGAAAGAAGAAGAACACATTGAACAACTCATGAAGCTGCCTTATACTGAATCAGACCCTTGGTCCATCGAAATCAGTATTGTCTACTCAGACCGGCAGCAGCTCTCCAGGGTCTCAGGCATCACCTACTTGCCTAGTCTCTTTAACTGGAGATGCCGAGGTCTCTCACATCACCTACTTGCCTAGTCCCTTCAACTGGAGATGCCGGGGATTGAACCTGGGACCTGCTGCATGCCAAGCAGATGCTCTACCACTAAGCCACAGCCCCTCCTCAAGACGAGGAGGAGGAGAAGTTGGTTTTTATATGCTGACTTTCTCTACCACGTAAGGAAGAATCAAACCGGCTTACAATCACTTCCCCTTCCCCTCCCCACAACAGAACCCCTGTGAGGTAGGTGGGGCTGGGAGAGCTCTAAGAGAGCTGTGACTAGCCCAAGGTCATCCAGCAGGCTTCATGTGGAGGAGTGGGGAAACCAACCCGGTTCACCGGATGAGCCTCCGCCACTCTATGATTTCTGTGACTTTAATCTGGAAAACTGGGTTGGTTTCCCCACTCCTCCACATGAGGCCAGCTGGGTGACGTTGGGCTAGTCACAGTTCTCTCCGAACTGTCTCAGCCCCACCTATCTCACAAAGGTGTCTGCTGTAGGGAGAGGAAGGGAAGGAGACTGTAAGCTGGTTTGATTTCTCCTTATAAGGTAGAGAAAATCGGCAGTGGTAGAGCAGATGCTTGGCATGCAGAAAGGTCCCAGGTTCAATCCCCAGCATCACCAGTTAAAGGGACCAGGCAAGTAGGGGATGTGAAAGACCTCTGCCTGAGACCCTGGAGAGCCGCTGCCGGTCTGAGTAGACAACACTGACTTTGATTGACCGAGGGTCTGAGTCAGCAGCTTAAGGCAGTTTAATGTGTTCATGTGTCGTGCTTTGGGGCAGTCTCTCTCTCCTATTGTTTGCATGGCTTGGAGCAATGCTGAAAATCGAGGCCGCTTTAGACCTCTCCTGGAAGCCTGGGAGACCAGGTGGTGTCCGAGCATTCAACGTTCCTCCCAGTGACGATTCAGTGGGGAAGTCTGGGTCAGAGGGTAGTGCCAGGGCCAAGACCCGGGGGAAGCTCAAACGTCCTCCAAAGAGATGCCTCCTGCCTTAATCTGTTACACAAACACTCCAGGGAAGCTGCCGAATGGTGTGTTTGCTACTGGAATTGGCGTGTGCCTGTCTTTTTGTGCAGGGAAGTGATCAGAGAGTGAAAAGATGAACCAGTTGGCCATTCCGCTAGCTGGAGGGATTGCAACTGGGCGGGTGCGACTCGCCGGTCTGTGTGAATGACGTTGATGCTCGCAAAGGAACGACACATTTTCTCCGGGCCGGCTGGAAAAGCCAAAGTCCGTTATGAGCTTGCAATATAGGGTTTGATTAGCAATGCAAACATGAAACCAATAAAAAATCTTAATGGGGGAAAATGCAATCACAGTTCCCCACCTTTTCTCTGAGAGCTTATACTTGCAATTACGATTAATTTGTTTCGAGTATGAATGGAATGGATCCCTGCTTGAGGGAGTTAGTGGGAGATTTTTACATCTGGGAATCCAAAAAAGGAAAGGAGGGAGGCAGGGAACAACGGTGACCAAATATGTACTTGTCAATGTTTTAATTTATTTCATTTATACCCACTTTCCTTCGTAACGGGCTCAGAGTGGCTCACAGCATTCTCACCTTCTCCATTTTGTTCTCACAGCAGCCTGAGAGGTAGGCTAGATTGTGAGCATGTGACTGGTTGAGGTCACCCAGCGAGCTTCCTTGGCAGAACGGGGATTCGAACCTGGCTCTCCCAGATCCTGACCTGACACGCTAACCGCTGCATCACAGCTAGGATTAGAGACACAGAGGGCCTCTGGGCCAAGTCTGTACTTGCTTCATCTCAAATAAAGGCTAAGGGGCAAATATCTAGTTCATTTTTAGCACACCCTTTGTGGAAGAGGCTCAGATTAACATGCGTGGCTCTCCTTCCTCCGTGTAATCTTCACGACAACCCTGCAAAGTAGGTTAACCTGGAAAAGTATGACTGGCACAAGGTCGGAACAAACAGTGAAAACACAATAGTTCTGATCTTGTATTATCTTTACAGCCTGTTAATGCTACTGCAACATCAAAACTTCTCAGGGGCCTGCAGGTTGTCACTTTGGCCTGGCTTTCTTCTAATAAACGTCTTTTTCTCTCAAGCTTCTGCCGCAGTAAATTCTTTTAAGGTGCCGTCAAGAACTGTTGGTGTTTGCTGCGCCGCGGGCTCGCGCGGGCACCCAGCTGGCCTCCGTTCTTGTGACGAAAGCCCTCTTCTCTTTTGCAGGCATGATGACCTGAAGGAGATGTTGGACAGTAACAAGGATTCGCTGAAGCTGGAGGCCATGAAGAGGATTGTAGCGGTGAGCCCTGTCTTGTTCCTTGGCTAAGGTTTCTGGCTTGGGATCTGTTCTCTTAGGCCAGCGTGGGGCAGTGGTTAAGAGCGGTGGTTTGGAACGGTGGACTCCGATCTGGAGAACCGGGTTTGATTCCCCACTCCGACACATGAGCGGCGGAGGCTAATCTGGTGAACCAGGTTGGTTTCCCCACTCCGACACATGAAGCCAGCTGGGTGACCTTGGGCTAGTCACACTTTCTCAGCCCCACCTACTCTACAGGGTGTCTGTTGTGGGGAGGGGAAAGTGATTTTAAGCTGGTTTGGTTCTTCCATAAGTGGTAGAGAAAGTTGGCATATAAAAACCAACTCTTCCTCTTCTAATTGCAACTGGGTGTGTTTGTGTCATTTTGATTAGGAAAAGGGTTGCAACTGGAAGAGTTTGCCCCATCTTTCCCAGTGTTGCGGCCCCCCCATCTACCCCCTTCCCCAGCTGTTTTTGAAGTTGAAAATAAAACATGTTGGGAGATCTGATTGTGGATCACCAACGTAACCAAGATAGTTTGGCCTTATGGTTTGTAACTTGCCTTAGAGGAGATGGGGAAGGCGTTTAAAAAGGGGGATGATGCCTTGAGGCTGCCGATGCCTTGACTGGCTACTCTGTCACTGCTGCTGCTGCTTCTGCCCACAGATGATAGCCAGAGGCAAGAATGCGTCTGACCTCTTCCCTGCCGTGGTGAAAAACGTGGCCTGCAAGAACATCGAGGTAAGCAGTCCTCTGCAACCTGGGCCAGAGTCTGAGAAGCGTCTCTCCTTCTCCGCATGCACATGCAGGTGTGCACGCTGCAATTACCCCCCCCCAAAGGCAGTGACTCTCAACCTCTCTGCGTTTTATTATCACCTCCCGATCAAAAATAAACCCCATAGAATCATAGAGTTGGAAGGGACCACCAGGGTCATCTAGTCCAACCCCCTGCATAATGCAGGAAATTCACAACTACCCTCCACACCCCCAGTGACCCCTACTCCATGCCCAGAAGATGGCCAAGATGCCCTCCCTCTCATCATCGGCTTAAGGTCATAGAATCAGCATTGCTGACAGATGGCCATCTAGCCTCTGCTTCAAAACCTCCTGGGAAGGAGAGCTCACCACCTCCCGAGGAAGCCTGTTCCACTGAGGAACCACTGTAACTGATAGAAAATTCTTCCTAATGTCTAGACGGAAACTCTTTTGATTTAATTTCAACCTGTTGGTTCTGGTTCGACCTTCTGGGGCAACAGAAAACAACTCAGTTATGGGGGAGGTGAAAATCTGGGGGGGAGAAGCTTGGCTAACCAGCGCGCTCCTTCTCTGGCAGGTAAAGAAGCTTGTGTATGTCTATTTGGTTCGATACGCGGAAGAACAGCAAGATCTGGCTTTGCTCTCCATTTCTACCTTCCAGCGCGGGCTCAAGGTCAGAAGTTGCCGTGTTCCTGGGGCGAAGCTCAGTTTGGAAAGGCACTGCGTTTTCCTTGGGGGGGGGGGTTGTTGTCATGGACTGGCGTGGGGCAGCTCTGTGCAGTTTTGCCATCTGCCTGATCTCTGCCAGTTTAGCTAGGACTTTCTGTGCTGGGGTCTTGAGCGGTTACTCGGGGCTCGTACGGGAGGTTTCCAAGATGGGAGTCAGAGAAACGACAAGGGGGACGGTGAAATCGGGCTAAAGTTTTGAGGAGTCTGGTCTCTTTTCTCCAATTGGTGCTCAGTTGCTGCTTTGCTCAAGTGAGAATCTCAGCTGCCGTATCGAGAAGTGGTTTGACTGAGGAACTGGTGTTATCAAGAAGTGGGCGTAGTTTGGCTCTCGCTTGTTGCCGAAAGTTTCTGTTTGTGCTGCAGGATCCCAATCAGCTGATCCGGGCCAGTGCCCTGCGGGTTCTCTCCAGCATCCGCGTGCCCATTATTGTGCCCATCATGATGCTCGCCATCAAGGAGGCAGCGTCGGACATGTCCCCCTACGTGCGCAAAACTGCTGCGCACGCGATCCCCAAACTGTACAGGCAAGTCAGAGCCGTTTTCCTCTTCTGCCCTCCTCCACCTATAAGCCCTGCTCTTTGTTTCTTACAAGATCTGTTGTGGTTTGTCTCAACACAAAGCAAAGGGTCAGCTTCTAAATGTGGCGTGACCTGGAATTTAGGGGTTCCTTATCCTGTTGACACAAACATACGTTACTACCCTGATACCAAGCCAGAAGATGGGAGCGGTAGAGTCTGATCTGGAGAACTGGGTTTGATTCCCCGCTCCTCCACATGAGTGACGGAGGCTAATCTGGTGAACTAGATTTGTTTCCCCACTCCTCCACACGAAGCCAGCTGGGTGACCTTGGGCTAGTCCCAGCTCTCTCAGCCCCACCTACCTCACAGTGTGTCTGTTGTGGGGAGGGGAAGGGAAGGTAATTGTAAGCCGAGTCTCCCTTAAGTGGTAGAGAAAGTCGGCATATAAAAGCCAACTCTTCTTCTTCCTCCTCTTCTTCCTCTTCTTATTCTTCCCCCCTCTAGCTCAAAAATCCAGCTGTTCTATATTCTGGGTTGTTGCTTGTATTTTTTTACAGGGGGGTAGTCAGGAAGTTTCGTGCCGTGACAAAAAATATTAGAAGGCAACAAATGACTTATTAATTAATTAAACTAATAATAATTAAGATATTAGAACATTTCTGGCCTGACATTGGACTTCAAGGCAATGTACGTTATTTAAACCAGGGTCTGCATAAGATAACCAAGACAATGCAAATAAAAAAACCAACAACTACAGGGGATTTTTTTAAAACACAGCATGTGACATACCATCTCCCCAACCCCATTAATTGCTTCTGAGATAAAGGCAGGGAGTGTCCTCTCCTCTTCTAGTCTCAGCTGTAATATTCCCTTGCTTCTGTCAGCGCCTTCTCAGTAAGGCTTTCATGTCTCTTCCTTGCAGCCTCGACTCCGACCAAAAGGATCAGCTGATAGAGGTGATTGAGAAGCTGCTAGCAGATAAGACCACGGTGAGTAAGGCTGGTATCTCTGCAGGGTTTCAGGCGCTACGGCCCAACGTTTCCCCCTTTAACCGTGTCTCAACCCCAGTCAAAGTTCTGAGCTTCTCGGTTCATACTGAGTCCTCTTCAGGCTCTTTTGTGTGTGTGTGTGTGGGGTGTAGAGCCAGCATGGTGTAGTGGTTAAGAGCGGTGGTTTGGAGTGGTGGACTCTAATCTGGAGAACCGGGCATGATTCCCCCACTCCTCCATATGAGCGGCGGAGGCTAATCTGGTGAACTGGATTTGTTTCCCCACTCCTCCACATGAAGACAGCTGGGTGACCTTGGGCTAGTCACAACTCTCTCAGCCCCACCTTACCTCACAAGGTGTCTGTTGCAGGGAGGGGAAGGCGATTGTAAGCCGGTTTGATTCTTTCTTAAGCGGTAGAGAAAGTCGGCATATAAAAACCAACTCTTCTTCTTCCTCCTCTTTTTCAAATCGGTCCTTTCTTTTCATGGCTGGGAGGGTCCTCCGGGTTTGTCGGCTCGTCTGCAATTGCCCCAGCCCCGGTGTGGTGCTTTCGCAATGATAATAGGAGCCAGCCCACCTCCCTATCAGAAGGAGGGCCCCCACTGATGGCTGTCCGCTAGACATCTTGAAGTATGGCCCTAAGCAGACACGCCCTTCAAAGTCCATTGAAACCAGTGGGCTTGGAAGGGGGGAACTCTGCTTAGGATTGCCCTGCCCCCGATCCTTCCTTTCCTTCTTTTCTCCTACGACCCATCGGTCCTGAGCAGATATTTCTTAGAGGAAAATATGATGGAGAGATATTTGGCCACGGCCAGTGTTATATTCAGGTCTCTACCCGTCAGCAAAAAGGGGACTATTTTGCCTCTTGTTAGGGGGGCAGGAATTCTCGCTAATATGGGAGTGATCCGTTCATCTCGGTGGTGTTTAAAGAGGGGGCGTTCCATCATCTCATGAGATAATGTGTCTATTTTCTTTGAATTGCATGAGCAAAGTCTGTCAGAGTATGGGCGATTTCTATATCTTCCGTTTAATACTGCTGGGGGTGCAGCATTGAAACGGGCCGCCGATCCCTTCCGTTGGCTGTCCTGAAAACGCGACCCTTCTGATCCTACGCGAGCTCTGCCCAAATTCTCGCAAACCTCCATATTTTTAACCATAGACACACATGAACACATAAATCTGCCTTCTACTGAATGAGACCCCTGGTCCATCAAAGTCAGTATTGTCTACTTAGACCGGCAGTGGCTCTCCAGGGTCTCAGGCAGAGAGGTCTATTCACATCACCTACTTGCCTAGTCCCTTTAACTGGAGATGCTAGGGATTGAACCTGGGACCTTCTGCATGCCAAGCAGATGCTCTACCACTGAACTAATACCCTTCCCCAGAACACATGAAGCTGCCTTCTCCTGAACCAGACCCTTGGTCCATCAAAGTCAGTATTGTCTACTCAGACCGGCAGCGGCTCTCCAGGGTCTCAGGCAGAGAGGTCTATTCACATTACCTACTTGCCTAGTCCCTTTAACTGGAGATGCTAGGGATTGAACCTGGGACCTTCTGCATGCCAAGCAGATGCTCTACCACTGAGCCAGGGCCACTCTCCATGGCTCTCCAGGGTCTCAGGCGGAGGTCTTTCACATCACTTACCTGCCTAGTCCCTTTAACTGGAGATGCCGGGGATTGAACCTGGGACCTTCTGCATGCCAAGCAGAGCTCTGCCGTTGAGCCACAGTCCCGTCCCCTCTTCTCTCCTTGCCCAGTTGGTGGCCGGCAGCGTGGTGATGGCCTTCGAGGAGGTGTGCCCAGAGCGCATCGACCTCATCCACAAGAACTACCGCAAGCTGTGTAACCTGCTGATCGACGTGGAGGAGTGGGGGCAGGTGGTGATCATCAACATGCTCACGCGATATGCGCGCACCCAGTTCCTGAGCCCCACCCAAAACGTAAGTGAAGGAGCCATCCGGAGAGACAAGGCTGTCCGGACGGCGAGGAACAAACCATCTCTGGTTGTCTCTCTGCTCCTCACCCGAAGTGGCATTGCGTGATATGTTGCCTTTTGGTGCAGGATGGGAAGGGTTCGACATTAAAAGCTGCGAGCATTGTATACATGAAGCAGATTGATGGAGAAGCCTTTGTTTGCCCTCAATGTCCCAACCCTCAATGCCCCTGCCCAGGAGCTGGAGCAGCCAGCCCTCCTTCACTCTTCATTCCCTTTGCGTCTGTAAAAGTGTAGCCCAGTAAGCTGCCCATGCCCTCTGGGGCTTCCTGAACTCTCCCCAGTGGTGTGGTTAAGAGCAGCGATTTGGAGCGGTGGACTCTGGAGAACCGGGTTCGATCCCCATGAGCGGCGGACTCTAATCTGGTGAACTGGATTTGTTTCCCCCACTCCTACACACGAAGCCAGCTGGGTGACCTTGGGCTAGTCACAGCTCTCTTAGAGCTCTCTCAGCCCCACCTACCTCACAGGATGTCTGTTGTGGGGAGGGGGAAGGTGGTTGTAAGCCTGATTCTTCCTTAAGTAGTAGAGAAAGTCAGCATATAAAAACCAACTCTTCTTCTTCTCATATCTTGCAAGAGTTCAGGAATCCCCACTTGGTAATGTGTGTCTTACCATTCTGTCTTTAAAGAATCCCAGGGAATGTGCAGGGAAGGGTGGCAGGTGGACTGTTGGTTAGGGGGAGCTGTCCCCCCCAAATCCCCCTCCCCCTGCCTTCTCATATAGCAAACTGTGGTGCAGAGGACTCTCTCTTGCCCAATCTGTATTTTGTGTGTCCCCCCCTTTCTCTTTGGCTTGGCAGGAGTCCCTTCTGGAAGAGAACGCCGAAAAGGCTTTCTATGGGTCCGAAGAGGAAGACTCCAAGGACGACAAGGCGGAACCGGCGTCGCTGGTGAAACGCAAGCCTTACGTGATGGATCCTGACCACCGCCTGCTCCTGCGGAACACCAAACCCCTGCTGCAGAGCCGCAATGCCGCGGTGAGGCTTCCCCCGTTCTTCCTCCGTGGGGGAACCCCCTCTCGAGGGTCAGGTAGCTTCTCCTGAAACGGGGGGCGGAGGATTGGAAACCCCACCTCCTCCCGATCCGCACAGGGAACCGCAGTGGATTCTCCACCGTGTGATTCAGCATGGCTTTTCTTATGTCCCATCTGAGCTTGCTTTCTTATTGTTGGGACTTTGTGACCCCAGAGTCTTTCCAGCCAGTGTGGCATAGTGGTTAAGAGCTGTGGTTAGGAGCGGTGGACTCTGATCTGGAGAGCCAGGTCGGATTCCCCTCTCCTCCACTTGAGCGGTGGACTCCGATCTGGTGAACCGGGTTTGATTCCCCACTCTTCCACATGAGCAGCGGACACTAATTTGGTGACTTGATTTTAACTGTTTTCTTGTTGAATCTGATTTTATTGTGTCTAATTGATTGTAATGGCCTTTGGCTATACAATAAATCTGTACCTACTAACCATCTCTCACTAATCGGGTGAACTTGGGTGGGTTTCCCCACTCCTACACATAAAGCCAACTGGGTGACCTTGGCCTAGTCACAGTTCTCTTAGAGCTCTCTCAGCCCCACCTGTCTGTTGTGGGGAAGGGAAGGAGATTGTAAGCCAGTTTGATTCTCCTTTCAGTAGAGAAAATCGAGGTATAAAAACCAACTCTTCTTCTTCCTTTCTCTTGGCAGGTTGTTATGTCTGTGGCACAGCTGTATTTCCATTTAGCACCCAAAGCCGAGGTTGGGGTCATCGCGAAGGCCTTAGTTCGCCTCCTCAGGAGCCACAGGTATCGCGATCTCTCCCCTCCCCACCCCATCTTTCTCTTTCTTTTCCCAAAAGTATCTGCTTCCCTTGGGAGGTGTCCCAAGAGTGGTGCTGTGCGTCCCTGTTAACGTTCAGGAAGTGGGTTAAACTCTCACCTGTATTCACCACTGGGCGCTGGGCAATCCGGTCCGAGCGTTGGGACGAAAGGCGTGTGCAGGCCTCACGGAGAACGCGTGCCCAGAAGGGCCTTTAGCCCAGCATCCCGTGTCTCCAGACAACCTGCAAGAACGGTGTGTTGCCAACCCCGATACTTTCACTCCAGTATCTGTTAAGCAGAGGTCTGATGTCTCTCTGAGTTTGCAGGTTCCGTTCTTGCCAATTGCAACTAGTAACCGTTGACAGACATGAGCTTATCTGCTGGAAAAAGCTAGCGGTAGTGGCCGTGTCTGGTGGCAGAGAGTTCCCGCAGCGCCGCTGCCTTGTTGACAGCTCCTTGTCTCTCCTTATCTTGGCAGCGAGGTGCAGTACGTGGTGCTCCAGAATGTGGCAACCATGTCTATTAAGCGTAGGGTGAGTATCTGTTTCCTCTTTTTAAAAAAAAGAAAAACGGGGAAGGGGTTCTGTTTTTTTTAGGTGTTTGCAGCATTTTCTCCACGCAACCACCACCTCCACGAGAGAGGTTAGGGGAGACACCGCTTGACTGATCCGGGATCACCTAGCATGCTTCCATGGCAGAGAGAAGATTTATACCTGGGTCTCCCAGTCTGGTGCCATCAAGTCGCAGCCACTTTACGGCAGCCCCGTAGGGCATGGGTGGGAAACTTTTCCCCCCGCCAAGGGCCACTGGGATATTTATAACAGTGTTCGCGGGCCTTACAAAATTATCGACTTAAACATTAGCCGACCAAGCCCCAAGCAGGCAGCTGCCCCAGATGACACACACCCCAGCGCGGGCAATCAGGCAGGCATCCAGCCGGTGGCGCACTCGCCCACCTGGTGGCACAGGAGGGTCTGTTGCACCAGCGTTAGCCATCCAGCTGCACGCCGGAGTTGCTCCTGCTCCATACGGTTGGGGCCGGATTCTACAGCTGGCTCCTGCTACCTCTGCCTGCAGGGATGAAAGGAGCACACGCTGGCTAATAACCCCCCCCCACCATGCATTCTGGCCCTGCTCTCTTTAACCCCTCCATCGTCGCGATTTCCGCCCCCAGCCCTCTTGTAGTACAGAGGGAATATGTTTCTCCCGGGTGGGAAAGGGTTAACACAGTTCCTTGGGCGGTCTTAGCAGCTCCATAGCTAATGACTCTTCTGTAAGGGGGAAAGAAGGTTCCTTTTCTTGGCAAAACAAACACACATCCGCCTTGAATAGAGGTTATTCCTGTCTGCTGGAGGGGGTGGATCACCAGTCTTAGATCCTTCTGAGCTAGAGATCTGCCAGGACCCACGAAGGGCCAGACCAAATGATTTTGCGGGCCTTAAACGGTCCCCGGGCCTGACGTTCCCCACCCCTTCCATAAGGTTTTCAAGGCAAGAGACGTTCAGAGGTGATCAGCCATCACCCGCCTGTGTGTAGCAGCCCTGGACTTCCCAAGGGGAACTGGCTCTTCTGTCTCCACAGGGAATGTTCGAACCCTACCTGAAGAGCTTCTACATCCGATCCACTGACCCCACCCAGATCAAGATCCTCAAGGTGAGCTGTGGATCTCAGTGGGCTTAGAATGGAGTAACTCTGCATAGGGATAAACACATGAAGCTGCCTTCTACTGAATCAGACCCTCGGTCCATCAAAGTCAGTATTGTGTGCTCAGACCAGCAGCCACTCTCCAGGGTCTCAGGCAGGGGTCTTTCACATCACCTACATGCCTGGTCCCTTTAACTGGAGATGCCGGGGATTGAACCTGGGACCTTCTGCTTGCCAAACAGAGGCTCTACCGCTGAGCCACAGCCCCTCCTCCAAATGGGATAGGATTGCTCCCTTGGATTCCTAAGCTTCTCTAAGCCTTGTGACTCTTCCGAACAGGGAAGGTGTGCTAATTTTCCAGCCTCTACCTCTGGGACACACGGAGGGGGTTCCGGGTTCAATCCCTGGCATCTCCCTGCTCCATGTGTGCAAGAGCAGGCACAGCAAGAGGTGGAGGCTAGGATCGGGGCATGGGGAGAAGCAGGTGTTTAACAGCCCCCATATATTTCTTTATTTTAAACATTTCGACACCACCCTTCCACCCGACTTAAGGTCACCAGGGTGGCAAGCCATAAAAACATACTATAAAGACGATTAAAACAGAAAAACAATCTAACCCCTCTGTGGTTATGCAGGGCAGAATTTTGAACATACCATACCCAGACAGGACCTGTCCTTGCTTTCCTGGCTCTATTTGATTCCTTAGCTCCTGCCCTCTTGGAATGCCGCTTTTATGAGGAACTCTGATCACGTTATATCTCTCCCCTTTTAACATATAGATCTAATGCCTCTGTCTCTGACATAATACCTTTTTTTTAATTAAGCGACAGGGATCCTGAGGCTACATTGTCAGTGGCAAAGATTTATTTCAGTCCTTATACCCCTCAAACATTAGATTTACACTGCTCAAGATCTATGGATCAAGGAGCTTCTAAGGGATAAAGGAAAGGAAAGGAATGGCCTCTAAGAGCTGCTATTTGCCTAACTGGGGCCAACATATGAGTACAAATGGCTTCGGGGTCTCTGTCCGTGGGTGCACATGTGCAGTTGTGGTGCCTGGGGAGAATAACCCCCCTCCTTTTCCTTCTCCGGCCAGCTGGAAGTCTTGACCAACCTGGCGAACGAGACCAACATCTCCACCATCCTGCGTGAATTCCAGGTACAGCTTCTCCCATCCATTTTTTAAAAAAAATAGTTTTATTGAAGTATACAGAATATTACAGAATATATCAAGATATACAAAGGAGCATAGTATACAAAAAAGAAAGAAAGTGAAGGGGGGGAAAAGAAAAGAAAAAAGTGAAATACAAAACAGTACAGAAACCGATTTCCAACTCTCCTCATACAGAACAAATATATATTATTTCTTCTGTGAATAACTTTGATTTTATCTGTTTTTACTTTAATTATTATTATTTAGTTAGGAGCCCCGTGGCGCAGAGTGTTAAGCTGCAGTACTGCAGTCAAAAGCTCTGCTCATGACCTGAGTTCGATCCCGACGGAAGTTGGTTTCAGGTAGCCGGCTCAGGGTTGACTCAGCCTTCCATCCTTCCGAGGTCGGTCAAAGGAGTACCCAGCTTGCTGGGGGTAAAGGGAAGATGACTGGGGAAGGCACTAGCAAACCACCCCATAAACAAAGCCTGCCTAGGAAACATCAAGATGTGACGTCTCCCCATGGGTCAGGAATGACCCGGTGCTTGCACAGGGGATCTTTACCTTTAGTTACTTTCATCCTAGCCTACAGTTTCATAAGTTTTGGTTCTAAAACTTAATGTCATTTTTCTACCCCTAAAATACTGATTTATATATATATTGACCATACCTTCCAGTCTGTATCAAAGTCGGAAATCCAGCTATCTTCTATATATTTATTTATTTAATATATGTATTTATTTATCTTCTATATATTTATCTATCTTGGCCAACTCCATAACTTTCTGAGGCCACGGGGGGCAGAGGGCGGCAGGTTTTCGCTCTGCCTTGTCCCGGGCCTACCGCAGAGCTGCTGTGCTTCCTCTCTCGGCAGACCTACATCCGGAGCATGGACAAGGATTTTGTAGCTGCCACCATCCAGGCCATCGGCCGCTGCGCCACCAACATTGGCAAAGTGCGGGACACATGCCTCAACGGACTGGTGCAGCTGCTCTCCAACCGAGACGGTGAGAATCCCGGAAGTGTCGCAGCGGGCCAGCTGGGAGAGGACGGGGCTGGAGGTGTGTGGGAATGGAAGGGACTTTTTGCTGGTGGCTCCCTGTGCAGATTCCCAGTTGGCCATCCTCGTGTGCGTCCACGCAAGGAGGATTCTCCCATTTTGCATTCGCTGCTGCTGCAGAGTATGAGCTTTCGTGAGTCACAGCTTGCTTCTTCGGGAAAGCTCATACCCTGCCAGAAATTTTTGTTAGTCTTTAAGGTACTACTGGATTCTTGCTCTTTTCTACTGCTACGGACAGCTACCCATCATGATCTATCTGCTACTTGAGAGCCAGCATTGTGTAGTGGCTAAGAGCGGTGGTTTGGAGTGGTGGACTCTGTTCTGGAGAACCGGGTTTATTCCCCGCTCCTCCACATGAGCGGCGGAGGCTAATCTGGGGGACTGGACTTCTTACACATGAAGCCAGCTGGGTGACCTTGGCTCAAAGGCAGAGCCTCTGCTTGGCATGCAGAAGTTCCCAGGTTCAATCCCCAGTGTCTCTAGATAAAAAAGAATCAGGCAGTGGGTGATGTGAAAGACCTCTGGCAGCAGCTCTCCCGGGTCTCAGGCAGTCTGAGTAGGCAACGCTAACCTTAGAATCATAGAGCTGGAAGGGGACCACCAGGGTCATCTAGTCCACCCCCCCTGCACAATGCAGGAAATTCACAACTGCCTCTCCCCCCTCACCCCCAGTGACCCCTACTCCATGCCCAGAAGATGGCCAAGATGCCTTGACGGTCTGATTCAGTATCAGGCTGCTTCACGCGTGTCCTCCCCGTGGAGTCAGCCTGTGTGACCTTGCGGTGTTTCCATCTGTCGCTCTTGCTTAGAGCTGGTCGTGGCCGAGTCCGTGGTTGTCATCAAGAAACTCCTCCAGATGCAGCCCGCGCAGCACAGCGAGATCATCAAGCACATGGCAAAGCTGACGGACAACATTCAGGTGAGGGGACGGGGCCAGGTGGAAAGCAGGAACTGGCGGGGCTGGCCAGGCGGTCTCAGAGACGCTCCATGTCCGCAGGTGCCCATGGCCCGGGCGAGCATCTTGTGGCTCATCGGCGAGTATTGCGAGCACGTGCCCAAGATCGCGCCTGACGTGCTGCGCAAGATGGCCAAGTCCTTCACCAGCGAGGAAGACATAGTGAAGCTGCAGGTCATCAACCTGGCAGCCAAGCTGTACCTCACCAACTCCAAGCAGGTGAGGGCTTTCCTGGGGAGGATGGCGCGGGGCGGCTCCAGTGCAGCAGCCAAAGCTCCCTTGTGGCATGCGGCTCCCGTATGCTGGGCACGCGTAGCTATGGTGTGCGGTCTGTAGATTGCATCTCTGGCTTGGGACTGAAAGCATTAAAGGGTGGTAGGCTCATGGTACCTTTCATTGGTACATGAAGATGCCTTGGAGTGTATCAGACTCTTGGTTTATCAAGGGCAGCTTGGTCTACTCTGACTGGGGAGGGGCCGTGGCTCCGTGGGAGAGCATCTGCTTGGCATGCAGAAGGTCCCAGGTTCAATCCCCGGCATCTCCAGTGAAAGGGACTAGGCAAGTAGGTGAGGTGAAAGACCCCCGCCTGACACCCTGGAGAGCCGCTGCTAGTCTGAGTAGACAATACTGATTTTGATGGACCAAGGGTCTGATTCAGTATAAGACAGCTTCATGTGTGTTCATGAGGGGAGAGGTTGTGGCTCAGTTTGTAGAGCATCTGCTTGGCATGTAGAAGGTCCCAGGTTCAATCCCCTGGCATCTCCAGTGAAAGGGACTAGGCAAGTATGTGATGTGAAAGACCACCGCCTGACACCCTGGAGAGCCGCTGCCGGTCTGAGTAAACAATACTGGCTTTGATGGACCAAGGGTCTGATTCAGTATAAGGCAGCTTCATGTGTTCATGTGACTTCGGTGGACCAAGGGTCTGATTCGGTATAAGGCAGCTTCATGGGGACAGGCCATGGCTCAGTGGGAGAGCATCTGCTTGGCATGCCGAAGATCTCAGGTTCAGTCCCCGGCATCTCCAGTTAAAGGGACCAGGCAAGTGGGTGAGGTGAAAGACCTCTGCCTGAGACCCTGGAGAGCCGCTGCCAGTCTGAGTAGACAATATTGATGGGCCAAGGGTCTGATTCATATAAGGCAGCTTCATGTGAACATGCCTTACAGTTAGAAGATTCAACTCCATTGTCTCATCATCCATTGCCATAGCATGCCGTTCGAAGTTGCGGCAGTCTTGGCGCCAGGCATGGGAGATGCTCTGGCCGGGTTGCCAAATGCCTAATCAGTGTCCGGCTTTTGTGTTTTTGACATCTCCGCCACAGAGCAAGCTGCTGACCCAGTACGTGCTTAACCTGGCCAAGTATGACCAGAACTACGACATCCGGGACCGCGCCCGCTTTATCCGCCAGCTGATCGTGCCCACCGAGAAGAGCGGGGCCCTCAGCAAGTATGCCAAGAAGCTCTTCCTGGCACAGAAACCTGCCCCCATCTTGGAGTCCTCTTTCAAAGGTACCAGAGACAAGGGGAGGGGTGGAGCTGAGTAGTAGAGCATCTGCTCGGCGTGCAGAAGGTTCCAGGTTCACTCCCTGGCATCTCCAGTTAAAGGGACCAGGTGATGTGAAAGACCTCCGCCTGAGACCCTGGAGAGCGGCTGCTGGTCTGAGTAGACAATACTGACTTTGATGGACCAAGGGTCTGACTCAGTAGAAGACAGCTTCATGTGTGTACCCACTTCTGCGTGCTAGATGTAGCAGCTCAGGCATGTTGGTTTTGGTGGGGGGTTTTTATATGCCTACTTTCTCTACCCCTGAAGGATGAATCTAACCGGCTCACAATCACCTTCTCTTCCCCTCCCCACAACAGGCACCTTGTGAGGTAGGTGGGGCTGAGAGAACTCTAAGAGAGCTGTGACTAGCCCAAGGCCACCCAGCTGGCTTCATGCGTAGGAGTGGGGGAAACCAACCCGGTTCACCAGATTAGCCTCCGCCACTCATGTGGAGGAGTGGGGAATCGAACCTGGTTCTGGCCTGGGCGCGTCCCTGGAGTTCTCGCAACGGAAAACCAGATATCGACGCGGCTGATGCCAAGATGTCACTGCTGACTTTGCGTTCCTCCTAGATCGCGACCATTTCCAGCTGGGCTCCCTTTCCCATCTCCTCAATGCCAAGGCCGTGGGCTACCAGGAACTCCCCGACTGGCCCAACGAAGCGCCGGACCCGTCTGTGCGCAATGTGGAGGTATCTGCTTGTTATCTGCCTGCATGCCGTGGGTAGGGACAGCCCCGACGCCTGACCTGCAGGCCCATAATTTTTCGGGAAGGGGCTGGCTTGACCAGGTCCTCCCCATAACCTGTTGTGGCATGAATTCCTGGCCACCGTGGCTTCCCTAGCGTGCTTTGCTTGCCCTATCCGGGGGGAGCGAAGGCTGTTGGTTCTCATGGAAGATGTCCCTTCCCCATTCCTTTCAGGAAGAGTCATTTGGTCCCGTGGAAAGCCACATTGGGTTGCTGGGGAAGCCGAAAGAGGTGGCGCTTGCGTGTGAAGTGATGTGCTTCCTTTTCCTGTTGCGGTGTGATTTTATCTCTTTTTCCGGCCCCTGCCCTCCCACGCATT